>NC_051074.1:53405593-53705593 GCF_004664715.2 Peromyscus leucopus
CTTGGGCAGTCACACGGTAAGCCTATCTTGCCGGGGGCAGAAAGTGGGCCAGCCCTGTAGCTCTGTACCCAAGAAGCCATAGTGAGATAAGAACACAAAGTACGAGCTGGGTAGTGGTGGTGGCGGCGGCGGCGGCGGCGGCGGCGGCGGCGGCGGCGGCGGCGCACGCCTTTAATCCCAGCACTCGGGAGGCAGAGGCAGGTGGATCTCTGTGAGTTCGAGGCCAGCCTGGTCTCCAAAGCGAGTTCCAGGAAAGGCGCAAAGCTACACAGAGAAACCCTGTCTCGAAAAACCAAAATAAAAAAAAAAAAGAACACAAAGTACTTGAGAACAGATGAGTTGCAAGATTCTGAACAAAATGCAATGTGGCCGTCACACAGAGGTCTGTGCACTTACCCTGAATGTCACAGAACCCATCTTTGCCCTCCGTTTGTGCCCAGGACCCACACATGGTGGCAAGTAGAAGAGCTAATATAGTAAACCTACCTCTCCTCCCCCAGCCATGGATATTTTAAATATAAGGTTTACCGCAAATGCCACCCCTTCTCAAGTTAGTAAGAGGAGGATGTGCACTAATCATCTTGTGGCTCCAGGTTTGTGGCGCTGCAGACATGCATTAGAACATCATCTAGCAGACCACTATCTGGGGCAAAATCATAAATAGTGCTAATTTGGGATGTTACTAGCCATGATTATTATTTTATACAGTTCTTTGATGAAACTCCTCTGCTTTGCATGTGTCCATTCTGTAAGGATTATGTCCTGAATTACGTCACCAGCCTGCAACAGCATCCCAGCCTAAAAGCGGGCGTGTCCTCTGGGCGTTCCCTTCCTTCCCGCACTCTCTCCTTCCGTTCTCTTCCCTCCGAGCGGTCTCTCTGTCTCTCTCTTTCTCTCCCTCTCTCTCCCAATAAAGCCCTGAAAAGGTAACTATGGCTCTTGATTCTTCTGCGACCCACAGCATCCAGCACCTTCCAAACTTCCCATGTTGCCAAGGTAAAAGAAGTAACAAGTGGAGGCTTTCAAGCCAAGCTTGGTGACACAGACCTGCAATCCCAGCTACTCGGGAAGTTAAGGCAGAAGAACTGAAGGCTCCAGAGTTGACCGGACTCAGTGAGTTCAAGGCCAGCCCGGGCAACTTGGTGAGACCAACTCAAAAAGTAGAAACAGAGCTAGGGATGTGGCTAAGGGGCAGAGCACTTGCTTAGCATGTGTACCACAAACAAACAAACAAAAATAAAATAAAGTGGGGACTTCAAGAATTGAGGTTGTGGAGTAATCTTTTTGTACGCTGTGAAGATTTGTCACTCAGATTGGTTTTTTTAAAAAAAGCTGAACAGCCAAATAGCCAGACAGGATTTTCAGGGCAGAGAGAATGCTGGGAAGAAGAAGGGCGGAGACAATGAGAGTCGCCAGCCAGACACAGAGGAAGCAGGATGCATAGACGAGGTAACAACCATGAGGCTTGGGGCAGCACATAAATTAATAGAAATGGGTTGATTTAAATTATAAGAGCTAGTTAGAAACAAGCCTAAGCTACTGGCTGAGCTTTTGTAGTTAATAAGAAGTTTCTGTGTGGTTATTTGGCAGCTGTCTGGCAGGACAGAAAAGTCCACCCACAAAGTGGTTAGAGCCAGCCGCGGCAGCACAAACCTATAATCCCAGTACTTAGAAACAGAGGCAGGCACATCTTCTAGCTTGATCCTGAAACATGAACAGAGTCTCCAGGAACAATAAAACTGAATCCAGTTGATGGGAGGGGCCTGCTCCATTTAAACAAAGTTAAATCTTTGCTGGGACGAGCTTTTCATACACAGCTCAAGCACTAAGTGTATCTTCCCACTTCTGGGCATTACCCATAATCCAACTCCAAAGTCCTCTGTGTTCCCCAACATTTTTTTCTACCTCTATGGAGTTGCCTCCACTCAGAAAGCTCCCTAGCCTTTCTCAGTATTGTGCTGAAATTCTGTATCTTTCAAGCTCTCTTCCACAGCGTGTCCTGGTCCCCAAACTGGATCTTGTCCTGCTTCTCAGCAGTCTTTAAACCATCTTTGGGCATTTACTTTATGCCATGCAGGAGTTAGTACATGATGATCGACAGGCTCTCACCTTCCACCAGTTCTGTGGTAGGTCCTGGGCAGGCGTCAGAGCTCTTGAGCAGCTGACACATGACCACACAGTTGTAGCAGAGAGGCACCCATTGTTGTGAATTAGTAATGTCCATCTGTCCCTTTGCAACCTACCCTGAAGCAAGATGGAATTGGTAGCATGATAGGCTATCATCCCTGGAACCTGGAGATCGAGCTTGTGACTGTTCCACACTGTATGAAATAACCACAGGGTGGTTTGAGGGGACTTATAAGGCTGGGCATGATCCTAGGCAGAACCTCCTGTAAGCTGGCAAGACCTCAGCTTAAACAGAAGACAGTGTCCACAGCCAAGCTCACCAAATATCCTTTAGCCTTTCAGTAAAAGGGTCAACCAATTCTCAGTACATTTTGATAAAAATGTACTGACTCTGGATAAGCTGTCATTTCTAAAACTCTTAAAATTTAGGTGCCATAATCTTCATTTGTCCAATCTCAAACCCAGTTTTCTTTCTCTCTTTCTTTCTTTTTTTTTTTCTTTTTTCTGGAGCTGAGGACCGAACCCAGGGCCTTGCGCTTGCTAGGCAAGCGCTATACCACTGAGCTAAATCCCCAACCCCTCAAACCCAGTTTTCTATATGTGAGATAGTTCCAGGATAGATTCAAGAGTGCTTTAAAAAAAAATGTGTTGTTGTTTTTGTTGAAGACAGAGTCTCTCTACATAGCCCTGGCTATCCTGGAACTCACTATGTTGACCAGAGTGGCCTCAAACTCAGAGATCTGCCTGCTTCTGTCTCCCATGTGCTAGGATTAAAAGCATGTGCCACCACACCCCGCAAAAGTGTATAAAGTTTAAAGTAATTTTTTCCCAAATAGGACAGCAGTCTGCTATCCTCAGAACTACTACTACCTTGCATGCAATGGTGTCAGCTAAAAATGCAAACACCCTTGAATGGTTGCAGTATTCACTCACTTTGTTGGGGAAAACCACAGGGCAAGGATTTGCTCCATTCAGAAATCACAAAGCTTCAATTTCCTTGGCAGAGAAAGCAAAACAGGCCAAACTGCTTGGTTTAGGCAAGATTTCAAACTTTAATGCTTTGGTAAAAACTGAGTTCAGAGACCACATCTCATTTTTAAGTTCTATAAAGGAAGAGGTGGCTGGGCCTTGTCTGCAGTTGTTGATTTAGGCATCTAAACTATCTGTTGTAGAGTGTAGAGGAACTGGGTGTGTGTTCTCATGAAACAGCAGTCAGGAGGAACCACACTCTTTCTCAAGGTCTGGTAACATACACTTGTAAATCCAGCACTTGCCAGGCTGGGGCAGAAGAACAGCCAAGTTCAAGGCCAGCCCAGGCTGGGCTATATACTGATACTGTCTTTAAAAAAAATAAAACAAACAAAGGTGAGCTAAGAAACAACCCTAAATGCCCGAGAGAATAGCTCAATATTTAGTAGATCTGAAGCTTGGCTGGGTTTGGATTGAAATTCCAGCCAGGCAAATACATGACAGATTCTCTTGACTGGCCCTTCAGCACACACACAAATCAGTTCGAAAACTTAAGTCATACATATAACGGGGATAGAAAGCTTCTGGAATTCCTTTCAATATAGATTTTTCTTCCTAATTACAAAAAGTTCTCTTTGTTATAAGAGACTCTGAAATGAACAAAATAATCGGGAAAATAAAAATGGAAACTGCCCATCTGCTTCACCGGGCATTTTCGATACTCTGACCTGCCCTGATTTCTCACCTGTCTGGTTCTTTAAGATTCTCTGACGTTCCTGAAAACAACCAGGTTAAAGGGAGAGACTTACTCTACATTTCGGCTGGATGATGGCCTGCTTGTTTATGGAGTGCCTAGGCAGAGAGGAATTGCATCACTTCTCCAGGGGGAGAGCTTTGTGCTATATGTACAACTCCCCTGTTCCCACCACGACATTTTAATAGGTTCCCCAGGCCTTAAGAACACACAGCTTTAGCTCTGTCTGATTAAAATAGCATGGCCTTGGGGTGAGAGCAGAGCCTAAGTCAGGCAGAAAACTTCTGTGGAGGTTTTCGTAGTCAGTTCAGTCAAGGTCGTGTGTGTAACATCTTACTGCTCTCGGTACCCCTAATCAGAAATGGGGAGTCCAGTCAGCAGAGGGATTCTGCAAGGGAGTTGTGGTGGCCTGTCAGGGGCTTTGGTGGGGCTCCCCTAAGACCTAGAGGTGTTTGAGCGAGAGGTCTGTCGAGAACCTACCCTTTAAAACAAAGATCTGAGTGACTTTAAAAACTGCTTTTCAGCATGGGGGTACACACCTGTAATTATAGGAGTAGAGCGCTGGAGGCAGGAAGATCAGGAGGTCAAGGGTGGCCCAGGCTCCAGGAGACTCGGTTGCAAACAAAAACAAAGACTGCTTTTGAAAGCTTCAAGAAGAACAGTTTTGTTTTTTCAAAGACCACATACGTATAAAGGCAAAGGAAGTTTAAAAAAAAAAAATCACAGGCAGATGAAGCTCTGGTTCCTACTTACGAAATGAGGTAACTAAAGGAAGCCATCTACTCCAAAGCACACTAAGCCTTGGAAGAAGTAGCTAGGACAGCAAGAGTTTTCAATTGCACTGAAAAACTGAGATATTAGCTATAGATCAAAAACACTGACGGACCTGGGTTAGTGGCTCACGCCAGTAATCTTAGCACATGGGAAGCTGCGGCAGGAGGATTTGGAAAATTCAAGGCCAACCTGTGCTATGTGGTGACTTGCAGGCCAGCCTGGGCTATAGTGCAATGCAATGCTATCTTAAAAAAGATACTGCCTTCTTCACCTGAAGCATGCACTGCAGAAGACACACTCTTGAGTTTGTGGTGAATCTGATACCAAGTTGGCAGAACTTAATTCTTCCAATGGACACAAGCAGAGAAAACCCAGAAAGAGGAAAATTACAAAGCTAAGGGTTTTTTGCTGTTGTGTTGTGTTATGTTCTGGCATTAAATGGCCAGATAAAGAAAAAGCAGCTGTGAGAGCCGGCCATCAAAGGAGCATAAATACAGAACAAGGTACAAAGAGCACAAGGGTGCAAGGTTACCTGGAAAGAAATGATTCAAGAACAAACACACACAACACAGTCTTTTTCTTTCAAGGGTGACACAAAATTAGAAAGAATTCCCCAGTGCTAAGAACTGAAGAGGAAGGGAAAACAAAAATCAGGGCAAATGAAACAATTTGTAGAGGTCCCCATTCTCAAGTGACCATTGCAGGAAGATGGGAAAGGCGGGTAACGATACCACCACCATCAGTTCTGAAAGACAGTTTAAGAAAGAACATCATACAAGAGTAAGTGGGGAGGCCGGGTGTAGACGAAATACTCCTTATTTTTTAAAAAAGCCAACAGACTGTAGTTGAGCACACCAATGTGTAAAAGGCTGGAAGAACCTGCAACCTTTGGCTATCTCTAGGGAATGGACTCATGGGGCAGGGGCAGGGGGTGAGGGGTCGGGTCTCTGTCTACTTCGCAAGCACTAATCCCAGGAACTTGCCTGAAAGGTTTTGGATATTAAACTGCAAAGTATGAAGTGTCTTGCCCACAGCTACACAGAGGACCACTACGATGCTCCTGAGGGTGGGGTGTCAAGTCTGAGGTGAAGGTCAGCGAGGGCATTAAAACGCTGGCAGTGCTTCTTGCTTCAGAAATTTAAGGAAAACTAAAATGCCGGGTTACAGGGGAAAAAAACATGTACCATGTCCAGAACTGTCCTCCGCCCTGAGCAGCTCACTGGTTTAACAAGTAGACATTTGAGTCCAGTAACGGCTGTAATTTAATCAGTCTTTGGCCCCTCTCCAAGGAAGAACCAGATTTGAATTTAAAGGTGCCACAAGTCTGGAGGTGCTGTTGAGTGGGTCCCCCAAAAACTCAGAAGGGACCAAGGGTGGGACAGGAAATGAAGCCTTTCCTGCATTCACGAGGGGACAGCTCCCGCAATGTCCCAAGTCCCTGGGGGAGCAGACAGGATAGGAGGGAACACCAGGGTCTCAGTTTACTCACGCCGGGCGGTCGCCGGCTCATCCCACTCAACAGTAGCCCAGAATATCCACCTGTCCTCGCCGGAGACCTCCAGAAAACTGGACGGAACGAGACACTGGAAAGAACACAGACATCAGGAGGCGGCCTCTCCGGGCAGGAGTTCTGGAAAGTCTGCCTGCAGCGCTGGCCTCAGCTGCTAGCCAGCAAGTCCAACCGGTTCACGAACGCTGGCACCCGCCCAGCACAAAGGACATGGTCCTCTTCCAGTGACCAGAGAGGTCCCCGGAGGGATGCGCACGGCCCCCAGACCCCAGAGACTGAGCAAAGGCCATGCTGGATCCCAAGACCCTAACAGAAAGCCCGTGAAGAGTGAAGGAAATCCACAAAACCAAACCCGCTTCCGCCTCGGCTGTCAAAACGGACCACCCACCCACGACCCCACCCACGACCTGCCAGTGCCACGCCTACTCCCCGGGAGGAAGGAACACCCCCGAGCCTGGGGTTTAGGTTAACAAGTGATGACGTGCCCAAGAACCTCAAATGTCACCAAAAACAAAGTACAATATAAAACCTCTAGAAACAGCCATTTCAGCGGAGCGTGGTGACGCACGCCCAGCCTTTTTACTTTTTATTATTTTTTTTAATTTTTATTTTTTTGCTGGGAGATTGCTGAAGAGGGAAGATCACAAATTGGGGGCCATCCTGAGCTACATAGTAAGACCCGGTCAAAAAAGAAAGGCCCATTTTTACCCAGGTCACTCTACACAAAGGCTACAAGTAAAAAAGAACTGTTGACCAAAAAAAGAAAGTTCCGGTAAGGAAAACATTCAGAACCCACTTACAGCTAGGCGGGGGTGGTAAGACAGGGCAAGCTAGTACAGAGGTTCCTCCATCCTCAGTTCTTGCTGAGGCCATTTCAAGTTTAACTGGAATTTGGGCTCTTGGATGGAGAATCCCACGGAAAATTGCCCAACTCTATTCTGGGAACCCAAGCTCGAGGTGCCCCAGCTAGCTTAGCTTTCTGTTAACCGGCCCGCTTGGGCAAAGCAAACCTCGCCTTCCAGCTACCTGCTTATCTTAGCTTCGGCCAAACTGCTTGCTTAAGCAGAGCGCGCCAAGCCCCACCCCTACCTCCCAAGTCCCGCCCCCAGCTGCCTAGTGAGCTGCAAGGACAAGGTCTCTGCCTTCAAACACCCTGTGCTGGGGACATCTGGAGCCACACTTCCCGTCCTGAGTGCCTCAGTGTAGTCCCAGCTGGCTGGAATAAAGACTTCCAATTGGCTATAAACTATGGCTGAGTGAGCTCCCGGGAACAAGTCACCAACAGTGGCACACACCTTTAATCCTCGCAATGCAATCAGGAGGCAGGGGCAGGTGGATGGATCCCTGTGAGTTCTAGTGGTCTACATAGTGAGTTCAAGGACGGCCAGAGCTACACAGAGAGCCTTGTCTCAGAAAACCAAAACATAAAAATAAATAATAGTGTGCTCACAAACCAAGGTTGTTTGTGATACAGGAGAGCTGAACCTTTTGTTCAGAACCTTCTTCAAACTGTGTGTGTGTGTGTGTGTGTGTGTGTGTGTGTGTGTGTGTGTGTCTGTGTCTGTGTCTGTGTCTGTGTTGGGGGGAGTTGTTCTGTCTAAAATATCTAGAGAGCTCATCCCTGTTGGTTAAGGCCTGCCTTATGTGACCCTCCCCTCCTGACCCCACCCCTCTTAGAGTAAGAACAAATTTCAAAGGTTAACTAACCTGGAAGGATTTATTGAGCCCTTGAGTTCACTTCCAGCTCACCAGAATTTACTGTGAATAACAGTGGCCTTTGTTTTACGGCATTCCTTTGTTAATGTTCAAGCGAACTTGCCCTCCCATGCAAATCCAGACCTGGTTAATAAGAGAAAACATCTTGAAACCGTAAGAATTCTGCCCATCTGAAGTGGGTGAAGAGTTGCAGGATCAGGCTTACTTTAAGGGGTGGGTAGGTAGATAGATAGATAGATAGATAGATAGATAGATAGATAGATAGATAGATAGGGATAAGACAGTATTGAATTCTCAATTCCCAGGGGAAATGCTGCTGGTCAACAATGTCAACAATGCTAAGTGCTTTGGGAAATAGCCAAGGCGCTTCACTATGCTCTTGAAAGTCAAACTTCCAAGCACTGAGTAAACAAACGCACACAACAACTCAGAAAATGCCCCCTTTCATTTCAACTTTTCAAAAACTGGTAGTTTGGACAGTTCAACTCCAGGAAATGAGTAACTCCCCAAGATGTTTGCGCAAGACTATTGTGGCTTGCCCAGCATAGTTAATCTTCAAGGGTGCTCCCTCCTGTCCTCCGGATGCTCTCTCTACAGTTCCGGAGTGCACAAGGGTCCTTTAAGGGCTATTTCCCCTCGGGCAGGGGGCTGTCACCACCTGCGGCCGCCCTGCTGGGGACCGCACCGTAGGAGGGGCGAAGCCGCCCTGGACTGCGCTCGGAGCCGAGGAGGCGGGGACCCGGGGTCCGGGTGCCCAGTCCAGGCCGGTGCGGGCGAAGGAACTGCAGTCCTCGGTGCCCTCCCCGGGCTCCGCCCGCGGTCCTCCGGGCGCCAGCGCGCGGCTCGCAGCGGCCTCCCGGGCCGAGCCAGGGTGCGCACCGCAGGGGTGGGGGTGGAGGGGGGGGTAGTAGCGCGTGTGGCGAGCGGGTTTCCACCGCGCAGGTCACGTACCCGTCTTGCCCCAGGTGGCGCCTGGGTGGCTCAGATCTCCGAGACTTCGCTCCGGTTGTCGGTCTGCGCAGGCAAGATGGAGACACACACGGAAACCGAAAGCTGGCTGCGAGCCGACGTGGCAGCAGGCGCGGCTTCCCTGATCTCCGGCGGCCTCGCAGCCTGGGGAGAGATTAGATTCTATCTGGGCGGAGGTGGCCCATGCCTTTAATCCCAGCACTGGGGCGGCAGAGGCAGGTGGATCTCTGTGAGTTCGAGGCCAGCCTGGTCTACAGAGTGAGTTCCTGGGAAGCTGTTACCCAGAGAAACTCTTGTCTAGAAAAATCGAAAAAAAGAAATTAGATTCGGTTGGACTGAGCCATCCTGTGTGTGTGTGTGTGCTGGGGACCGAACTCAGGTCCTCTGCCAGAGCTGTAAGCACCATAACCCCTTACTTGATTATAAGGACAATAAAAGGGTTTTGGCTAGATATGCATATCACTTTTATTTTAATCTGTAGAAATGTTTAAAATACAGAAAAACACCAAATAGCAAACATCTGTTATTTTCTATCACTCAGAACTGAACGTGTGTGCCTCCTTTCTCATCCTTTCTCATTCGGTGGAATCATGGGGTGTGTGTGTGGGGGGGGGTGGATTGGTGGCCAGCAAGCTTCCTGCTCCCTTGTTACCTCCTATTCCCTACTTTCTAGTCTCGCAGATCCCTCTTGACTCCCAGTAATGTATCTAAGAAGAAGCCATACTTTTTAAATGACTGGGATATTGACTATTGACTGATAATTTAGCTAGTGACTTACCATCTCATAACTTGGAGCAGAGGCAGGAGGATCAGGCATTCAGAGCCACTCAGGGCTACCTAGAAAGTTCAGGGCTAGCCTGGGCTATATAAGATTTTGTCTAAAAAACAAAGACATAGGCTAATAAATCATCTTTCTTTAGATTTAAAGAACCCAGGATGTCTGGTAATCTTCATATAACATCAGAATCTTACCCTTTTTTGTTTTATTTATGAATTTTTATTTGTATTTATTTATTTACTATGTATACAGTGTTCTGCCTGCACACCAGAAGAGGGCACCAGATCTCACTATAGAAGGTTGTGAGGCACCATGTGGTTGCAGAGAATTGAACTCAGGACCTCTGGAAGAACTGCCCATGCTCTTAACCTCTGAGCCATCTCTCCAGCCCGAATTTTTGAAATTTTTTTAGATATAGTATATTTTGATTATATTCTTTCCTCTCACTAAACTCCTCCCAGATCCTCCCCACATCCCTACCCACTCAAATTTATGTTCTTTCTCTCTCCCCCAAATGACCCCAAAGCAAAAAAAAAAAAAAAAAAAAAAAAAAAAAAAAAAAAAAAAAAATCAAACTCCAAACAAAGAAAAGCTAATAAGGCAAAAAAAAATCCCAAAGCAAAACAGCACACCCAGAATGAGAGAGACAAGATTCTGTTTTGTGTTGGTCCATCACTCCCACGCATGGGGGTGTGACCGGGTGACACTCCCGCTGGAGAAAACTGATTATCCCTTTCCCAGCAGGTATCAATTACACACAGTTTCTTGGTTAGGTGGAGTCCCTTTGTGTCCATGTCCCCTTCTCAGTGCTGGGATTTTGTCTGTTTTGAGCCTATGCGGGTCTTGTGCATATTGCCAAAGCCTTTGTGAATTCATAGGTGTCTCAGTCCTGTTGTGTTTTAAAGATTTCCTTGGAGTTACCCACTACCTCTGTCTCTTACAAGCTTCTGTCTCCTCCATAGATCCCTGAGCCTTGACGGGAGGGGTGTGATGAAGACATCCCATTTAGGGTTGAGGACGACAAAATTTCTCTCTCCACACATTGTCCTGTTGTGGGTCTCTATTAATTCACATCTATTGAAAAAAGAAGCTTCTCTGATGAGGTGGAGCGAGGCACTGATCTATGGGCATGGCCATAAATCATTAGGAGTCATTTTATTACTTTGTTCTTTTAGTAAAATAACAGTAGTAGATGGTTTTCCCCAGGGTTCCTGACCTGTCTGGTCTCGGGTCCTTGGCCACTTTAGCAATGCCGTGTGTGTGATCTCTGGCATGGAGCGGGCCTCCAATCCAATCAAAAAGTGCTTGGTTCCTCCTCTAACATTTATGCTGCTGTTGTACTGGTATATCTTGCGGGCAGGTCACTGTCGAAGGTCACGGGCTAGTAAGGCCAACATTATTTACAAACTTATGTCTTAGCAGTTAGGTCCCATTCCTAAATCTTAAATGCCCCTCACTAAAATAAAATAAATCAGCTTATTTTCTAAAAAAGACAAAAAAAAAAAAAAAAAGCAAGCAATTTGGGGGCAAGAAGACGTCTTGCTGTCGAGCCTAACCACCTCAGCTCCGCCCGTGGACCCCACGTGGTGGAGGGGGACAGAGAAGGAAGCAGAGAACTGTCCCTACAAGTTGTCTTCTGATCGGCAGGGCATGTGTGCCCCCAACACATAAAGGTAATAAAAAAAAAAAAACTAAAAGTAAGCCTTTAACCTTTAAACCCTGTGGTAAATGACACTGGAAACCTTGTAATGTAAGGGCTGGGCCAGACGTCCCAGCTCGTAAACCTTTTTCTCTGCCCTCAAAGACCTAAGATGGATTCCCAGAACCCGTGTAAAGGTGAAAAGAACCCACCCCATAAAGGTGGCCTCTGACCTTCACACACGTGCCAGGCCATACGCATATCAGTGCGTACATGGAACACACAAAATAAGAAGTAAAAACGTAAAGTATGTGACTTAGAAAGGTAAAGGCTGTATAGCCGCCTCGGAAAGGTAATAAGGCACAAGTGTCTCACTCTTTCCGTGAGCGTCTGTCTCTACTAACCTCTGTTCTTACGATTTATGGTCAAATGTATTTTAACCTCAGCCTCCCAAATAGCTGGGGTTCTAGGCCTGTGCCCACCGGACCCAGCTCAAAATTTTAATCCATTCATTCACTCATACATGTTATTATTTTTCTTATGTTTCAAGGTTTGTTTCTCATTCTTACAGAGTTCTTAGAAACCGTACTTGGATAACTGACATTTAACCACGTATCTATGCCCCGTTTTCTATAGGAGAGAGAGCTGAGAAGACAAAAATGTTGTGCCCAGAACTTCTGAATGATGTAAAGAGTCTCCCCCACCCCCACAAAAAAAAATCTAGCAACATACCGTCCCCACATTCATCTTATGAACCCCATCAAGATTTTACCACATCACACTTAGTCTAAGAGTAACTCCATCTTGTTATAAATACACTTTTCTTCTACCATAAAGTCATAGACTCAGAAAGTTCTATAGAAACTTAGCTATTCCCCCATATTCTTTTTTTTTTTTAATATGGAACACAGCCAGGCGGTGGTGGCGCACGCTTTTATCCTAGCACTTGGAAGACAGAGCCAGGCAGATCTCTGTGAGTTCGAGGCCAGCCTGGTCTATAGAATGAGATCCAGGACAGGCACCAAAACTACACAGAGAAACCTGTCTCAAACCCCCGCCCCCCCAAAATGGAACACTTCCCGAATTTGCGTGTCATCCTTGTGCGGGGGCCATGCTAACCTTCTCTGTATCCTTCCGATTTTAGTCTGTGTGCTGCCAAAGCGAGCACTTCCCCTTATTCTAAATGAAGAGACAAAGGGAGTTGTGTGCTGTTAAGATTTCATCGTATTTTCCTGTTACTCTATATCTTCTCTCTTTTTTATTTTTGAGACAGGGTCTCACTCTGTAGCCCTGGCTGGCCCAGAACTCACAGTGATCCATCTGCCTCTCCCTCTTCAAATGCTGGGACTAAAGGTATGCACCGTGAACCACCACATCTGGTTCTCTCTCTCTCTCTCTCTCTCTCTCTCTCTCCCTCTCTCTCTCTCTCTCTCTCTCCTCTTCTCCTCTCTCTCCTCCCCTCCCTCCTCTCTCTCTTCTCCCCCCTCTCTCTCTGAATGATTATATATGTATGTATATATAATTTTTATTTTGCTGTAAATGTGTGTCTGTGTGTGCGCACACGTGTATGTGGCTACCGAGGAGGAGGCCACACCAGATCCCATGGAACTAGAGTTACAGCTGTTTGTGAAACATCTGTTGTGATGTGGCTGCTGGGAACCAAACTCAGGTCCTCTGGGAAAGCAACAAGCAGTCTTAGCTTTGGAACCACCTTTCCAGACCCAGCCCTGTATTTTCTAAGACATTAAAAAATCCTTTTCATAATCTTTAAAATTTCTAGCTCATCACGGAAATGTTACATTCTGATTTTAGGGTTTCCTCCAAGAAATTTTCAAGGCAGTTGACAAAATAAGGACATTACCCAATATGATGTTGAAATTCTGCCTACTTTCACCACATTTGATGGGAAGGTTGTCCACACCAGGCGCTATCACAAGCCTGAAGCGGTTAAACTCTCTCACTTTCACAACCAAATTAGGTTCCAGTTCTCTGAGAAGGACAAACAGGTGTCTTTTCCAACAAAGGGCCACTTATCTACAAGGCCCTCACATCCAGGGTGGAGGGAGAGAACGAACACAGACAGAGGGTCTAAGTCGGCCTCACAGTGTCTCAAGGACAAACCCAGTGCCCTTCTGAGTCACGGCCAAGCTTGTCCAGGAATGAGAAGACTAAACCTCGGCCAATTAGAAATATACGATGTAACTACTGCCTGCTTAACCAATTATGTAGCTGACCCTGAAACTCCCCTTAACTGTGCTTAAAAGGAGCCTGCATGGCCCTCTCAGGGTCGTGGCCATTTTGCACAGGTGAATGACCCCATGCAGGCTGGTATGATAAACGTTCTTTGTTCTTGTATCCTATCTGAGTCTGGGTCTTCCTTCAGCATTTCCTCGGACCCTGCAAGCCTGCTCAAGAATGGTACCGTTAACTAGATAGGTATGGCAAATTTCACAAGCCAGTGTGGAGCCAGATCTTTCTAGGACGGCATGAGCTTAAAAATCAGTTCCGAAAACATCTTTCAACTTTTGTAGTCAGTTTTTCTCCTTATCCCACAAACATACATTATCTTTACTCCAAGCCTTTTTTTTTCCCCATGCGGTCGGTCAGCTCCAAAAAAGGCGGCGTCCAGGAGCATGCATGGGACTGTCCTCTGTTTTCAGAGAAGCCTTGTCTCCTAATGCAATTGTTCTCAGTATTGCACTTTGAGTTTTTCTGGCTAAAGTACCCAGATCTCATCCATTTATTCCATAACATCCAAAAATGCTTTCAGTGATTCTGATACTGCCAAAAAAGAAAAAAAGAAAGAAAAGAAAAGCCTGACTATGAATGCTTATTAGGAAGCCCCATGGTGTCCAGAAAACAGACAATGGAGCTGTGTCTTAGGGTTACCATTGCTGCGATGAAACATGATCAAAAGCAACTTTGGGAAGAAAGGGTATGCTTGGCTTGGATATCCTGAAACACAGATTGCTGAGGAAAGCCAAGGCAGGAACTCAAACTGGGTGGGAACTTAGAGGCAGGAGCTGATGATGATGGAGGGGTACTGCTTACTGGCTTGTTCCCCATGGCTTGCTCAGCCTGCTTTCTTATAGAACCCAGGACCACCATCCCAGGGATGGCTCCACCCACAATGGGCTGGACCCTCGCCCATCAATCACTAATTAAGAAAAAGTCCTAGAGGCCTGCCTACTGCCTGATCTTGGGGAGTCAATTTCTTTACTGAGGCTCCCTTCTCTCAGATGACTCTAGCTTGTCTCAAGTTGATCTGAAAGTAGGAAGCGCTGGGCGGTGGTGGCGCAGCACTCGGGAGGCAGAGGCAGGCGGATCTCTGTGAGTTCAAGGCCAGCCTGGGCTACAGAGTAAGTTCCAGGAAAGGCGCAAAGCTACACAGAGAAACCCTGTCTCGAAAGAGAGAGAGAGAGAGAGAGAGAGAGAGAGAGAGAGAGAGAGAGAGAGAGAAAGAAAGAGAGAGAGAGAAACTAGGAAGCACAAGCTGTGAACGCCAAGAAACAATCTGCCAATTCTGAGCATATTTAAACTTAGAGTAAGATGTTCTCTCCTGAGGCATCTCCTCATTTTTAACTCAATGACGCTGGGGTAAGTAAGTAATCCATCCGTAAAAGTTTATCCCAATCCACAGCCCCTCTCTCAAACAAGGCAGTGAGGAGGAGAGGGCGTGTCTGAGGCTCCGAAAGCCACCTTAAACTCCGTAATAGACCAGAGCCCGCTGCCTCTTCCGTTAGACTGATGGGTTCAGTTTCACCTTTCTCTCAGCTGCCAACCACACAGCAGTCCTCCAGTCCCAAGTCCCAGGTCTCTGGGCAACAGTGTTAAAAAAGCGGAAACCTCCTTCCCGAGCCAATGAATCTTTCATAGGCTATTGTCTTGGAGTACTTGATGTCCCAGGAGCCTCGAGAAGCTTTCATCTGGGTGAGGACTTGGAGATGGAGCAATTTGGCATATGCCTCCACCCATATACATTACCATCGATTTATGAGTTTATTCTTTCATCCGTGGGTGAAAATCTGTGTCAATCAATACTTCCTTTGATATTCATCCTACCTCCTATTTGGTCCAGAGAAGACCTTTCAAGTTGACTCTGTTCCTTTGGGTCTTTGAGCACTTCCTTGATGGCTATCATATCCAAATGTTCCAACAACAACTAACTGTTTCCATGCTCCAGTCCTGGAGTCTGTTGTTTCTTCAGGAGTTTTTATTCCTTTTAGTCAAGCATTTAGTATTTAGAAGTCAAGATTCAGAATCTGTATATGCTCTATGTTTTTAGTTTTGTTTTGTTTTGTTTTGGGGGTGTTATTTTGTTTTGGTTTTTTTTTTTTTCCCTAAGATAGGGTTTTCTCTGTGTAACAATCCTGGCTGTGCAGGAACTCACTCTGTAGACCAGGCTGGCCTCAAACTCACAGAGATCCGCCTGGCTCTGCCTCCCGAGTGCTGGGATTAAAGGCGTGCACCACCACCACCACCACCACCACCTGGCTCATCTCTTTCTTTTTTAAAGATATACTTTTACTTCTATTTCTAAGCATGTGTGTTTGTGTGAGTGTATGCCACATGTGTGCTGTTACTGAGGGAGGTCAGAACTGGGTATCAGGTTCCCTGGAGCTGGAGTTACAGGAAGTTGTGAGCATCATGATGTGGCCAGGAACTGAAATCTTTTCCTCTGGAAGCAAGCAACCTGAACTGCTGATCCATCTCTCTAGCCCCCATTTTCTGTCTTTGTAATTGAAAGAATTGATTTTCAATCTTAGAGTTAAGAATTATACTGGATTTTTATTTTCATTTTTAAAAGTCTAACTTTTTTAAAATTGTGAAATATAAATGATATTCATAAAGATGCTGGTACCAAGCCAGAAACTGGCAAGAGCCTAGACGTCCATCATCTGATGAATGTGTAATACAAAAATGTATGCAATATGAATGTAAAAAAATATGTTACATTTATACAATAGAATATTTTTCAGCTGCTAGGAAAAGCATAATTACAAAATTTGCAGGTAAATGGATGGAGCTAGAAACAATTGTCCTGAGTGAGGTGATCCAGGCCCTCAAAGATAAACATTGCATGTTTTCTCTTCTGTATAGATGTTAGCTTTTAATCCTTATATGCGTGTGTTAGCTTTTAATCCTCATATGTGTGTGTTTTGGTCCAAGTAACCATGGAGGTTGCACAGCCAGTGAGGGGACTGGGGGAAGAGGCTAAGGAAGGAGAAATAGAATATGGTGATCTAAAGAGATAAGGGCGGGTGGGAGGGCAGGGTAAAGGAGGGGAATGTGGGAAGGAGAAAAGTAATCACCAATGTCACCCAGCTACAAACCTCTCAACCTGTAACAGCAACCTGCCTGCAAGACATACGAGAGCAACAGCAGAACTAGTGTGATGGGAGTGACTGATCGCTTTTTAAAAGCTGGATTTAAGGCTCACTCCATGGGATGCAACACATGCATGATACTGCTAAAGTGGCCAAGAACCCAAGAACAGATCGGGCATGGACCCTAGGGCAGACCTGCTGCTATTAATCTACTAAAGGCACGGACGTAGCAATACAAGGACTCCTGATGATAGTGTTATACCCACAGAACAGAGCAGCACTCAACGCCCACCAGAGAAGCGTCTTCCTGCCGTAGATGATAAGTAACACACAGACCCACAACTGGACACTGAGAAGGGGAAGTGGACACAAAGTCCCACCCCGAACCAGGAAGCTATGTATAATTGACACCTGCTGGGAAAGGGAAAATCAGTCTTCTCCAGGGGAGTGTCACTGTGTGTATTAATCACACTCCAAGGCAGGCCCAGTACCAGGAGTGGCTGGCCAGTTCAAAACAGACTCCATGTTTGTGTGTGTGTGTGTGTGTGTGTGTTTTAGCATTTTTTTCTTTTATTGTTTTTTTAAGGGTTTTTTGTTTGTTTGTTTGTTTTGCTTTCTATTTTTTGAGAGAGGGAGAATATGAAGTTGGGTGGATAAGGAGGTGCGGAGCATCTAAAAGGAGTTGGGGAGCAGGAAAGATTAAAATATATTGTATAAAAAACTTTTTAATTAAAAAGAGATTATCTATAAACTCAAAAACTGAAGTATAAATTATATTCACAAAGATACATTATAGCTGTAAGTTTCTCTGGTCCTGCCTGGCCCCACGGTCAGGACTAATCTCTCCCACCCATGTCCCACAGCTGCTTGGTTCCAAGTAAACACACAGAGGCACAGAGGCTTATATTATTAACAAACTATAGGGCCTATAAGTCAGGCTTCTTGCTAGCTAGCTCTTTTTTTAATTATTTATTTTTATTTTATGTGAATTAGTGTTTTTCCTTGAATGTATGTGTAGCTAGAGTTTTCCTGCCTTGCCCACAGTCAGAACAAATCTTTGTCACCCGCCAGTCCCACAGCCACTCAGACTCAACCAAGTAAACACAGAGACTTATATTGCTTACAAACTGTATGGCCGTGGCAGGCTTCTTGCTAACTGTTCTTATAGCCTAAACTAATCCATTTCCATAAATTTATACTTTGCCACGTGGCTCGTGGCTTACCAGCATCTTCACATGCTGCTTGTCCTGGCGGCGGCTAGCTGTGACTCCTTCTGCCTTCCTGTTCTTTCTTTTCTCCTCTCTGTTAGTCCTGCCTATACTTCCTGCCCAGCCACTGGCCAATCAGTATTTTATTTATTGACCAATCAGAGCAACACATTTGCCATACAGAACATCCCACAGCATGTATGTCTGTGTGAGGGTATCAGGTCCCCTGGAATTGGAGTTACAGACAGGTTTGAGCTGCCATGTGGGTGCTGGGAATTGAACTCAGGACCTCTGGAAGAGCAGTCGGTGCTCTTAACCACTGAGCCGTCTCTCCAGCCCCGCTAGCTAGCTCTTATAGTTTAACTCAACCCATAACTATTGATTTATGTATTCCCACGTGTTCCATGGTTTTACCTGCATCCCATTACATGTTGCTCCTAGACTGGCATCTCCCCAACTCCACCTTTCTCTTTCCCATCGCTCTCTTTGGATTTCCCACCTGCCTCTAAGCTGCCTTGCCATAGGCCAAAGCAGCTTATTTATTAACCAATGGGAACAACACATATTCATAGCATACAGAAAGACATCCCACGGCAGTACATAAACATGTTTTAAAAATTTTATTTATTCATGTTTTTTGAGACCAAGTCTCGTGTGGCCTAGGCGGGCTCCAGACTTACCATGTTGTCAAGAGTGTTTTTGTACTTCTGACCCCCGCTGCCCTCGCCTCTCAAGTGTAGGAATTACAGACACATGCTCTTATGCCAGGTTATGAAATATAAATATAAACTTTAGCAAAGCCACTCAAACAAATGCTGGACAAGTGTTTGTCTAAGTGGCTGCTTTCCTCCTCTGGCTGTGTGGCACGTTTATTTATTTATTTACTTATCTATCTATCTATCTATCTATCTATCTATCTATCTATCTATCTACCTATCTATTTATTTAAGTTTTAGAGACAGGGTTTCTCTGTGTAGCCCTAGCTATCCTGCAACTTGTTCCGTAGACCAGGCTGGCCTGGAGCTCACAGAGATCCTCCTGCCTCTGCTTCCCAAGTGCTGGGATTAAAGTTGTGCGCCACCAGCACCCATCTACGTGGCACTTTTATTTGTGATCTCAGAACAATAAAGTGATTTTACTTTTTAGATATTTGATGTTGGGTATATAGGTGATGGCTATAAAATAATCTCCATTTTGCTGCATTATTGAATTAGGGGGTGGGGGCAGGGTCTCACTGTAAGAAGGAACCAAACCGAAGCCATTTTGGATAGAACTTCCATTTTGGATAAGGGTCAAACAAAGTTTTAAGTTTCCTCAGACTTCCCTGGGTAACTGACATCCTGGTTGGCAAGGTAAGGCATGAATGACCCGCAAGCCACCCCACCACACTTGAGTAAACCGACCCGTAAGAACAAGGTGAGTGTACCACAGAACAGTGTTCCTAGGAAAGTCTCTTGTCCCTGAATCTTGACTGGTGGAAAATGTAACTGTAACTTGCCACAGATGTTTGTGGTTTTTAGGCTTGTAACATTCTGGCTCAGGGTGGCAGGCAGTTCAGCTCTGGAGTCTGTTCTGCAGATTGATGGGTAGCAGCTTGATTACAATAAATTTTTGTCATCCCCATTGGCTTGGTGTGTGAGTTGTGTAGACTCCAAGCAGATCCCGTAACATTACATAATCCAGGCTGGCTTTGAACTTCTGATTCTCTTGCTTCAATTTACCAAGTGTTTGGATAAGAGATGTGTGCTACCATACCTGGCTGTGATGGTGTGTTTTGTACTAAAATGTTTGGGAAGAAAAACACTGTGCTAAGTGAAAGAATCTG
This sequence comes from Peromyscus leucopus, assembly GCF_004664715.2. Taxonomy (NCBI): domain Eukaryota; kingdom Metazoa; phylum Chordata; class Mammalia; order Rodentia; family Cricetidae; genus Peromyscus; species Peromyscus leucopus. Next base: position 53,425,190 of record NC_051074.1, read on the forward strand.
AACAGAAGAAACAGTGTGTGGATTATTTATACAAAATCCTAGAACAGACCAAACAAATCTGTAGTACATTAGTGGCTGCTTGGTGGCAGAAGTGATTATAGACAAGCAGGAGGTGTGAGGGGCCCAAAACAGCTTGACCACACAGCTGCCATGACAGAATTAAAGGCCCAGACAGAGCTTCTGTGACAGGCTTACTGGCAGGCAACATCCAGACCCAGGAAAAGCCATAAGCTGACCCCACCCAGGAAGGGCCTCCATCTAAGGGGAAGTACCTGACACCCCAAACATTCCAACCATTAGATAAGGTGGCCAGATGTCCCTGAGTCTAGCACACACCTATTTCTGTTTTACAGATACCCCTAGACAAATGTCAGCCAATCAGGGTCCTGAACCCTGGAAATTCCCTCACCCCAACCTCTGCTATGATGAAAACTCTACCCCACCTGAGCTCAGGGCTCTCTAGTCTCACTGCTGTGTCAGACAGACAGAGAGAGACCAAGCTCAGAGCTTGAAATAAAGGTTCTTTGCTTTTACATATGGGATTTGGTCTCTATGGTGATCTTTGGGGGTTCCCTTGATCTGGGCATAACAAGAGGAAATTGGGGATGTGTGATGGATATATCCTGTATTTTCAGCTAGATGGTCAGTGTGTGTTTGTCAGAAGTCACTGGACTACACACTTAAAGTGAGTAACTTATATAAATCATGTACTGATGAAAGTGATTTTTACTTTTACTACTAACAGACAAGTGAAAGCACATTGGATGTGCTAACCCCCTAAGTGTATCTACTGCATTTGGGGCATCTCAGTGGAAGGTCTGGCAGGCGAAGCTGTGTCCTTGCAAAATGTCCAGGGTCAAGGTACTGAGTCTTCCTTTTAAACTGCCAGATTTAACAGACATCTCCTCCTCCTTTTACAACAGGGTCTCCTGGACCCAGACTAGCCCGGGAAGACCCATGTAGTCAAGGGTGACCTTGAACTTCTGATCCTCCTGCCTCCACCTCCCAAGTACTAGTGTTACTGGTGTGTGCCCCCATACTTGATTAATGGCGTGCTGGGGATCAGCCCTAGGGCTTTGTGCATGTTAGACTTGCACTCTATCTGCCGAGCCACGCCCCTAGTCCTAGCAGACATAACTCCTGCAATTTTCTACCTCCAGAAGGAAGATGTGCCTGCAGGAAAGCCCCGCCCCCCTCAGTGTGGGGTGGGAAAAGATTGATGAGGCTTTCCTAAGCCTACAGGCACAACTCTATTTTTTTTTTTTCTGAGACAGGGTTTCTCTGTATAGTCCTGGCTGTCCTAGAACTTGCTCTGTAGACCAGGCTGGCCTCAAACTCACAGAGATCTGTAGCTAGAGTTTTCCTGCCTTGCCCACAGTCAGAACAAATCTTTGTCACCCGCCAGTCCCACAGCCGCTCAGACCCAACCAAGTAAACACAGAGACTTATATTGCTTACAAACTGTATGGCCGTGGCAGGCTTCTTGCTAACTGTTCTTATAGCTTAAATTAATCCATTTCCATAAATCTATACCCTGCCATGTGGCTCGTGGCTTACTGGCATCTTCACATGCTGCTTGTCGTGGCGGCGGCTGGCAGTCTCTCCCTCTGCCTTCCTGTTCTCTCAATTCTCCTCCCTGTTAGTCCCGCCTATACCTCCTGCCTGGCCACTGGCCAATCAGTGTTTTATTTATTGACCAATCAGAGCAATTTGACATACAGACCATCCCCCAGCAGAGATCTGCCTGCCTCTGCCTCCCGAGTGCTGGGATTAAAGGCGTGCGGCACCACCGCCCGGCTAGCTTCTCCTTCTCCTCTTACTGAAACCCTTATTGCTACTGTGACCTTATTTTCTCCGCACACACACACACACCCCACCTCTTGGATTTTTGCTTGTTTGTTCCTTTTTAGACTTCAGTTCCTTTGTTTGCCTTTTGTTTGTTTGGTTCTGTTGTTGTTGGAGACAGGGTCTCTCTGTGTGGAACTCACTTCGTGCACCAGGCTGGCCTCGAGGTCAAAGAGATCCGCCCACCCTGCCTCTTGAATGCTGGGATTAAAGGCCTGAGCTACCACAGCTGGTTCTTTTGTTTGCCTTTTAAAGCTGGTTCTGTCTTTGACAGTCCTCAACTGTCAACCAGAATTTTCTTCTTCTTTTTTTAATGCTTGATTCAGAACCTTGTCTTATTTAAATGAGCCCTTCATACTACAACACTTCAGAGTCAATTAAATACATGATGTCAATAGGTTTCCTCAAAACTTTTTTTTTTATTAATCTATTTATTTTACATCCTGACAGCAGCCTCTCCTCCTTCCTCTCCTCTCCCTCTCTCCCCCCTCCTCCGCCCACTCCCCCTCATCCACCCCTCCTCCGTAAACGCTCAGAAAGGGGCCGGCCTCCCATGGGCTTCAGCAAAGCATGGCGTGTCCAGCTGCCATAAGCCCGGGCACCTCCCCTGTATTCAGGCTGGACAAAGCAACCCAGCATGAGGAATAGGTTCCCACGAGCCAGCCGAAGCACCAGGAACAGCCCAGCTCCCAAAACCAGGAGTCCCACAAAAATAGACCAAGCTACACAACTGTCACATACATGCCGAGGGCTTCCGTCTGTCCCATGCAGGCTCCCTCCCTGGCTGTCGGTTCAGACTCTGAGTTCCCATGAGCCAGGCTGGCTGTTTCTATCCCTGACCACTCTGGCTCCTACAATCCCTCCTCCCTCTCCTCAGCAGGACTCCCCTAGCATGGCCCAATGTTTGGCCCTGGGTCTCTGTCACCAGTCACTGGATGAAGGCTCTCCCCTGACAACCTGGGTAGTCACCAATCTGATCACAGAGGGTGGTCAGTTTAGGCTACGCATCACCGCGGCCAGGGCTCTTAGCTGGGGCCCTCCTTGTAGACCCCCTTGCACCAGGCTTCTACCCGACTCCGTTAAGCCCCCCTTTCTAGTCATCTCTGTCTCCCTCTGCCCATGGCCAACCCCCCAACCGGATCCCTCAAGTTCCCGTGCCCACCCTCCTCAAAACTCTTAAAGACTCACAGCCACAGTACTAAGCCTCTATAAGACAGGTTCAGGCCGGGCGGTGGTGGTGCACGCCTTTAATCCCAGCACTCGGGAGGCAGAGGCAGGAGGATCTCTGTGAGTTCGAGGCCAGCCTGGGCTACCAAGTGAGTCCCAGGAAAGGCACAAAGCTACACAGAGAAACCCTGTCTCGAAAAACCAAAAAAGGGAAAAAAAAAAAAAAAAAAAAAAGACAGGTTCAGTGTCCAGAAGGACACAACACAGGAATTGTGCCATTAAATCCCATGTTTATGCAAATCAAAAGAAAAGCAAACAGAAGAAAATTATCAAACTAACAAAAGCCAGTGACATCTTTATTTAGTATGTATATTTCTCAGCTCTCTAAACTTCGTTCTCAACACCGGGGGAGTTTTAAAAACTGTCAAAGCCTGAACTCCACCCCATGGCTTTTTTTTTTTTTTAAACTTCCCCTGCAGTTCTTGTGACAGCCAGAGCTGGAAATCATTTCTCTAGCAGAGTATCTGATTACGCAAAAACATGATTAATTTCAAAGCACAGCACAGGAAAATCGCAGGCACGTGGTGGGGATAGATTTAGAAACCAAAAGGACACACTCTGCTTTTGAACAATTTCTACCTCTTCCAAGGCTCGAATTCGTTATGTTTCCGTAGCCCTGCTTCTTTTGGCCACATTCCCCCAGTTTCTGTACCCATGAAAGCTCTGCCGTTTCCTGTTAAGGGCCGGCCTTCTGCCTTCCTTGATGGAGCCGTAAGGGAACAGACTACAGAATTTGACCGAGAGAGGTGGTCAAGGTCAGAGACGCAGAATCATCGGAGCCTGAGGAGCCTGAGGGCCACCAGCTGGTTCAGCAACGTCACAGGCTTGGAGGGAGTCGCTGACAGACGGAGGCAAAGCCTGAGGGAAGCTACAGCATCTTGGTTTCATACCGCTTCTCCGGGCTGGGAGTGACCTAATTCCATTCTGCTGTTCCACTGCACCGCAGGAGAGTCCTTTCCGAACACGAAGTCAACGCTTAGGCACCCTGGTCTCCCTTCTTTTATTCAAAATATATATATAACAAAATGCTTGGGAAGAAAATATAGTGCCACATGAAAGAAGCGAGACACAAAGGCTAGACACTGCCTCCGTGCCTAATACTGAAGTTAAAAATAGTGCTGTTTCCTCCCAGTGCGGGCGGGCGCGAGCCCCAGGGGAGCGGCTCATGGACACATCCCCTCCCGGGACCTACAAAGCTACTTTTTGTTAGATGGGGACCATTTGAAGGCAAGTATATGATCAACCATAGCTATTATGTCTTGGACATATTAATGTGCGATTTCTATACAATTATCTCACGTCGTGCTCACAAAGTACCATTATTTTCGGTTTGCTAAGAAGAATCTGAAGAGCAGACAAGCTAAATAATCAAGCCATCGGAGCTCAATGTCATGTTCAAAATCACAGGCAGAAGCGCCTTCCCCTTTGACGAACTAACAAGCCAGACATTGAACTCCCTGCCCGCTGTACCATGCGCATCTCTGTCTCCAGCAGTCCACAGACATAGACTAAGTCGCTCTCCATCCATGACCCCCAGAAACACGCATCCCTTAAACTTACGCATAAAATGCAGTTTGCCCTTGAGGTATAGGCTTGGGCAGAGGGAGACAGCCCAAGGGTCTTTGATCACATGACTGAAGTTCTTGGGCACATAGTTCTAGAGGAGGGCTTTTATGTGGAATGTCCCCTGGGTCTCCCTCACAGACTCTCCTCATCTCTCTCCACCTTGGGAGGAAGACACAGCCTGGGAAAAGCTGGAGCAGGCCCATTGAAATCAGGGCCTGAAGCCGGGCGGTGGTGGCGCACGCCTTTAATCCCAGCAGAGCCAGGCGGATCTCAGCACTTGGGAGGCAGAGCCAGGCAGATCTCTGTGAGTTCGAGGCCAGCCTGGGCTATCAAGTGAGTTCCAGGAAAGGTGCAAAGCTACACAGAGAAACCCTGTCTCGAAAAACCAAAAAAAAAGAAGAAGAAGAAAAGAAAAGAAATCAGGGCCTGATAGCTTCCTCAGCTTCAAGGCTCTTTCTCCACAGCTAATACAGAAAAACAACAACAACAATAATAATAAAAGTGTGTTTTCGTCGACTCTAATGGCCATTAACCTTGACTGCACCTTGAACTCTCCCTGTGCCGCCTTGGAAACAGGAGTTGGATGCTATCCCAGGCCAACTAAATCCTAGTCTCTGCCAAAGGGGACTCCGGATTACTAGTTTATAAAGCTGCCCACATTGTTGCAATGTACATCCACACTTCAGAACAATTGGTCTAATCCAAAGGCCTTCTGCCTCCTCAATCATCTATAACTCAAATCCCAGATGAAGAACATGGGGTTTTTGTTGCTAGTAGATAGATTAAGATGTCTTGCATATACGAGTAGAGAGATAGCTCAGCTGGTAAGAGGTCAAGAATCCACATAAAAGGCCGGGGGGTAGTGGCGCACGCCTTTAACCCCAGCACTCGGGAGGCAGAGGCAGGTGGATCTCTGTGAGTTCGAGGCCAGCCTGGTCTACAGAGTGAGTTCCAGGAAAGGTGCAAAGCTACACAGAGAAACCCTGTCTCAAAAACAAAAACAAAAAACAAACAAAAAAGAATCCACATAAAAAGCCGGTTGCCAATGGCAAGGATGGGCTACCTCCCCATAGGTTACTGGTCAGGGAGACCCTTGGATTACCAAAAAAATACAAGCAATTGCCACAAAAGTACATGGCAAGACTCTGTTATTAAAGACACACAAGCTATGGTCACAGGACTTGGAAAAATCAAGCTGAAATTGAGTTGAATGCTTCTTCCCTGCTGGCTGATCCTGATGGTACCAGAAGGATCTGTGCAGTCCGCTGGAGGAGGACTGTGATGAATAGCCTTAGACAGCTGTGGACCCTGAATACTGAACTACCAAACTGCAAGGCAAGATGTGGGGACTGGTTCCCCACATCCCCTTCCTGCTGTGGGATGTCCTGTATGTTGTGAATATATGTTGCTATGTTTGTGAATATATGTTGCTATGTTTGATTAATAAATAAAACACTGACTGGCCAGTAGCCAGGCAGGAAGGATAGTGTAGGTGGGACAAACAGAGAAAAGAGGCTGGGAGGTGGAAGCCTGTAGGAGGAGACATGAGCTTGCCATCCAGGGAGCAACATGTGAAGGCAACAGGTAAAGCTATGGAACATATGACGACATATAGAGTAACAGGAATGGGCTGAGTTTAAGAGTAAGAGGTAGACAATGTAGGTCTGAGCTAATGGCTGAGCAGTTTAACTAATATGAGCTTCAGAGTGATTATTTTATAAATGGTTGTGGGGTCCATGGGGCTGGGCAGGACTGGAGAAAACTCCAGCTACACCTTCCTGATTGGTTTATTGCCTACTCCACAGGATAGAATTCAAATCTGGTGTGACAAACCTGACCAAAAGTCCATGGCTGGGGATCCTCTAGTGCTGTTGTTTTGCTAAATGGACGTGACATGCCCATCAAATTATTTTCTAAATAATTGTTGGGGCTGGAGGGATGAGTCATTCGTTAAGGTACCTGCTGCCAAGCCTGAGGACATGTCTTCAATCCCCAAGACCCACATGGTGGAAGGAGAGAACTGACTGTCTTTAGTTGTCTTTTGATGCCCACATGCCCAGAGAGGAAGAGAGACAGACAACACACACACACACACACATACACACACACACACACACACACACACACACACACACACACACATACATGTACCTGTGAACACAATAATAATGATGTTTTCAGGTGATGGTGGCACACGCCTTTAATCCCAGCACTTGGGAGGCAGAGGCAGGTGGATCTCTATGAGTTCGAGGCCAGCCTGGTCTACAGAATGAGTTTCAGGACAGCCAGGACTGTTACACAGAGAAACCCTGTTTTGAAAAAAACCAAAATAATAATGATGATGATGATAATGATGCCCATAGATTAGTCCTACTTTGGCCAGAGAAACTTCTCTTTCCTGTGGATAACAGTTACTGCAGGATTGATAACTGGCAAAATATGACTATTGAATGCTTTGTCCTGAATGGGACATGGATATCACCCATTCCAAGGCTCAAGGGACACTGTATGAGAGGGAGCAGAAGGATTGTAACTGCTAGAGGAAGGAATGGGATGCTATGTTCTTGGCATGCCATGACTGTTGGACTCTTGAACTCACAGGAGCTATGATTACCTGCTCAAGATCTTATCTGTCAACATTCTATCATAGTGGAGGAGGGTCTCATGAGACCCCACTGCTCCCTGAAGATATGGAGACAGTAGTTGCTGGAGAGAGAGAGAGAGAGAGAGAGAGAGAGAGAGAGAGAGAGAGAGAGAGATTCTTCAGTAGTGTAGCCACTAGTCTGTTGCCCTTGTTCATGTGAGTAACCCTTTACGTACACTCTTTGTGGTGGTTTGAAAGAAAACGGCCTCCCAAAGGGATTGGCACTATTGGAGGTGTGTGCTGTGGGATGGTCTTTCTGTATACTGTGAATATGTGTTGCTACCATTGATTAATAAAGAAGCTGTTTTGGGCCTATGGTAAGGCAGAATAAGAGCCAGGCAGGAAATCCAAGAGAGACACAGGGAGAAGAGGGAGGAGTCAAAGCAGAGGCCAGCCTGCCAGCCAAGGAGCAACATGTCAGCGAACCCGTAATGCCACGACCACGTGGCAAAACATAGATTAATAAAAATGGGTTAATTTAAGATAAAAGAGCTAGCTAGCTAGTGAGAAACCTGAGCCATAGACCAAACAGTTTGTAATTCATATAAGCCTCTGTGTGTTTACTTGGGACTGAGCAGCTTCAGGACACAGGAAAACTTCTGTCTACAAGCGTGGCCTTGTTGGAGTAGGTGTGACCTTGCTGGAGGAGGTGTGGCCTTGTTGGAGTAGGCGTGGCCTTGTGGAGGAAGTGCGTCACTGTGGAGGTGGGTTTCAGCTCTTATATATGCTCAAGTCACACCCAGTGAGACAGTCTATTTACTGTTGCCTTCATATCAACATGTAGCAGCTCCTTCTCCAGCTCCATGTCTGCCTGCATGCCGCCATGCTCCCTATTATGATGATAATAGACTGAACCTCTGAAACTGTAAGCCACCACCTCAATTAAATGTTTCATTTATAAGAGTTGCCATGGTGATGGCATCTCTTCACATCAGTGGAAACCCTCAGACACTCCTGTAAACAACCCTACTGAAAGTCTTTGGGGCAACCCTAAAGTCTTTGGGGGCAACCCCCCACTTTAAAGAGACAGGAAAGTAGAAAAGCAATTATTTGGGAAGAGGAGAATCAAAGTAGGAGACATATAATGGGAGTGAACATGACCAAAATGTATTACATACATTTATGGAAATGTTGTAATGAAATCCATTATTAAATATACTTGGTATGTGCTATTGAAAACTTAATTTTTAAAGCCAGGAGCCAGATGTGGTAGTACATGCCTTTAATCTAAGCACTTGGGAGCCAGAGGCTGACAGATCTCTGTGAATTTGAGGCCAGCCTGGTCTACATATAAGGTTGCTGGACAGCCAGGGCTACATGGTGAGACCCTGCCTCAAAAAATAATAAAATAAAACATAAAAAGAAGAAAGAAAAAACCAAGCATGGTAGTGTGTGGTCTTGTAATCCCAACACTGAAGAGCTAAATGACCAGCCAATGTAGACACCTGATCTGGACACCCAAGACAGCTCCAGGCCAATGAGAGAACTTGTCTCCAAAAAACAAGGTGGACAGTTCCTGGGGAACAGCACCTGAAGTTGACCTCTGACCCCCACATGCATTGTGCATGCATGTGCACATGAAACTGTGCCCACGTGAATACACCCCCACACATACAAAACGATCACATACATCTAATGGTAGAATTAGACCAAGGCCCCAGGGCTGTCAGGAATTATCCACTCATCCCAGAGGCCTGAAAAGTGGAGGCGCAGTGACCACAGTGAAGACTCTGTGTCTGGTTTTCTCTTCCCGATCATACACTCAGCCTCCATAACTGACCTTCTGGACCTTTAGACTCTTTACGAGGATAATCGAATCCCTAATTAATGTGCCAGGTTTCTACACAAGAGGGTAACTTTAAACTTGAACCACTGGATGTCACAAGAAAAAAACGATGCAGAAAGCCAGGCGGTGGTGGTGCACGCCTTTAATCCCAGCACTGGGAAGGCAGAGCCAGGTGGATCTCTGTGAGTTCGAGGCCAGCCTGGTCTACAGAGTGAGATCCAGGACAGGCACCAAAACTACACAGAGAAACCCTGCCTCAGAGAGAAGAAAAAAAAAAAGATGCAGAAATTGGCAATTCAGTCATTTCCAAAGCTTCGGCAGTTCAGCTGCATCAAGAGTTTTTTTTAATTGGCTCCGGAACAAGCTCTTGGTTTGGACCCAGCTCTGCCTTTTTCGGTCTGTGTGCCCCGACCAAGTGTTGCTTTGTACTTTAGTTGTATCATCTTTAAACAGGTAAGGACAGCAACAGTTCTAATCATATCAACTTGAGACAAGCTAGAGTCGTCTGAGAGAAGGGAGCCTCAGTAGAGAAATTGACTCCCGAGGATCAGGCGGTAGGCAGTCTGTAGGGCATTTTCTTAATTAGTGATTGATGGGGGAGGGTCCAGCCCATTGTGGGTGGGGCCATCCCTGGGCTGGTGGTCCTGGGTTCTTTAAGAAAGCAGCTATGGGGGGAACAAGCCAGTAAGCAGCTCCCTCCATGGCCTCTGCATCAGCTCCTGCCTCCAGGTTCCTGCCCTGCTTGAGTTCCTGTCCTGACTTCCTTCGATGATGACCGGTGATGTGGAAATGTAAGCCAAACAAACCCTTTCCTCCCCAGCTTGCTTTTGGTCATGATGTTTCATCCCAGCATCAGTAACCCTAAGACCGTGCCAAGTAAATTAACTAGTAAATACTGTGTTGGCATTGATCTAGGTTCTGGAAAAATAGTGAGGAAAAGACAAAGAGCCTGGACGCTGAGCTAGCAACTACCACAACTCAGCACAGAATCGTACAGGTGTTGGTTTTGTGTGGCGCTGTGTTATTCATTAAGCGGCACTGCTTTCCACGCGGGGGTTGGGGGGGAGGCATGAGATACAACAAAACCCACTATGAGTGTTTACCAGGGGAAGGAGCCAGAAGAGAATGTGCTTTGGACTACTTGGAAGACATGTGTGGAAGGGGGAGGAAGCAGAAGAAGACAGAGGAGTCTGTGACCCGCTTCTATGGATTCCCCACGCACATGCGCATCTGCGCCTACATAGCTACACCACACATGCGCATAGATTATGTGATCATGCAGCTCAGGGATTACGTAGGACGTTAGGGATGACTAAGCCTCTTGCTACTGGACAGCGCATGTGCAGTCATGTAGCAACAATAGTGGTGCACACCTGTAATCCTAGCGTTTCACAGGCTGGGGTGGGTGGATCAAGAGTGCCAGGCTAATCAAGAGTGCCTTGCACTGAGATACATAGACATCAAACTTACTGATTGATTGGCTGGGAAGTAATGGCGCACGCCTTTAATCCCAGCACTCGGGAGGCAGAGGCAGGCGGAGCTCTGTGAGTCGAGGTCAGCCTGGTCTACAAAGCTAGTTCCAAGACAGCCAAGCCTACATAAAGAAAAAACACGCTGGGCGGTGGTGGCGCACGCCTTTAATCCCGCACTCGGGAGGCAGAGCCAGGCGGATCTCTGTGAGTTCGAGGCCAGCCTGGGCTACCAAGTGAGTTCCAGGAAAGGCGCAAAGCTACACAGAGAAACCCTGTCTCAAAAAACAAACAAACAAACAAACAAAAAACCCCTATCTTGAAAAACTAAAACCCAAACAAACAAACAAACAAATGCATTTGCATATATTTATGCATAATGCATATTATTTTACTGACAAGCATATGGGATATACATAGAAGGCAGTACCTTGTCAAGAAATAATCTTTAGCAAACAGAACCAGGGGGGAAAAAAGAGGCACTGAAGTGTGCAAAAAGGTACCATTAAATTAATTCAGTTTATTTTTGAGATCCTTGGGGTCTAGTTATTTTTATCACAAATGCTAACAAGTTCGTTGGCTGATTTCCTAGATTATTAGGAGCTGTGAATTAAGGGGGTTGATGAGGGAAGAGCTTCCAGAGCTGGATCAGGAGCAAGTAGTGGCAGCTGGTTGCAGACGAGGCAGAAGACTATATGACAGAAAAAGCATCTGGAGCCATCTAGTATCCGGGCATCTTTGTGCCATGAACCAGTACAATAACAGATGCTTTCAATCAGCGCCTGAGTCAGAGAAAGGTTAAAGGATGTTCTGTGCGTGCTATTTCAAGAGGGAGAAAAATATTGAATGCCTTTCAAAAGGCTTTTTTTTGTGTGTGTGTATGCAAAATGATTCAAATGCAAAAGCAAGTTTAAGCTTTACGGAGTTGAGTTATTTGGGGAATTCACTTAAACGACGACAGCAAATGACTGGGGAAAATATCGCCTTTGATTATAACTAACACACAATAACACTAAATTCTGCGGTAAAAATAATATACAATAAAAATTCTATTTATAAATTAAAGGCAAGAACAAAAGAGAAAGCCAAGCTCCCATCATTGGGGAGGAGGGTTGGAACTCAAGGCAGCTTTGAGAGCTGCTTGAACAAAAGCATGACCGTGAGACTAAGAGGAGCCGGTCTCGATGAGTCAATTATTAGTCCTGGATAGGTTTAAAATGCAGCAGAGGGGCTAGAAGGATGGCTTGGTTGGCAAAGTGCCTGCCATGGAAGCATGGGGACCTGCATTTGGGTTCCCAGCACCGATGTGGCAGTGGTGTGTGGTCACATACATCTCTAACCCAAGCGCTGGGAGGAGCAGAGGCGGGCAGATCCCTGGTCAGCCAGTCTAGCCAATCAGTATACTGAGAAGACATGAACCAGGGAGATGTTTGGAAAGTTCTAACTATGTGTCTGTTTCTTTTCTTATTTCTTTTGTATCTTTCTTGGTTCATTTTTTAAAATTTACTTATTTTATTTTTATGTGCACTGGCATTTTGCCTGCATGTATGTCTGTGTGAGGGTGTCAGATCTTGGAGTTATAGGCAGTTGTGAGCTGCCATTGTGAGTGCTGGGAATTGAACCTGGGTCCTCTGGAAGAGCAGTCAGTGCTCTTAACCACTGAGCCATCTCTCCAGTCCCCTCTTGGTTCATTTTTAATACTGGAAAGCCAGGGCTGGGGTAAAGCTCAGGGGTAGAGTCTTGCCTAGCCTGCAATAAGGCCCTGGGGATTAATCCTGAGCAATATTCACAAGGGCAGGGGCTGTGCCTCTTCCATTTCTTATTGTGAATTCAGCACCTAGGACAGTGTCTGACCAACAGAGATTCTCCTTATCAGCTGGGTAATACCGCCTGACTCAACAACGTAGAGTCTTACTGCTGAAGACGTCTATTGTTTCTTTTGGTTTTTCCGAGACAGGATTTCTCTGTGTAGCTTTGCGCCTTTCCTGGAACTCACTTGGTAGTCCAGGCTGGCCTCGAACTCACAGAGATCCGCCTGGCTCTGCCTCCCGAGTGCTGGGATTAAAGGTGTGTGCCACCACCGCCCGGCGTCTATTGTTTCTTTACCTGGATATTCAGTGTAAGGGTTTCCAGCATGCATCCTCCACTTATGCGGTGGTTTGCAGCAACTGAGATTCTTCATAGTCTAGCCTCACCATTCCCAAGGCATTTGTCCTTCTCAGTGTTCAGCCATCGAATGAGAAAAGTGTGAAGGAAGTACACCTTCATCTTGAAAGTTGTGTCTTAAGAATGACACAATACACCTCCACATGCATCTCACTGGTGAAAACTACCTATTCAGTCACAGGGCAGCCACAGGCGGGAAGAACTGTGGAGGTGATGCCTAAGTTGCAATGGAGACCCAGGATACTAGAGAGGTAAGAGTCATGAGCTGTCCACCCAAGAAAGCCTCACACATAAAGTGGGGCCAGTGAGAGAAAGAGAGAGACTCTGCGTTACAGCGGCAACAGTGAAGGGTCGGAGTTGCCTAAGCCCTTTGGAACAGAGATGCATCCATTCCAAGTCTCAGCTGCCAGACGCGAAACCACAGGGTATGGTGTCTGCTCCGCCAGGTTCGGGTTTTCCTTTGATCCGATCTTTCCCCGCTACATCCCCATTCTTTCTTTTCGGAATGTGAATGTATACTCTGTGTGTGTTGGAAGTCCACAGTTTGGTTTTTGATTTTACAGAGTGTCTCAGAATAGACTCGGAAATTTTGAGTTTTAAACGGTGTTGGGATTTTGTGTTGGGGATCTCCAGCTCCGGGCCCCATTCCATACCCCGCCTTCAGTGGGCCAAGCCCCAGCTCCCTGGAGCTGCGCTCTCCAGACCCCACCCAGAGAAAGCTGGCCAAGGAGCGGCTCCACCCCCGGAGGTCTGGCCCATAGACTCCCCCGCCCCCGCCCCCCCCCCCCCCCCCGAGGTTTCCCCTTGTGGCTTTGCCTCTTTCCAGGGACAACCTGAGAATGTTTTGCTCAGATTAAACCTGGATTTATTTATTCGCTCTGATCTGACTTATTGCATCGGTGGAGTTAGTCACTACTGGGGGATTTTTACTTATCTCTTTGGAAGTTGGACAAGATGCATTTTGCAACAAGAAAGGGTTACAGGTATCGGGGTAAAAGGTGGAATGTTGCAGTTTGAATGTGAAATGTCACTCTAGGCTCGTGTATTTGAACCCTTCCTATTTAGCTGATACCCTGGTGGGAAGGTTGTTCTGCAAGAGGAGATGGAGTCTTGCTGTGGAAAGTGTTATCACTGAAAGCAGACTCTGAGGCTTTGCAGCCCAGCTCCATTTCCTGTTCACCCTTTGCTTCCTCGGTGTGGGTGAATTATGACCTCTCTGCTGCTACCGTTCCTTCTCTATCGTCATGGCTTCCTTACCATGACCAACTGTGTCCCGCTGGAACAACAGCCAGATGAAACCCGTTCTCCCTGAAGTTGCTTTTGACCGGGTGTTTTTATCACAGCAACAGAGAAGTACCCAAGACACCCTCCTACCGGCTACAACTAAAATCCAGATCTGCAAAGTCTACTAAACAGTCCTCGGATATTGGGTATCAGGCAGTGGGGGGGCAGTGACCTTAACAGAGGTCCATCACCACCCTAGCTTGCTGTCTGCACAGAGTTTCTAGGTCATCTCAAGGGGGAAGAACTAAGGCTAAGCCTGAGTGTCTTCCTCCTTGGAAGAGACAAACAAAGTCCAGGCAGGCCAAGGGTAGCTAGAGTTTGCAGGGCAAAGTACCGGAGGGGCAGTACGGTAAAAGAGATAGTGCTAGGAATCTGCAAGTCACCCCACACACTCAGTGGAGTGCCAGTCAGTGCCTGTGACTAAGAGAAGAACCACATGCTGTGAGAGAGGCACCAGTTTTCAAAGCTCACATGGAGACAGGAATAGTTTAAGTCTGTGCTGAACAGAATGAAAAATCCTAGCATTCATGGACCTCTTAGAAGTGGGGAAACATTAGCTCCAGATGGAAGTGGATTCTGGCCCTTATCGCAAAGCCTAAACATATGAAAGATCAAACTGTTTGTAAGAGACTTAGCTGCATTTAAGAATAAAGCTAAAAAAAATTTATAGAAATACAAAAAAATACAGCACATAAGATAAGTTTACATTGTCAAGTGTTTAACTTAAAATTATGAAAATATAAAGAGTAGGTAAGGAAAATATGAGCCATAATGAAGAATGCAACCAATCAATAGAATTAGGCTTAGAAATCTCACAGACAATAAAATTAGTATATAGAAATGTTAAAACAGATGGGCAACGGAGGCTCCTTAGGGGTGTGGAGGAAGGTGGGAGGTGGAATACAGAGGGAGGGGGAAGAGGGTGAAGGGGAAGGGGTGTGTGTGTGTGTGTGTGTGTGTGTGTGTGTGTTATATCCTTAGGGGAGAAGAGGGAGGTAAATACAGGAGAAAGAGGGACATGGGTAAAATAATAAGAAGAATGTCTGAAAAAGAAACAAGGACTTATACTATTGTCTAAAAAATTAGAATGCATATAATTCAGTATATAAATATACATAAATAGTCTTAATGAACTTTTTTCATCTGAGCTGGCAATGCTCCCTCCAAGAGCCAAAGACTACCTAACGAAAACCCCACTACCAGACATGAGAAGCCCAGGACTGTCTAAGAGATTTCCCTAAGCACAACAGCCTCCTCCTGTTGCCATTGGTTACCCCCAGAGGTGGAAGGTAAGTCCCTATTGCCAAAGAAACTATGCCCTTTCGAAACAGGGCCCAGAGAACCTTGAATTGAAACTGCCCTGAGTGCCCCCTCCCTGAGGAGTAGCTTTCATGGTATCAGAGGAGCTATGAAAGCTTCTGAATGGAGGAAGCCCACAGTCCTGCCCAGCTAGTATGCCTCTGAACCACATCAGTGACCAACATGGCCCAATAACCCTGTAGGTTCAGTAATGGAGCACATACCTCTGTGGAAAACAGCAGCTCTCTAACTGAACTTAAGATGCGCTCAACAAGAGGGAAGCCATGCCTGGTAATGGAAACCTAGCTAACTAGTCAGAGCTGGTGAAATCATGGTTATTGGAGGGGAACTTACAACCACTAATTTACTAACCCAGTGTAAACCTTAACAACAATCTATAAACATTCTCTTCATACCCACAAATAAGTGTAGTCCTCACCCTCATCTGCTGCAAGCCACAAGAATATATTATAGAGATTCAGCTGTATATAATAAAGCTATACCTAGAAAGGTCAAGGATTTTTCTAGAGGGAAGCCATTTATCAGGGAATATTTGGTGTTATTCGGCTTTTAATATATCAGCTGTCTTCTGCTATGAATTTCTTGTGTGCTCATATACTACTAGGCACTATGGCAAACAGTATAAGCTTTCTTAGACCTACTGCTGGTCTACTGGGTAACACTCCTACAGAGCCTAGGAGACAATCAGACTGTAGACGCATAGCTTTGTTTCTTGTGCAAATGAATCTGAGACCATCCCTTTCCTTCAGGCCTAGTGGTATTTCCGAGCCAGTGACTCAAGACAAAAGAGTTTTCTGCATAACCAGGTGCAGTGAAGACTGAAGCAGAATTTTTGGTCTGGTCAGAGTTGTGTGGCCGGAGAGAAGAGAACAAGGCAGAGTTTCTGTAGATGAGAAGGCAGACTGGCTTGGGCCAAGGAGCAAGGAAAAGGTTTGCAGACTGTGGGTGGATTGGAATCAGGTCAGGAGAGGAGGAAGGGAAGGAAAGATGGCGGAAGAAGGAACAGAGGAGGAAGATGAGATGGAGAGCATAAGATCTTAGTTATTACTAGGGCTTGAAAGGACAGAAAAAGAAGGGACAGAGAGGAGCTGAGTGTCAGAATGAAACTGACGCTGTGTAGATAGAAGTTTGTTGTAGACAAAGTAAGTGGGCAAAAAAGCGTGGTGTACATGGATTCTTTTCCCTCAGATAACCCCACGCCAGACGTAGCATCTTCCCCAGGACTCTGGGAAGGATTTTCTCAGGGCAGGCCCCTGGAAAAACTCCAGGACTCATCAAGGAAACTTCTCTTTGCAACAGAAAGAGACTACTGTAGAAAACCACAATCAAAATGCAGAGCTGCGGTTCAGTCCCAGTGGGAGATGCATCTACAAAATACTCATGCACCTAAGGCTGAGGGAGCCTGCGGGAGAAGAGGTGGGAAGACTCTAAGACTCAGGGCATCAGGGAGCTTGCTGTGAACTGTGCCTCCTAGTAACATCTGAAGCTACACACATAAAATCTCACCAACATGAGTGCCCAAACGGGAGCTGAACCAAGATGGCACCAATGAACGTGTCGAACGGGACAGGGAAAAGCAGAACAGAGGCAACTGAGTAAAGCTGAGAGCCAACCTCTATAAGGTGGCTTCTGACCTCCACATACACACCATGCCACACAATACTATCCCCATGTACACAGCACATGTTTGCACACATACACACACACACAATAGATAGATAGATAGATAGATAGATAGATAGATAAATAGATAGATGATAGATAGATAGATAGATAGATAGATAGATAGATAGAATTTAAAAAGGAAAATTACCTCTTTGAAAATCTGGTAGAATTCTGTGCTGAAACCATCGTCCTGGGCTTTTTTTTTGGTTGGGAGACTTTTAATGACTGTTTCTATTTCCTTAGGGGTTATTGGTCTATTTAGTTTATCTAGTCTTGATTTAACTTTGGTATGTGGTACCTATCCAGAAAATTATCTGTTTTTTTTTTTTCAGATTTTTCTAATTTTGTGGAGTACAGGTTTTTGAAGTATGACCTGATGATTCTCTGGATTTCCTCGTTGTCTGTTGTTATGTTTCCCTTTTCATTTCTGATTTTGTTAATTTGCATGCTCTCTCTTTTCCTTTTGGTTAATTTGGATAGGGGTTTGTCTATCTTGTTGATTTTTTTCAAAGAACCACTTGTTCCATTGATTCTTTGTATTGTTCTCTTTGTTAGATAGATAGATAGATAGATAGATAGATAGATGATAGATAGATAGGTAGGTGATAGATAGATAGATAATAGATAGATCGATAGGTAGATGATAGATAGATAGACAGATAGATAGGTAGATAGATGTAATTTAAAAAGGAAAATTACAAAAGTCAGTAAGGTGGAGAGCAATAGAGGACTCATGCATCAACCACTGTCAGACGTCAACCTCTGCTCCACTTTTATACACATACATGTGCATGCCTACCCATGCCTACATCATACACACAATAAAGTAAAATAAAATTCTAGATGTAATTACTGTGCTTGAGATGAAAATGCATTGCATGAACTTAACAGCAGACTGGAAACTGAGGAAGAAAATGTGAGTGAACCTGAAGAGAGACCATGCAAAATGAAACCTAGAGAGAAAGAGGCAGAAGAACAAAATAAACAGAACACCAGAAAAGGGGCAACACAACTTTACTAGACTAATGTCTGTACAAGTAAAGTTCCTGGAGGAGGGCGTGAAGGGATAAATACTTGAATAACAATGTTTGAAAGTGTATGAATCAGCTGAAAACTGTAAACCCATAGAGCAAAGAAACTCAATGAATGCCCAACACAAGCCATAAATGGAAGAACATCAAAAACCATGGGGGTCAACCGCTTAATGATGCTGACATGTTGATCAGATTAAGCACATTAATAATAACCTCTGAGTCACCCACGCTGTGCCCCGGAAAGAAAGCACAGCCTTGCTCCTTGGAGTCATTTAACCAAGAGTGAGCCCGGATTTGAGTTCTCTGGCTCGATTTCCCATGTCTTCTCTCCTTCCCTGTCTGTCTGCTGTATAAGTCCAAATATGTGCGGGCCTGAACGCTGACTTGTCGATCTGTCCTTGTGTCTGTCTACGTGAATGTGTCTGTGTGTATGTCTGTCCCTAACTAAGGGCTTGGCTCCCTCTTTTATTGAACAGCACAGACATCATCACATGGGGAAGGAATGAGAGATACTTTATAGAAATCTTGAACAGGACTTTATAAGGGATGAAGTCACTGGCTCCAACGGACTCAGATAACACACAGTATCACAAAAATCATTGTTTATCAAGCAATATACATGGACTGCTTTCATCATTTATGGTGGATATTAATTAATAAGGCTACTCCCAGCCTATTTGTTGTTTCCAGCAAATGATAGAATAACACACATGCAAACACTATGTATTACTCTCGGATCAGAGGCATGAAAGAGTCGATAAGATTACAGCTATGCATTATCTTAGGTTGTAAACCTTGATTACCTGGGAAATCCAAAACAAGCAAGGTTGTTTATTACATTGCTCTCTCTCTCTCTCTCTCTCTCTCTCTCTCTCTCTCTCTCTCTCTCGCTCTCGCTCTCGCTCTCGCTCTCGCTCTCGCTCTCGCTCTCGCTCTCTTCGAGACAGGGTTTCTCTGTGTAGCTTTGCGCCTTTCCTGGAACTCGATTTGGAGGCGAGGCTGGCCTTTAACTCACAGAGATCTACCTGCCTCTGCCTCCCGAGTGCTGAGATTAAAGGCGTGTGTCACCACAACCACCCGACCTTACATTGTTATCTTAAAAGCAGGTTAAACAAACAGGCTGAGCACACAGTAGGACAGCAATCTTAAGTCTTGACCGACCTCAAGGTGTATTTTAACTTCAGCTATGAGTTCCAGAAAGTGTTCCAGTCTTTTAGACCGTAAGAGACATTTTTTATCACAATGTATTGCCACAAAATGTCCTATCAAGACCGACCTATCAATCAGTCTTGGAGTTTTCCCTTTGGCCAAAGCCTGACTGAACTAAAGACACAGTAGCCCTGGAACTTTGCCAACACACCAAGTTTCACGTCCACACCACTCCGGACTCTTTAAGACAACCTTTGACGCCGACACCTGGCTTCCGGCAATAGGCTGCCTCCACTGTCACCAGCTGCCCTGAGACGGCCTGCCATTGGCTGTTCGGGCTTGTTTTCTTTGCCTGCCCGGCACTGTGATGGCTCTCTGGAATTCTAATCCATGCTTACCTCCTTGCACAACCGGCTTTGCCCAATCTGTTTGGACAGGATTTTCTGGCTTTGGCTCTTAGCACTTTCTCTTGACACGATTTGACAAGAACCCTTTGTCCCAGATCTCCGGACTCATTTACAACAGACTTAACCATTCACCTTTCCTACTGGCTTTCCTGTGAAACATTTCCAGAAATGACTTAAAAGTCCTGACTGTGTATCCACATTCTAAACAATGCCTCGCTCCACTTGACTGCCCTGCTGGGTTCATCGAGCTGAGAGCTGAGAATTCCAGTTGCACCTTCTTTTATAAATTAGAAGCCTGAATTGAAATACAGGTTCTCTCACATCAAATACGACTTATGAGAATTAAGTATGTATGCTTGCTACCCCAGTCCACACGGAGCAGGAACCAATAGTAACGGCATTTTCGTGCAAGCTGGATAAAGCATTTTTTGGGTGCCTTTTGTGGTTTTTGAATGCATTCTTCTAGTATTGTAAGTAAAAACAATCCTCCCACACACTCTGCTTGATGACCATATTGCTCTTCATTAAAATCACTCAGATATGTGCCAGCTACCCACCATACTTACACATCTGTAGGAAGTCCCGCCATCGTGGCCTACATGCAAAACCCAGAAAGGAACCACTGCCTTGCTGCCTTAGTAGTAGCAAAGGAAGCTCCAGTCGAAGAAGTCCTGGAACTGGAACAGAATCTTACTCTTTTGTTTTGTTTTTTTGTTGTTGTTGTTTTGTTTTGTTTTTTGTTTTTTGTTTTTTTTGTTTTGTTTTTCAAGACAGGGTTTCTCTGTTGTAGCTTTGCACCTTTCCTGGAACTCACTTGGTAGACCAGGCTGGCCTCAAACTCACAGAGATCCATCTGCCTCTGCCTCCCGAGTACTGGGATTAAAGGCGTGCGCGGCCGCCGCCCGGCCCAGAATCTTACTCTTATTTGGTGAGCTTGGCTACCCAGGGTGAGTGAGAAGGAAGGGGTTAGAAATGAACATGAGCCAAGCCAAGCAGTGGTGGCGCACGCCTTTAATTCAGGAGGCAGAGGCAGGCAGATCTCTGAGTTCGAGGCCAGCCTGGTCTACAAAGTGAGTTCCTGCACAGCAAGGACTAAACAGAGAAACCCTGTCTTAAAAAGCAAAAAAAAAAAAAAAAAAAAAAAAAAAAAGAGCACTTCCGGCGGCTACCAGCAATTGAGGTGCAGGTGAGCGGCGGCTTCCTGTCCGCGTCCCTCCGACGGGCGACTGGATGCCCTCGCCCGACCGCGGCTGTCCGGTGCCGCCTTGCCCAAGCTCAAAATGAACTATATGCCCGGCACCGCCAGCCTCATCGAAGACATCGACAAAAAGCACTTGGTCCTACTTCGAGATGGAAGGACACTTACAGGTTTTTTAAGAAGCGTTGATCAGTTTGCTAACTTAGTCCTGCATCAGACTGTGGAGCGCATTCACGTGGGCAGAAAGTACGGTGATATTCCTCGAGGGATTTTTGTGGTCAGAGGAGAAAATGTGGTCCTGCTAGGAGAAATACTCTTGGGAGGCAGAGCCAGGCGGATCTCTGTGAGTTCAGGGCCAGCCTGGTCTACAGAGCGAGATCCAGGATAGGCACCAAAACTACACAGAGAAACCCTGTCTCGAAAAAACAAAAACAAAACAAAACAAAACAAAAAAAACAGATTATGTAAGTCAGCAGTCAGTCTGAAGAAATTACATATTAAAGCCCAAGAGAACTCATAGCCAGCATATCTTTAGAGAAGCATGGTTGAAGACATCTCTAATGGTACCCCATGGTGGCACATGCCTGTGATATCAGAAGTGTGGAGACTGAGGCAGAAGATTTCAAGTTTATGGCCAGTCTGCACAAGACCTTATTCCAAAAAGAAAACAGAGTGCCTGGATTCTGCTGGATGATGAAGGATCCGAGTCCTAAGAACCTTTTCTTTAAAAGGTTACCCCATCGTGGTCAACAGTAGTAGTTCCCTGGGTGAAATGCCGTGAAAAGCCCAGGAAAGCAGAGCTAAGCCATTGTCTTTTCTTCACTCCAGGGTTACGAGGGAAGGGGTTAGGTGATCATGTGTAGTTTTCAGCAGATAACCTTTGACCCGGGTAACTTATGCAACTTGTGTGGCTTCTTCTAACCTCCTGCTGAGAGTCCTTCCTCTGATACCACAACGGCTGAGCTCTGAGACCTTGGAGGCATGTGTCAGTTATTATCCAGACTGAAACATCTGCAGATTTTTTTTTCTGGTCGGGGTCTTTCCAAACCACCTCATCAAAAGTCATGAAAGGGACTGGAAAGATGGCTATCAATAATTGAGTGCTTACTGCTTCCCTAGCTCTTCGGGAGAACCTGAGTTCAGTTCCCAGCACCCATATACGGTAGCTCATACCCGACTAACTCCAGCTCCAGAAGATATGACACCCTTGTCTGGTCTCTGCCCACATCCCTGGCTAGGCATAAATTTTAAAAAAAAGTCACAGAGGGTAAGCAGCTCATCTGTAATCCCAGCATTCACTAGAGGAGATCAATGAGTAGAGGCCAGCCTGGGCACTATATAGTGAGTTCTAGGACAGACACTTTTTGCTGTATAACAAAGATCCTGACTGGGAGGAGTTGTGGGGAGGGTTCAGAAATATATTGCTGCTTTATCTATGTAGGCTTTCCCTGTTACAGATAATACCTATACATTTTAAAAATGATAAATCTGTGTTTAGTGAGGCTCGTTTATAGTTCTGCATTACAAGATTGGTTATTAAATGTTTATGACAAATAATAAGTATATTATGCTGTGTTAAATGAAAATAAAATTGACAGTAACTATTTGCAAAAAAGAAAGAAAGAAAGAAAGAAAGAAAGAAAGAAAGAAAGAAAGAAAGAAAGAAAGAAAGAAAGAAACTTGGAATTCTCTGGCCTGCGCCTCAAGGAGTTCACAGTCTAAAGATGAGAGAAGAGTGGAGCACAGCAAAATGGGAGCAACCATAAATTAAGTCCAAGCATGGCAATAAGGACAGGAAGAGGAGGGACTTCAACATTTACGGCAGGAATCAGGTCCCACTTAGGTGAAGAGGGGGTGGGGAGGTAGCCAGTCACCGGATGTTGAGCGTTGGCACTCAGTGGTGCTGTGGTTCCGTCTCTATGGTTTCTGGCTTAGCAGGCCGATGTCTGACTATCTCTTGTAGCCTATGGAGGCCACCGGCCCTTGAGCAAAGACAAGGCTGCCAGAAAATTTGCATGACCAGGGCATCTCTACCCCATTGCCAGTCAGCCATGTGTGTCCTCTGCGTTTCCCAACAGTCCGCATACATAGCTAACTGGCTTTAGTATGTTTTAGAGTTACACACTTCATTACGCTCTTTCTTGTTCTGACTACTAATAGACTGACCAGCAAAGACAATGGAAGGGGACAAGAATGGTATCAAACGGAGAGGGGATCAATGCATTGTTGGGGTATTACCAATTGTTTGACCAGATGGAGTTTTCTAAACCAGAAGTGGTAGCCCAGGCCTGTGACCTCACCAACTGGAAGGCCAAGGAAGGGAGATGGTGAGTGGTGAGTTCAAATTCAGCTTCAGCTACTCACTGAGCTGCTGTATGAAAAAATAAAGATTGATGTACATGCAATGGAAAGGAAACACTGTATTTAAAAAAAAGAGAGATATTAGTATACAGGCCAGAAGAGAGCATCAGATCACATTACAGATGGATGTGAGCCACCATGTAGTTGCTGAGAATTGAACTCAGGACCTCTGAAAGAGCAGCCAGTGCTCTTACCCCTGAGCCATCTCTCCAGGATCAGGAGTTTAGGGTCATCCTTGGCTACATAGCCAGTTTGAGGCCAGCTGGGCTGCATGAGACCTTGTCTCCACCCCTCACTTCCCCCACAAACAACTGCACCTCAAAGCCCAGTTCAGGCCTCGAGCCTATCATCCTAAAACTTGGGCACTTGAGACAATGGAGCTTGAGACAAGCCTGGACTCTGTTTCATAGGAAGGAGGAAAGAGAAGAGAGAAGGAAGAAAGAAAAAGAAAAAGTGTGGGGAGAGAAGAGAAGCATGGTTAGAAGTGGGAAGAGGAAAGTGGGGAGGAAAGAGGAAAGGGGGAGGGGAAGAGGAAAGGGGGAGGGAAGAGGAAAGGGGAGGGGAAGAGGAAAGGGGGAGGGGAAGAGGAAAGGGGGAGGGAAGAGGAAAGGGGGAGGGGAAGAGGGAAGGGGAAGGGAAGAGGAAAGGGGGAGGGGAAGGAAAGAGGAAAGGGGGAGGGGAAGAGGAAAGGGGGGAGGGGAAGAGGAAAGGGGGAGGGGAAGAGGAAGAATCATCAAATTTCCCCGAGTCAAACCACAATTTCAGAATCATGTTCCTGGAAAAGACTGGTTGATAACATATACTTGGTGTGGAGATAATTTCTCTGAGGCTTACTAGGTAGCACCAATCCCACCAATAGTATCACAGGAAAGAGAGAGAAAGAGTAACAGCCTTGCACTGGAATGCAAATGTCCAGAGAAGACACATATGCGTGTTCATTGATGTGTCCCCAGAGCAGTGAATAATACTGGCACATGTGAAGTGATCAGTAAACACCTGTGAAATGAATGAGCGAAGTTCAAGGGAATGGTGCTGAACCGTTAGCTTCTGTTCTAGTTGGAATTCCGGGGAGTCTCCTGGATTCTGAGGTTGGAAGAAGTTGGGCACGTGTGTCCCACTATTTGCATCTGAGTTTCCGTTTCTGATAATCTGGACAACTCAGAAAACAACAGGGCTGACAAGGTAGCTCAGTAGTTAGAGGCGCTTTCTGCAAATCCTGAGTTCCTTTTCCAGGACTCCTGGGAGAAATGACCCTCGAAAGTGAGCTCCACACAATTCTGTCTGACACATACACACACACACACACACACACACACACCCCTACTACTACCACCTCCAACAAAGAACAGCATGTTAAAAGAGAAATTTTTTTTTGGGGGGGGGGGTTTCGAGACAGGGTTTCTCTGTGTAGCTTTGAGCCTTTCCTGGAACTCGCTTTGGAGACCAGGCTGGCCTCGAACTCACAGAGATCCACCTGGCTCTGCTCCCGAGTGCTGGGATTAAAGGCGTGCGCCACCACCGCCCAGCGAGAAATTTTTATTACCTGCGGTTGCTGTGGATGGAGTCATTGGCTGGAGTTAGCATAAACTGTTCTAGACCTATGATGGTCAGTGATTTTTAGCATTAATGAGCAGGGGCGAGTTATATCATGTGTCAATGTGTAGGCCTGGCTCAGTTGTAATGTCCTTGCCATTGGATTGAAAAAAAAAATCCTCCTTAGCTGGGCAGTGGTGGCACATGCCTTTAATTCCAGCACTTGGGAGGCAGAGGCAAGGAGATCTCTGAGGCCAGCCTGGTCTATAGTGTGAGTTACAGGACAGCCAGTCTATACCTACACAAAGAAACCCTGCCTCAAAACGAACAAAAACAAACAAACAAAAAGAAAGAAAGAAAAAGAAAAGAAGAAATGCTCCCTGACTCTGCAATCTACTCCCAAGACATCACCACAGGCCCCTTGAGATCTTATGTATAGTCACTAATTCAGTGAATTCCCCACTCTTAGATACGGGAGTTGCAAATTTCTTCTCACTGAAAATTATGTAGTGTTTAGAGGCTGCATTTTGGTTTCTGATGGTGTCTCGTCTGATTATACTATCCAGTTTTAAGTGTGTACGTCCTTATCGGGCCCTCACGCTGCGGTGTTTGGTTACTCTCACATGGAGTCTCAGGTCCAGGTGACACACTGCCTGTGACCCTGAATCTTCCTTAGCAAGGTGGCTTCATCTGTGCTGACAGAGGCACTATTTTTAGGACTGTATTGCTATGGTTACTGTGAACCATGGAGTTGGCCTTCAGGATTACATCCCTGAACAGTTAGTGTTTGCCATGAAAATTTTGAAATAAGATAATTTGAAATTTAAATATATATGTATATATTTAGTACAATAACTGTAATCATATAAAACATTTGATCAAGTGTGTGATTCAATTAGATAAATAATTAAAAGTTTTTTTAACATCCTTGTTACTCTAAAAAAAATACCTGACTAATATATTTAAAAAGGAAATTTAAAAAGATGTTTGATGGATTATCAAATCAGCAAAAAACATCAGCTGCTTTTCTTATTTCCAAATTCAGCTGCAACCGAGTAATTAAATATAAAGTCATGCAGACAGTGGTAGCATCTGCCTTTAATCCCAGCACTGAGGAAGCAGAGGCAGGTGGATCTCTGTGAGTTCGAGGCCAGCTTGGTCTATAGAGTGAGTTCCAGGACAGCCAGGGCGGTTATACAGAGAAACCCTGTCTCAAAAAACAAAAATAAATAAAAAGTCATGACACATTTATAATGAATATTAAACTCTTTCTTTATTAACTTACTTGAGTTATACTGCTTGTATAACTTATAAAGGCCTAAACACAGAGTATTTTCTTTTAGACATAATTTGTCTTGAGGAGCTTGGTGTGGTCTATGACTAAGAATTATTCCTTCAGGGTTTTTTTTTTTTTTTTCTTCTTTTCTTTTCTTTATTGAGACAGGATTTCTCTGTATAACAGCCCTGGCTGTCCTGGAACTCGCTCTGTAGACCAGGCTGGCCTCTGCCTCCCAAGTGCTGGTGTGTGCCACCACTGCCTGGCTTTCCTTCAGTTTTAAAATAAAGCATGACAATATATGATATTTCAAATGACACAAGACTCGATTTACATCTTAAGTATACATAATGTTCTTATTTTGCAATGTGCACTCCCAGAAACAGAAGTCTTTAGTAACAGCTATAATTCTTTCCAGTTAGTTTTGTAACTTGCGGGAAATTTCAAAAGAATTACTTCATTCTGTTGCATGTGATATTAAACAGAAACACACACAGGTCTTGAAATATGGGATTCCTTTCTTTCTTTCTTTCTTTCTTTCTTTCTTTCTTTCTTTCTTTCTTTCTTTCTTTCTTTCTTTCTTTCTTTCTTTCTTTCTTTCTCTCTTTCCTAGTAAGGCCCTGTTTAACATTGCTCATACATAGCAAATTCATTCTAATAGAGTCTAAAGCATTAACAATCTTTAAATGAGTTCATATTTTATAAGTTAATGTTATCATAAATGTACATGAAAACACATGAATGTAGAAATGGAAGGCAAGATAGAGATGAAGTGTGGTTTTTCTAATCATGCTGATTCTGTGCTGCTGTTGGCTAAGTTACCAAATCAGTATACTCCTGGGGTAAGGTTCCCTGTACTGACTGCTGGTCCAAGTCCATGTTTCTGTCTTCTAAATACTTTGGAGGGGAGGAAGTGGTTTTCCCGTGATGAGACCTCACACACAACGCTGCTGACAGATAGCTGTGGTATTTTGTCGTTTGCTTTTTCTTGTGTTATTGGTATTAGCTTCAGTCAGTGGTTTCTTTGTAAAATTCTCTTTAAGCTGCTCAGGTGCTTAAGGAAGGTCAGTTATTTAAAACTTGTGGATTATAAATTCCACAAGCCTAGCACACACAAAGTGCAGCCTGTAGCAATTTTCTGAATGACCTTTGTATTCTTTGGAGGTTAGAACACCTTTCCCTTAAGAGGTCTCTTTCTAAATTCTGTGTAATTACTTCTATCCAGTTTGTGAGAGAACACCCCCTTTTTTTTTTATTTATTAAATCTCAGCCTGGTGACCCAGGGTTCTAATCCCAGGTACTTGGGAGACTGGGGCAGAGGACGGTAAGACCAGCCCAGGTTACAGGAGTTCAAGGCCAGCCTAGGGAACCTACTGAGGCTCTACCTTAAAATAAAAAAGAGAACGAGGCACTGGGCTCAATCCCCAGTGCTGAAAAGGAAAACAGCCAGATTTAATTCATCAGCAATAAACATGAAGATAAACTGGGCGGCAGTGGCGCACCCCTTTATTCCCAGCCTTAGATAGGCAGAGTCAGGAGGATCTCTGCGAATTTGAGGCCAGCCTGGTCTACAGAGCGAGATCCAGGACAGGTACCAAAACTACACAGAGAAACCCTGTCTCGAAAAACCAAACCAAAGCAAACCAAACCAAAGCAAACCAAACCAAAGCAAACCAAAAAACCATGAAGATAAGTGTGATTAGAAGTTCAAGCGCTTTCTCCTTCCATTTCAGTGCGTGGTCTTGCTTGTCCTGTAACCGTAATAGACAATGTATCATGGTGTGTCTAGGGGCTCTCAAGTCAGAGCTGCACTCAAAATCTAACTTCACACTTATTAGCCAAATCGCTTTGGGCTCTGTTACTTTCATGCTATGGACTTGTCCCACGTACAAAGTAGGTCTAATAACACTTTTACATGTTATCATGCCTGGTGCTTATTTTTGAGGCTAGGTTCATGTAATTAGCAACACTTGAATGTTCTTTAATCGTTATTTGAGAAACAAAAACCACATGAAATGCATACTAGTTTAAATAATGGCCACACATAGGACAACAGGAGTTGGAATGCTTTGTAGGTACTAGGGAATTAAAGTAATAAATTCCAAATTCAGGAAACAGAAGGAAATTTTCAATCTTTACTTTCAGCAAAAATTATAGTAGATAAAAAATAAGTTATAAAAATGACCAAAAAATGGCTGGGCGGTGGTGGCGCATGCCTTTGATCCCAGCACTTGGAAGGCAGAGGCAGACAGATCTCTGTGAGTTTGAGGCCAGCGTGGTCTAGAGAGCGAGTTCCAGGACAGCTAGGGCTACACAGAGAAACCCTGTCTCAACCCCCCCCTACCCCCATAAAAAAAAGTTGTCATTTTTACTTTGAGTAAACCATTGTCCTTTTGTAAGACAGATCGCCGGCTGGGTGGGTAGGGGTGGCCGAGTGTTTGTCAGGTGCAGGACCCTAGGTCCAATCCTCAGCATGACTCAAAACCAGAACTGCAGAAGTTCATGCAAGGAGATAACCCGAATGACTTTGTGTCTATTACAAATGTTTGCAGTT
The DNA here is from genome assembly GCF_004664715.2 of Peromyscus leucopus. NCBI lineage: Eukaryota > Metazoa > Chordata > Mammalia > Rodentia > Cricetidae > Peromyscus > Peromyscus leucopus. The sequence goes on from NC_051074.1 coordinate 53,453,674, forward strand.
TGGGGTACTTGTGCATTCACTTCCTGGGTTAGGTAGAGGAAAACAAAGACAATCTTGCTGGGCGTGATGGTGTCCTCCTGTGTACTCAGGAGGCAGAGGCAGGAAGGTGACCAAAAGTACAAGACCTTAAACACACCGTAACTAAACAAAAAGAAGAGAGAAAGCAGTGTCAGTTTCATCAGAACTACCAAACTGATTGTCTTAAAGATGTGAATAAAATGTCTTTATTGTTGAAACTCTCTAGGCCTGCTAGAGACACCCTCCCTCCCTCCCTCCCTCCCTCCCCCCTCCCTCCCTCCCTCCCTCTCTGTCTCATTGCTCCTTTGTGTCCCCCGCTCCCGCCCACTCCTACACATCAGTCTCACCTGCAGCTCTCAGACTTTGGTATTGAATTATCTCATTTTCCTTCGGTTTCTTTTTACATTCCCTGGACGCCTGTGCTGGTTAGATTTGTCAACCTGACATAAACGAGCGTCATCTGAGAAGAGGGAACCTCAGTTAAAGAATGGCCTCCATCAGATTGGCCTTTAGGTGGGCCTGTGGTACATTTTCTTGGTTGATGATTGATGTGGGTGGGCATATTCACTGTGGGTGTTGCCGCCCTGGGCTGGTGGTCCTTGGTTGTATAAGAAAGCAAGCCGTTGCCGGGCGGTGGTGGCGCACGCCTTTAATCCCAGCACTCGGGAGGCAGAGCCAGGAGGATCTCTGTGAGTTCGAGGCCAGTCTGGTCTACAGAGCGAGTTCCAGGACAGGCTCCAAAACTACACAGAGAAACCCTGCCTTGAAAAAAAACAAACAAACAAAAAAAGAAAGAAAGAAAGAAAGAAAGAAAGAAAGAAAGAAAGAAAGAAAGAAAGAAAGAAAGAAAGAAAGAAAGAAAGAAAGAAAGAAAGAGAGAGAGAGAGAAAGCCGAGCAAGCCATGGAGAGTAAGCCGAGTTCTCCATGGCGTCTGCTTCAGTTCCTGGCTCCTCCCTTCAGTTCCCGACCTGATCTCCCTCAGTGATGAACTGTTACCTGGAACTAGAAGATGAAATAAGCCCTTTCCTGCCCAAAGGTTTTTTCATCAATGTTTTATCACAGCTAACTAAAACTGCTTTTTTTTTTTTCCTTTTTTTGAGCAATTTGGTATTTTAATTGTCAATTTCCAAGTCACAGGCAGGTTTTCAGAGGTTAATTATTAGTCGAATTTCCCTGTAGCGTGAGAGTATATATTGTATGATTTCAGCTTTGCCGTTTTGTTTGTCTTTGCAGAGCTGCACGTGACTCCAGTCATCTTTACTGAGCCTGGTTTCGCGGTCTGGAATCTCATCAGTTATGGTAACCGTCCTCATGCTCTGGGAATGAGCGCTCTGCTTTTGTTCCAGGGTTCTATAAATATTACATCAAGCTGGGCGCTAGTGCGCTGCTCAAGACTTCCCATAGCCCTGTTTTCTGCGTGTTCTGTCGGGTACGGAAAAGGGAGCGTTAGCGGCGGCAGCCTGGCTCTCTTCCCTTCAGCCCGTTCATTCGGCTGCAGCCCGTTTGAAGCTCGGCACAGGTATTTAAGATTCTAGAGGGACCAGTACCTTTGAAGGCAGTCTGTCTTTTTTTTTTTTTCTTTCAGACGGGGTCTCCCTCCATTCCCAAGGCTGGCTTCCAGCTTGCTCTATCCCTGCTTCTCTCGAGTGGCTACACCCACGGGAACACAGCACTGTGCTCAGGGCCACTTGTCTCGTGTGTGTGTGTGTGTGTGTGTGTGTGTGTGTGTGTGTGTGTATGCACACCTGTGTGTTGATGCATGACCCACACACATACACTCGGAGGCCAGAGGTTGGGTGTCTCCCACTATCGCTCTAACTTTTATTTATTTGCTTTTCTGAGACAGGGTCTCTCATTGGAGCTGGAGTTTACTGTTGGGGCGTGACTGGCTGGCCAGCGAGGTCCCGGGATCCATCCCATCCCCCGGCACTGGGTAACGAACATGCATCACTGTGCCCATTTTTTTCTTGGGTGCTGGATATCCAAACTCAGGTCCTCAAGCCTGTGCTTGCCGTCATCGCCCCAGTCCAGAATTGAGCTTTTAATTGGCATGGGTTTTTTGTTGTTGTTTTGTTTGTTTTTTTGGTTTTGGTTTTTCAAGACAGTGTTTCTCCGTGTAGCTTTGCGCCTTTCCTGGATCTCGCTGTGTAGACCAGGCTGGCCTCCCGAGTGCTGGGATTAAAGGCATGTGCCACCACCGCCCAGCCTTAATTGGCATGTTTTAAATTCTGGACCAATTCCAGCACCGGGGAGGCAGAAGCAGGCAGATCTCTGTGAGTCCGAGGCGAGCCTAGATTACAGGGAGTCCTTCCTTGTCTTAATCAATTAACTCTGGACCACATACGCTCAATGTAATTATCAAGGAGTTAATCATCTTATTTCTAGGAACCCCAGTGTTTATTTCTTCCCCTGTATTCTGTGCACTGTATTTTTCTGTCTAATGTAATTTTTAAATTAAATTATAAATTTAAGTGATAGAAACATCAACATTATACAAATTCATGGGTGGTGTGCAATGTTTTGATACATTTGCATTGTGTAATGTTCAGACATTACACATTTTCATTAAGTCAAATAACAGTTCATTACTTAATCTCAGATTGTGACATATTCATCATGTAAAATGATTCACTCATTAACATTCAGATAATACAATTCAAATTTATATTTCTTGTGTTATAATTATCTTTTATCAAGGATACGATGATCAAAATCAACCCATCATAGCAGATTATATTGATAATTAGAATATTAAATCAACAAATGTATTTTTGTTTTTCAAGACAGGGTTTCTCCATGTAGTTTTTGGTACCTGTCCTGGATCTCTCTCTCTGTAGACTAGGCTGTCCTCGAACTCATAGAGATCTGCCTGGCTCTGCCTTCCCGAGTGCTGGGATTAAAGGCTTGGCTAACAAATGTATTTTCTTAAGTAAATCCAATCTATTGTTCTTGGAAAGATGTTTAAAGTAGGCCAGAGACAGACCAGACCCTGGGACAAGTCAAGTCCAAACATTACAGAGACAAGGGCTTCAAAGACAAAAGCTGGTTTCTTGAAAATAATCACTGCTGTTAGTTATCCTAATCAATATGCAGTGGGCTGAATGTCTGTGTTCCTCAAAAATATGTTGACACCTAATTCCACTGTGATGGTATTTGTTAAGTCTCAAACCCCGGGAAAATGGGAGAGAATAGCCAGAGGCAGGGCCATCTGATCATGTCCACTCTGGACTCTCCCAGACATCCCCGCCTCTGGCTACGCCTCCCTTGTATCTACAATAAACCTTCTTCTCCACCATACCTAGGAACAGTCATGTCTGAATTCCTTTTTTCTTTTTTTCATTCATCTGGTGCCAAAACCTGGTACCAGTCATGTCCTTTCTTTTTAATTTTTTTTTTCATTCAGTATTTAGAGGCAGAGGCCTTTGGGAGATTAGCTGATGAGGGCGGAGCTGTCATGAATGGAATTAGTTCCTTATCTAAAAAAGGCCAGAGTGAACACATCCCCCCCACCCCACCCCCAGTACAAGAATCCACCTTTTATAAACAAGAAAGGCAGCCACCACCAACAAAGCAACTGTATCAGCAATTAACTGCAGTTTCTTTCTTTTTTTTAAATTATTTGTTTTGTGTTCATTGGTGTTTTTACTTGCATGTGTCTGTGTGAGGGTATCAGATCCCCTGGAACTGGAGTTACAGATGGTTGTGAGCCACCATGTGGGTGCTGGGAATTGAACTCAGGTCCCCTGGAAGAGCAGCCAGTGCTCTTAACCTCTGAGCCATCTCTCCAGCCCCCTTAACTGCAGTGTCTAATCATTCCATTTTACCATTTGAATTTTATTAGAAATTCTGCCTCATTTAGGATTGCTCATTCTGACTTTAATTAGCTTGAGTACTCAAGAAAAGAATGTATCTTCTCAATAAATCTTTTTTTTTTTTTTAATTTTATGTTTGGGTGTTTTGCTGGCATGTGTGTCTGTGTACCATGTGCATGCCTGGTGCCCAGAGGCCAGAAGAGGGTGTTGAACCTCCTGTATCTGGAGTTGAGACACCATATGGATACTGGGACTCAAACCCAGGTCCTCTGGAAGAGCAGCCGAAGATCTTAACTGCTGAGCTGAGCTGTCTCTCCAGCCTCTTTGGTTGTTGTTGCTTTTCAAGACAGCGTTTCTCTGTATACCTCTGGCTGTCTTGGAACTCACGTTATAGATCAGGTTGGTCTTGAACTCAGATCCACCTGCTTCTGTCTCCTAAGTGCTGGAATTAAAGGCATGCGCCACCACTGCTCAGCTCTTTCCAGCCTCTTAATCTTAACTAGTGACTTAATGTTGAAGATTTAACATGGGGAAAATGTCCAATTTATTAAAAAGTGTCAAGTTTTTTCTCAACATGGCAACAGTGAGGATTAAGAAAATAGGATTAATGAAGAAATGAACATGATGCATAGGGATCATCAACCAGAAAATGGATGGGGTATGTCCCTCCAAACAGTAAGACCAACTCCAATTTTAAAACCTGGAGGCAGATAGCTGAGGGAGAAAAGAGAGTGGTCCTACCCAGAACTGGACCCTACATGCTAGGAGATGGACCTGACCAGCAAGATGTGGCCACTGTTATCCCATCACTTGTCTGGATTTGAGGTCTGCTCCACAGGAGGGAATTCAGGCCTTGGACGGTAAGCCCTGCCACGTCCATGGCTCAGGAGGTCACAGGCCCCAGGAGAGAACGTCCTACCACTGTTTTGCTAAATGGTCACTTGGTCAAACTGCCTTTTACATAATTATACTTGTACTCACAGATTATCTTCCCTCTCAACCTGGGCCAGAGCTTGCTTTGTGGCCAGCAGCAACCAATATAAAGACGACTAATTGGTCAAAATGCTGAGAATAAATAACCGTTGAGTGCTCAGGCCTGAACGGGACATCTCTATCCAACACTACACACACACACAGACACAGACACACACACACACACACACACACACACACACACACTCAGGGAGTACCGCAGAGAGGGACAGAGCAATGCAGGAATAGGACAGCAGAGAGTGCAATGAAAAGCTGTCTTCTGGATGTGACATGGCTGCCACACTGTGGGTACCTGCAAGACTCAGCCACCATTCCACCATGGACACTGGGGGCCCATGGGGCTCGAACTGTAGCCAAGAAAGTACTAGCCACCGATGGCTGACCTGGGGAGAGAGTCATGGTTTTGCGGGGAGGGAGGGGTGGTGTTGTGTGCTGCTGGAAAATTGTGCTAAGCTCCAGCAGACAACTCCACATCTATGCACATACAGGCTAACTGGATTCAAGTCATTAAAAAAAGCCCTCTTAGAACACATCCATTTCTTAGGTTAGATTTAGTGACTGCCTGTCACACGCAGAATACATCCAATACCCACCATTCCAAACAAAATCTAATATATATATAATGTATATATATGTGCATATTTCTTATTTATTTTTTGAGACAGCCTCACTATGTAGCTTAAGCTAGCTTTGAATTCATGACCCTTCCTCCTCAGCTTTTCAAGTGCTGGGATTATAGGTACATACATTAAATTTTTCTTTCTAATTTTATTTAAGAGTTACAAAACAAAACAAAGTTTTTCCTTACTTTATTAAACCATTCTTTCAAGGACAATCATATATATAGTCATGGATGCTAGAGTGAGGAAATCTTAGGTTGACGAGAGAGAAGTCGCAAGATAATTCCAGGTGCTGTCTTCAGTGATGCTTCTTATCATCATTTGGGGAGGCCAGCAAATATTCAGCCCCTAGAGCTACCACAAATGCAGCAAATCCCCATTTGAACCCTTTGCAAAACACGCTCATGAAGGAGACGTTTTCTGCAAAGCCGCCCATGTATCTCCAAGCCTCATTGCTGAAAAAGAGAAGAAAAATGATGATCACGTGCAATTCCCGTTAATTCACTGAGCCAAATACATTTGATCTTCTTCTTTCTTAAATACTGAAATGCTACATTAGTATGTTTTGTTCTTGTGTTTTTTGTTTTTTTGAGACAGAGTCTCATTATGTAGCCTAGCTGTCCTGGAACCCACTTTAGAGCAGGCTGGCCTCACAGTGACCTCCCTGCCTCTGTGTCCCAAGTGCTGGGATTAAAGGTGTGGGCCACTGAGCCCAGCACTGTTTTCTTTGCTTGGTTTCTACAGGGTCTCACTCTCCGGGCCAAGTGGGCCTCCGACTGTGCCATATCCTGCTTCAGCCCCCTGAGCTCTAAGGACTGAACCAGCACAGCTAGTTCAGAGCAAGACTATTTATACTAAGTCACAGTCGGAATATTTCTGTGGCCGAGGATAATTAAGAATATATGACTAAGTTTCACATAGAAACTATGAAGCTGTCTTCTGTTCCGAGCTGACTGCTTACGTTGTGTCGTGAGTACGAAGCATGCTAATGTGCAGCACACCCTGGCACAGAAGGATGCACCCTGACAAGGTGACTGCTCTCCGAGGCTGCAGCCTTCCCTGTCATAGAGCCTGCGCTTCAGAAGACTGCCCTCCTGCTCTGGTTCCTTCTTCTGACCATGTTGAACAGAGAGGCAAACAGAAAGCCATGCTATATCGAGAAAATGCATAGATAATCTAAATTAGTGGGGGGAAAAATCACTTTATAGGGAACAAAAAAAGAGTAACTTAAAAAAAATGCCTCTAGTGCCTCACTAGAACATATGGAAACAAATCAAACTAGTTTAGATGCCAAAACCACACAAAGATGTTAGAAGTCGCTCTGGCTGTGGAGCTCTGGAACTCTGGGACTAGACCAGGCTAGCCTGGAACTCACAGCCATCAGCCTGCCTGTGCCTCCTGAGTGCTTGGATTAAAGGTGTGCGCTACCATACTGGGTCTGTTGCACATTCTGAACAAAATTTTAGGAAATTAAAACCAGCAATGTACAAACAAAAATAATTTATCATGAAGAAACAGGGCTCAGCCTAGAAAAGCAAGATTGGTTTAGTATTTGGAAATCGATACAAGTAACTCACCACATTCACAGAAAAAAAAAAAAAAAAGCTATCACCAGCCCCTCAGTCAATCAGATCACCCAGCGCTACTAACAAGCATGGGTGCTGGCAAGTCTTTCCAGTCCAGCTAAGGAGCCGAACCAGGAACAGAACAAGCTGGGACAATATGGCAAGACTGATTTAAAAAAAAAAAAGGGAAGTTTACAGTTTAAGAAAGACACAGTGATGCTGTCTCTGTAGACAAAATGATCATTATTCAATGAAAAATGTAAAGGACGTACAAAAAGATTTACTAGGGCAAAAATTTAGCTAAATAATGAATGGAATATAAAGTCAGTATGTGAAAATTAATTACAATCTTAATTGTCAACAACACAGCTAGACATTGAGATTTAAAATACCACTTCATAGTATCAGAAATATGAATAAATTCAACAAAATGTTCAAGATATGTATAAAATTCAAGAAAATAATGCTTAAAGGTTCAAAAAGTAATTAATCACATGTGTTCTAAAAGACTCATTATTATAAAGGCATAAATTATCTCCAAACTGATGTGAGTTCAATAAAACATGGAAAAGATTCACATTGAAAATTTTTGTGAAATAGTGAGTTAGATCCCAATTAAAATCCAAGTTGGCTATTTGTAGAAACTGATGAGCACATTCTAAAATTTAAAGGCAAAAAAAAAAAAGAAAGAAAGAAAAAAGAAAAGGCCCAGAATAGCTAAACCAATGAAAGGTAATTGGAGATCTTATACTATCCTATTAAAGATTGTGGTATTAGACCTAAATGTAGACACACAGAACAGAGAGATGAGACAGAGTCCAGAAATAGACCACATAGATATGGTCTATTGATTTTTGACATATTTATCAAAGTAATTCAACTGGGAATAATCTTTTAATAAATGGTCTGAACCCACTGGATACCCACAGATAACATTTGTCTCCCTTCTTTCTTCAAATGAAACAAAGACTAACTCTGGGTGCGAGAGAGAGCTCCTTAGTGAAGAGGAGCTGCACCTCAAGAGGACCCAGGCTGGATTCACAGCACTCACAAGGAGTCTGTAACCCCTGTCTCAGGACCCAGCACCCTCATCTGACCTCTGCAGGCACCAGACACGTCTTGTGGATTATTATTTACAATGTATTACAGTTGATTATGCTGTGGAACATTTCTCTCTCTCTCTCTCTCTCTCTCTCTCTCTCTCTCTCTCTCTCTCTCTCTTTATTTTTCGAGACAGGGTTTCTCTGTGTAGCTTTGCGCCTTTCCTGGAACTCACTCTGTAGTCCAGGCTGGCCTTGAACTCACAGAGATTCGCCGGCATCTGCCTCCCAAGTGCTGGGATTAAAAGGCGTGCGCCGCCGCCGCCGCCGCCACCACCACCCATCTTTTAATGATGCAAAATTGTGTTGCATTCCTTTATGTTGCATTTGTTTAACTCTGTGAAGCTGTGTACTTTGTCTGCGTAAAATACCTGATTGGTTTAAAAAAGAGCTGAACGGCCAATAGTGAAGCAGGAGAGAGGATAGGTGGGGCTGGCAGGCAGAGAGGATAAATAGGAGAAATCAGAAGAAGGATCAAGAACAAGGAAAGGAGGATGCTAGGGACCATCCACCCAGCCGCACAGCCAGCCATGGAGTAAGAGTGAAAGTAAGATATACAGAAGTAAGAAAAGGAAAAAGCCCAGAGGCAAAAGGTAGACAGGATAATTTAAGGAGAGCTGGCTATAAACATGCCAAGCTAAGGCCCAGCATTCATAAGAAATAATAAGTCTCCGTGTGTATTATTTGAGAGCTGGGTGGTGGCCCCCCCAAAAAAGTATAGAGCCAAAAAGTAAAATAATAGCCGATAACACACATGTGGCGCACAGACATACATGCAGACAAAATACCCATACATACAAAGGCAAATAAAAATTTTTTTGTAAATAAAAAAAATTAACTCAAAGTGATTCACCACACCTCAGTTCAGGAAGACCGTAAGCGGAGTGTGATGATACCTGCCTGCAAACCCAGTACTTAGGAGACAGGACAACTAAGAGTCTGAGCCTGGCTTGAGTTATACACTTACCTGCTCAAAAGGATTGAAAAAAATCTTCGAGAAAATATTTATAGGATAAAATCCTAGATGAGACGCAAAAGTAACAGTGGCAAGAGGAAAAAATACTTAACTGGGAATTTACTGTTTCATAATTACTTCATAATATGAAACATGAAGGAAATGAAAAGATGAGTTATATACCGACATATACTCTGGGAAAACATTATAAAGAACTGTTACAACTCATAAGAAGAGGTCAAAAGACCTGAGGATACGTTGCACCAGAAACCAGATACACACACAAAATAATTAACATCATCATCAGCGTTCACGGAAGGGGCGTGAAGCCACACCAAAGTTCTGCTGACCTATTTATTAGAAGGGCTTCATCTCTTGGACTGTTTTTTTTGAGATTGGCTCTTATGTAGCCCAGGCCAGCCTTCAATTTGATAAATAATAACTGAGGATGGCCTTGTAATTTCAATCCTCCTGCATTCCTTTTCAAAGGCTGAGAGTACAGGTATGCACAACCATGCCTGGTGTTAGAAGGGCTGAAGTTAAACAACTGAAAACACTAAGTACTGATGAGAACATTAAGCAACTGAAATTCTCATCCACTGCTGCTAGGAATGCGAAGCAGTACCACCACTTTAGGAAATGGTTTGCAGCTTTTATAAAGAGACCCATAGATTTATGAGATAACCCAGAAATCCCACTCTTAGGTGTTTATCCAAGAGAAATGAAAATAAATGTCCAGACAGACTTGTGAACAGCTGTAGCAACTTCACTCATAAAAAGAACCAAGAGCTGAAAATAATCTGAATAGCTACTGTGGAAAACAAAACGTGTGGCTCACACCTTTAGTCCCAGCATTCAGGAGGCAGAGGCAGGCCGATCTCTGAGTTCGAGGCCAGCCTGGTCTACAGAGTGAGTTCCAGGACAGCCAGGGCTACACAGAGAAACCCTGTCTCAAGAAACCCAAATCAACCAACAAACCAAACAAACAAAAACAAGTATAAAAAAGTATTATGTTGGGCTGCAAAAGATGGGCTTTCTAGAATGGGTTTTATACCTTGGTACTTAAAACAAAACCAATGAAAGAGAAAACTCAGCCCCCCCCCCCCCCGAAAACAACAACATTAAGAGGAAGGCTAGGATGAAGGACACACCCACAGGACTCTAACGTAGAAGGTATTATTAGTAAGGGAAAATGAGACAGAAGCAGCAGGAGTTGTCAGGAGCCAGTCCTTGGCAGCAGCTGCAAAAGGCACAAACGTTCTGGGCTAACAGAAATATTCTGCATGATTTCAGTAGTGATTCCATAACTGCCCATTTGTGAAAACTAGCAAAATTATAATGAGTTAACTTTAAAATGGGTGAATTGTACTGGACACAAAAAAAGCTAAGAAGCTGCTTTTCAGTGGGCGGTGGTGGCACGCACCTTTGATCCCAGCACTCCAGAGGCAGAGGCAGGTGAGTCTCTGTGAGTTCAAGGCCAGCCTGGTCTACAGAGTTCTAGGATAGCCAAGGCTACAGAAACCCTTTCTTGAAAAACAAAAACAAAAAGCCATTTTTCATAACATGGAATGGAGCAAGATACTGACTCTCTAAACTCATAAACCACTAGATTCGGGGCAGCAAGATGGCTCAGCAGGTAAAGGTACAGAGGACAACATGCATTCTACCTCCAGGACCCACAGAGTGGAAGGAGAGGCTTCCCCTGAATTGTCTCTATCTGCACGCTTGCATGTGGCAGAATCACGCCAGCCTCCCTGTCCCAGTATACAAAGAAATAAAAGTCACTTCAAAACAAGAAGACGTTTCTAGACTCATCTTACCGAGCCCAGGGATCCCTGAGCCCTCGTGCAGCAAGCTTCTTCTGGACAGTTTCTAATGGCGTCCCTTCTATTTTCCACTGTCTGTAATCTGGAAGTACCAACTTATCATGACCATGACCATGTCCGTGTCCGTGATCATGTCCATGCCCAGCTGCCATGTCTATAGGAAAAAAGTAAAGGAGAGAGACAGAGGTTGTAGATATCCAAGACCCAATTTGATGTTTACATTTCAAGTTCAAGAGTGTTTTGAAAAAAGATAAATACCTGAAAATTCTGAGTAGAAAGCTTTTATAAGTTATTATCACTTGGGAGGAAGAGGCAGGTGGAGCTCTGTGAGTTCCAGGCCAGCCAGGGTGACATAATGAGACTTTGTCTCAAAAAAAAAAAAAAAAAAATCATACTATTGCATAACTAGTGTATGCTCACAGTTAGGAAATACACATATACAAAATATGGAAATATAAACAGTGAGTAATCCCACCACTCAGATACCTGCTTACTACTTATTGTAACAGTAACACTTACTAAGCCTTTATGTGTTGGGTACATGAGACTTTATAGGTATTAACTGTACTGCTTCCTAAACAACTTTGAATTTAAATTAAAAATACAGATTTTTTTTTTTTCTTGACCTGGTGGCTCACAAATTTAATCCCAGAGGCAGAGGAAAGCAGATCTCTGAGTTCTTCTAGGCCAGCCTGGTCTACATAGTGAATTTCAGAACAGCCAGGACTATGTAGAGAGACTCTGTCTCACAAACAAACAAACGAGAAAAAACAAAACAAAACCCAACCAAATTAAAACAAAATAGAAAACAAGCAAACCACTTTTTATAGATGAAGGCAATGAGACTCTAAGCAGTAACTTCCTGAAGATAAGAAGATAGTCAATGCTGTAATTAGTATTTCAAGGTTGCATGTTAGTCTCAGAAGCCTTCTCCTAAAAACACCTAGATAACTCCCTCTCCCCACCTTTCATCTGTTTTTCAAGATAGGTTTCTCTGGGTAGCTGTGGCTGTCCTGAAACTCAGTTCCAGAGATCCTCCTGCCTCTGCCTGTGGAGTGCTGGGATTACTGTTATTTCAAAATAGCCATAAATCAAACAATAAAATCTCAAATGTTTGATGGAAGAGTTTAAAATTATCATTTTTTGAACCACTAATAGCTACAAATTCAAGAGACTCACTTCATCTTTCTGGACTTCTATTTCTTCACATAACAAGGATAAAAAAAATCAACCTTGCAAGACTGAGAAATGCAGAGAACACACTGTAGCGTGCCTTCCATTTTCACATCCAAGTGGTAAGACTATGACTGAGCACAACTGTTCTGAAAAAACTGGCATGACCTAGAAAATAGAACATTTGCTGGGTCTGGTGGCATATGCCTTTAAAACTTGCACTGGAGGAGGGGGCAGCCGGGGGGAGGGGGGGAGGCAGGTGGATCTCTGAGTTCGAGGCCTGCCTGGTCTACAGAGCAAGTTCCAGGACAGCCAGGGCTATACAGAGAAACCCTGTCTCAGGGGAAAAAAAATTTGAATACCTACAGCCACCACTTCCTCTCCTGGATCTGTGTTCTTTGTTAGGTAGCCACTGACATTTGGAATGTGACTATACAGCTAAAGAACTGGGAATTTTAATTAATTTAAATTTCAAAGTAAATTCTTTTTTAAAAGATTGTGTGTGTGTGTGTGTGTGTGTGTGTGTGTGTGTGTGTGTGTGTGTGATGCACGGGAGCGAGGCCAGAGAGAGTTTTGGATTCCCTGGAGCTGAAGTAATAAAATGAGTGAGTGTGAGCTGTCTGGTGTGGGTGCTAAGAAGTGAACTCAGGTCCTCTGGAAGAGTAGCAAGTATCAAAGCAAATTATAAAATCAATTATAAGAAAATACTAAAGAATCTTTGGAAGTATCTGTGTGTATGAATTTTTTATTTAATTAATTAATTAATTTATTTTTCTGGAGCTGAGGACTGAACCCAGCGCCTTGTGCTTGCTAGGCAAGTGCTCTATCACTGAGCTAAATCCCCAACCCTGAATGTATTTTTTCAATCTTATAAAACTTATAAAACATAAACACAGACCTAGTATTTATATTTATGAAAAGAATATATGTGTATATATTATATATATAAAATACAAACATTTTAAAGACAGTATGAAATATAGAATAGTTCATTAATGATAGAGTGTGCGCAAGACAGGTTTCTCTGTGTAGCCCTGGCTGTTCCGGAACTTGATCTGTAGACCAGGCTGGTGTTGAACTCAGAGATCCATCTGCCTCTGGCCTCCTGAGTGCTAGAACTAAAGGTGTATGCTACACATGCTACCATGCTTGGCTTCCCAGTATATCTTTAAATGAGGATATGTTTAATATATTACATGATATTGTTTTTACTTTTAGTGTGAGCTAGAAAATTTACTATTATCTATGGGACTTCCATTACATTTCTATTGGACATCATTACTTGAGAGAAATTTCTGTATGTATATGACAAGGAATATGTTTTATCAGACTTTTTTCTGAATGAAACACATATAACTTTATCACTGGGATAGGCGCCACCCCATCTTACATGAACACTGTTTCATTTACTTGAGACAGTCTTATCTAATTCAGTCTGACCTCAAACTTGATATGTAGTCAAGGATGACTTTGAACTCAATCCTTCTGTCTCTCTCTTCCAAGTGCTAGGAGTACACACCTGTTCATAAGCCCAGTTCCTATTTTTAAAAGAATCTTTATTTAAAGCCTTATTTATTTGGGTGTGCATGTGCCCACGTAAAGGTCGGAGGACAACTTAAAGGACAACTTAAAGGAACTGGTTCTCTCCTCATACAACGGGGGAAATGAGTTGTAATGCATTGAGGACTCAACGACAGCAAATTATTTCACTTTTAGAACTACTCATTTAAGAACAGTAAGGAAATAAATTCAACAAAGAACGAACAGATAATTATAGAGAATGTAAACGCTCTCTGCTTATGTCAGAAGTCAACTTATTAGTTAGACGGATGATCAACCTCCGCTAAAGGTGGCCTGTTCTAGCACAGGAAGTGTTGACTTACTTTCCCTAAGGAATGTTACTTCCACTACATGTAATTTTACTGTTTACCAAGGGCTTTCAAGTCTATCACTCCAATTTCCCTCACTCAGAAACTGAGGTGACCATAGAAACCTAAGAAAATAAAGACAAATGAAATGCTATTGCTTTAGGACCCCAATCCTCAACCCTAGGAATATGCAATAGACGTGATTTTGTGAGGCATTCGCTGGATTTTTTTTTTCTAGTTTAAGTAGTGTCGGATGGGGGGGGGGGCTGTTCTTTATCCAAATACAACCCCAGAAGCCAGGAGGCGAGGAGACAATTGCATGTGGCGGCGGCGGCGGCGGCGGCGGGGGATGGGGGTGAGGGGGCATCTTTGGGATTTAACTCTCACGACAGCAATTCTCAGGGCATCCTCCATCCGCCTCCGCTCCGCTCCGCTGCACTGGGGGGCCGCGCTCCCCTCCTCCCGGCCTGCGCTGCTCCCTCTCAGCACGCTCGCTCCCTTCTGCACGTCCCTGGACACAGCCTCGATTATTCCTCATCCAGAGGTCTCCCACCAAACTCCCTAAATTACCTGACAGCAATCTGACCTCTCAAGACACTCAAAGTTCAACCTTCCAGCTGGAGCCAACCGGAAACGGACGCGTTGCCTCCTCGAGTTCCTTACGGCAGGAAAGCGGAGGAGATCGTACCAGCGTTCCGGTCCGGGCGCAAAGCTCCCCAGACAAGGTAGAGACGACCTGAGGGAGGAGCCTGGGAGTTGATAGTGTGTGATCGTGTGTGTCCCACGCTTTGCCAGCCCGGAAGCCGACCGGGCTAGGCGGCGCCGAGGAGGAGAAGGGTAGGGAAGCTGTGTTTTTTCCCTTGCTCCCGGGCGGAATCTTTCGGCGGCGCACCGAGGGGGTGGGGCTGGGGGCGGGCCAAGGCCGCGGCCCAGCCAATGGGAGCGGCTGTTGTTAAGCGCGTGGGCCCAGTCAATGAGAGGGCTGGTTGTTGTGCTGCAGTTGGCAGGCTGCTGCGGGAGGCGGTGGCGGTCGGAAGCCTGAGGCTGCGGGGTGACAGGTAGGCGGCGGAGCCGTCCGAGGGTGCAGCGGGGGGGCGTCGCGCACCGTGCCGGGGCGGGAGGAGGAGGGCTTTCTTCTCCGGCTGCGGACGCGGTTAGCCCGGGGAGCTGACGAAGGTGTGCCGGAGAGGCGGCAGCCGGACCCCGAGCCCTGCAAGGCGGACCCGGGAGCCAGCTCGTCGGGAGGGTCGTGAGCTGCAGAAGGCGGCTGCCGAGGCGGGTCGGGGCCGAGTGTTGGGGGGGGCGACTTGGGGGGGCTCGCAAGGGCGTGAAGGGTGTCGGTGGCGCGGGCTGAGGCGGGAGCACGGCACAGGTGGTGGGGGGGCTGAAGGGATTTCTTGCAGGGAGCCTCAGGCGGCAGAAGGGCACCTGAGTGGAATCCTAGGGGTTGTTGCTTCTGAGGGCCGCTTCCTGGGGTAGGGAGCGGTGCGGAGGAGAAAAGGTATGCCTCGGTGGTCAGGTCTGGAAACTAGTGGCTGGCTGTACATTCATTATGTAACCCCGGGCGATGATCGTCCCAAACAACTCCACCGACCCTCGTGAGAGAGGAGCCCTTGCAGCCCATTGATAGCTGCGAACACTTTCTTGTTATTGGTGGCTTCAGTGTGTTCTACCCAGGCAGGCTCCGGAGGAGGCGGAGGGCATGGAGGCAAGAGTAGTCACGAAGCGCTCATCCCAAATAAGGACTTGGGTTGAGAAACTGACACGACGTTAGCTTGGGATGAACGCCTTAGTATTCGTAGTACACGAATTTGCTGCTTTGCAGCTCAAAACGGATAGACCGTCTAACCCCCAGACAAGTGGGGAGGGAGCCTTACAAATCTATAGAGGACGGTAAATGCACATCAGAAAGGGAGCGGTGAATTAGTTGGTAGACAACTTACCCCCAATGTTTGGATGCTAAAGACTGTGAAAATAAGATGGGAATCTAAACAGAGGATTGTCATCTTTTTAAGTGATTTGCTTTGTTAAGTCTGAGAAGCTAGTTGTGAGTTGTTTCTTAGATTTAAAAAATAAGGTCTTTCAATGTCTTAGACTTAGATAAAAATGTATTTACAATTTAAAGAGTATTTTGATTTGAGAAGTCTTTTAAATTCACCGTTTGAATGGTGAAATACAATACCAAGAGAAACAAACCCCTGTCGGCGTGTATTGTAGAAGGGCATTTGATTTTGTAACTCATTGGAAAACTAACCTTAAAAGACGGGAAAATATTTTTAAAAGCAGCACTATAAATTACTGAAATGTATACTGATTGAGATGCTGCCTTCAAGTTAGAAGATGAAGATAAATGTAGTATCAGGAAGTGTCTTTCTGGGCTTGTTTTTGAACTACATGTCAGGAAAACTTTCTAAGATCTGATTTTTTCCCCTACTATTGGTCATTTATGTTAGTACATATAAAATGAGAATTTGGGGTTTTTTCCTCTCAGAATATCATTTGAAAAGAAATGGGTAGTTAGAATTTGTTTTGAAATGTCCAGCGCACTGAGGTATTTGTTAGTGCTTTAAGTAAAATTTAAAAATATTTGTGTTTCATTTCTTGTCTTTTATCTTTTTACAAGAATAATGCTATCTTAGTCATAAAGAAAACTCATATTTTTGCTTTAGGTGGAATGCTTTAATGCTTTCTATACCTGGAAAAAAATCTTTGCCTTTAGGTAGGTTGATTTAAGAGAGAGAGTGTGTGTTTCTGTGTGTTTCTCTTATGTAACCAGCCTACTCTAGCTATCTTAGAGAACTAATGGCTGATTTTCAGTGGCCAGTAGGTGTCATTGTAGAATGCCAGAAATCGAACAGGCAGTAGGGAATTACCAAATAGTTTAAGAAACACTATCCCAAATTATCATCTAATAGCGTCTGGATGATTATTTGTAAATCGTAAGAGATTGTGATTTCTGTGTCAACGCTATTTGTAAGTAATTTGAAACATTGATTGTAATGATTGTAAGGAAATATTGCTTGCTTCAAAATTGATCTTGAAAGTTTTGTTTTTTAATATAACTCTTAAGCTGTCTTTTTTTTTCTTCCAGTCTCACTATGTAGACCAGGCAGGCCTTGAACTCACAAATATCCACCCACCTCTGCCTCCTAAGTTTGGGAGTTAAAGGCCTGTGCCACCACAGCCAGTCCCAAAAGCTGTCTTAATAGGCAGTGTGGATTTGTTTCATTGCGACTAGTATACAGCTTTGGCATCTCTTTGTCAAATATGTTGTAGTGTATTAAGTTCTAGAATGATTTTCATCCTGACTAAGCTCTATTATAGAAAAACACAGTACTACATAATTAAAAACTAAAATGATATAACATAGGCAGAAGCCTGGACCAAGTTGTATTGTCAGCTACACAAAACAGTACTTTGCTGTTCTTTTAATGTGTGTCATTGTTTGTTTCCTTTCCCCACCCCCAGAATAGATTCCTTTACATTTTTACCTGGTTAGTAGACCATGAACTTTTTCCCATTACAGGAACTGGATACTTCTCAGTGTCTAAAATGTAATAGAGTGGGTTCCAGTGAGTGCTGGCCAGACATCTGTGAAGATGGTTTACACCTACTGTTTATACAGTTCTCTGCTGCCCCAGCCTTCTGATGAGCTTATCCCTTTTTCCAGCTCCGTTTCTTATGCTTGCTGTTAATATAGTACTTTCAAAAAGGGATCTCCAGGACCCACGTAAATGCCAGACGGGCGTTGGTGGCCAATCCATAATCCCAACGCTTAGGTGGCAGAGACGGAATCACCAGTGCAAGCTGGCTGTTGGACTAATCAAACTGGCAAGCCTTGGGTCAGCTGAGCATGCCTCAGCGTATGTAAGGTGGAGAGTGGGTGAGGGAGACAGTGGCATCAACCTCTGACCTTCACCTGCACACTCACCCGCCCATGTGTGCACCCACATACAGCAGCCACACACCACATACACGCACACAGTACACACAAAAGAGTCAGACCTACTTTGAGAATTCTCTGTGAAGATAGAGGTATCTCAAAAATAGTCCAGAAGGTTTTTTTAGTTTTTAAAAAAGGGGACACATGCATATATTTTATCTATGCTTCCCATTAGAATCTTGGTATAAAGGAGGTAGATGCATTTTGCAAGGAAAAAGAAATCCCTGAATGCTTTGGTTTGTATCTGGCCTTCCTTCACTTTAGAATCTTTGCTCTAGTTCCGCTTCTGTCACTTGGTGGTATGAGCCAGTAACAGCCGCTTTAGCTGAGTGAACCAGCTGCCAGATCTCCCAGTAGTTTATAGCTCGATAAACTGTTTTCGTTTAATGTCACAGCTAGGGCAGCTTTTCCAGCCAAAGATAAAGATGTGCTGAATGGTTTGGTTTGAATTAGTCTTTACTTGGCACTTAACTGTTTTCCATAAGTCAAGCAAATTTCTTTCACAGATTAGTCCTGTACTAATTAATTTGCACAGGTAGTTACTTATTTTGTTTTCCTAGTGTCAGAAAGCTATAGTGTCCTTGAATTAAATTAAAATTGGGAAATAAGAATTGCAAGTTTAGCCTGGTGGTGGTAGTGCACGACTTTAAATCAGGCACTTGGGAGGCAGCAGGAGGAGGATTGAGTACAGAGGCCAGCCTGGGCTACAGAGTGAGTTCTAGGTCAGCCAGGGCTACACAGAGAAACCCGGTCTCAAAAATCCAAAATAAATAAATAAATAAATTTAAAAAAGAATTGCACATTTACTTGATTAAACAGTTTTCAGTGGAACTTTGATATAATTATGTAGATTGATATATGAACAATATTCACTCAATAATATGTAGTAAACTTAGAATTGCAAATCTTTTGACCATAACATGGGTCAAGTTTAGAAATTCATGGACTTTAGAACTAATGTTTCAAGATTTGGCTATTTGGAGACAAGTATGAAAAGAAGTAAATGGGAAGGAGTATAAATCCAGATATGTAATATATAAAGTGGTGTGATTTAAGTATTCACAAAATTATAATAATTTTTAGGTTTGAGGATTAGCTGCCAAAATAATAGTCACAGAATATGGTAAAGGGCACTGACATTGACCGGTAAAGGTGGGTCACCGAATGGTCATTTTGTTATAGAGTAACTGTACCCTTCAGAAAACTTTAAGTTAATTCATTGTCCATCACGTGACTTTCTCCCCCTGCTTCCTTTTTTTCTGAGACCGGTAGTACTGTGTGGCTCTGGCTGGCTATGAATTCATTCATAATTATCCTCCCCTTTCCAGAGTGCTGGCATCACGGGTGGCGCTAACCTCACCTGGCTGTATTTTCTCTTTTATCATCTTTTTAATGTACTGAAGCTGGAATCCTGATGTTATCTTGGCTGTTGTTTGCTTTTGCTTCTGGGTTATTTTGAGATGGGGATTCGCTAGTAGTCCAAGCTGGATTTGCTGTTGCCTTCTGAATGATGGAATTACAAGCATGCTTTATACTTGGTTTTATAATGTTTCCTTTAACATTTTGAGACTGGAAATGTAGCTGTGTCGGGTAGAATGTTTGGCTAGCTTCCATTTCTAGTACATCATAAACCAGACATGGGAGCATACACCTGTGATCCCAGAGTTTAGCTGCAGCAAGTCTGAGATTGTCTCATCCTAGGCTACGTGAGGCCCTGTCTCAAAAACAATCAAGAAACAAAACATTCAAGATTTTATTTATATATCTTTTATCTAAGTAATCCTTTGGTCTTTGAAAAATAATTTGTTACTGTTTATGCACACATGCTTTTGGCAGGGATGTGTGTGTGTGGTCAGAGGACAGCTTGGAAGTTCTCTTCCCCTGTGGGTTCCAGGGGATCAAACTCAGGCTTACATGGCAAGCACTTTCTACCCGCTGAGACATCTCATAGATATCCTTGGTTCTACTGGTTTTTTTCTTCTCGTTTATCATTTACTTAGTTTTGAGTCAGGATCTCATGTCCTGAATACTGGCCTTGAACTTCCGATCTTACCTCAATCCCTCAAGTGCTGGGATTACAGCTATGTGCCATCAAACCCAGCTATTTTATCTTTTTTAAAAAACATTTCATTAGCTGGGCAGTGGTGGCGCACGCCTTTAATCCCAGCACTTGAGGGGCAGAGGCAGGCGGATCTCTGTGAGGTCAAGGCCAACCAGGTTTTCAGAGAGAGTTCCAGGACAGGCAGGGCTACACAGAGAAACCCTGTCTCCTTGTCTTGAAAAACCAAAAAAAAAAAAAAAAAAAAAAAAAAAAAAAGCACTTGGTTTACTTAGTGTGTATATTTGTATGTGTGGCTCACATGTGTGGAGGTCAGAGCCACTTTTGGGGAGTTGGTCCTCTCCTTTTACCATATGGGTTCTGAGGACTGAGCTTAGCTTGTCAGACTTAGTACTTAGCACCTTTACCCACTGAACCATCTCACCTGCCTCATTTTGATTTTTTTGTTTTGTTTCGTTTCGTTTTTTTGAGACAGGTTTCTCTGTGTAGCTTTGGAGCCTTTCCTGAAACTCACTCTGTAGTCCAGGCTGGTCTTGAACTCACCGAGATCTGCCTGCCTCCGCCTCCCAAGTGCTGGGATTAATGGTGTGTGCCCCCACCGCCTGGCTTGTTTTATTTTTTTAATCGGCACATAGTTATATATACTTCTGGGATACTATATGATGTTTTAGATATATATATATACACACACACACACACACACATATATATATATATATATATTACATGCATACATTCTGTAACATTCAAATCGAGGTGAGCTTTCTCAACTCCTCCAGTATTTGTCTTTTGTATATATGGTGAGAACATTGAAAATCCTAGCTTCTTTGAAATATAGATGACTGCGGTTATCTGCACTCACCTCACTATGAACAGCATCAGAATTGTAACTGACCTTTTCCTGTCCCTCCCTTATATCCCCCCCAACCTCTTGTAACCACTGCTTTACTCTCTGTTTCCATGAAACCCAGTTTTTAAGATTCTATGTAAGAGTGAGATCGTCTTTGTCTTTCTGTAACTAACATTTAACACAATGTACTGCAGGTTCATCCATGTTGTCATTGATGACAAGATTTCATCCTTTAACTCCGTAATACTCTGTTATATATATGACACATTTTCTTTATTCATTCAGCAGTTGGTAGACATTTAAACTGCTTTTGTTTTTTTGGCTATTGTGACTAGTACTGCAAGAAGCGCAGATCCAGTGTTTCTCAATACTGATTTCTCTCCCTTTGGATGTATACCCAGTACTGGACTTACTGGATTGTCAGGTGGTCTTTTATTAAAGACAATGAAACCTGGCATATTTGTATTTTATAATGTTGTCTTATGTAATCCTTTGTGTAAGTCTGTGAGGTAAGATGGCTCAGTGGATGAAGGCTGTCTCCTGCAAGCCTGTCCATCTGAGGAGGCCTGTCGATCTGAGGAGGCCTGTCCATCTGAGGAGGCCTGTCCATCTGAGGAGGCCTGTCCATCTGAGGAGGCCTGTCCATCTGAGGAGGCCTGTCGATCTGAGCTCGGTCCCCCAAACCCACATCAAGGGGGAAAGAGACTCAGCTCCTGAAAGTTGTTCCCTTATCTCCACACACACAGTGGCGTGTGTGACCCATACACGTACAACACACAAAATAAATAATTGTAAAAATAGTTTAAAGTTTAAAACACAAGTGCAAAGACATTAAATGGCAAGTATGAAGGATTTATTTAAGATCTTTATGAATTAGAAAAATGGGATCATGGAAGTCAGCCTTAACTTTTGCTATATCAGCGTTTCTTCAAATTTAAATCTGAGTCAGTTTTTCTCTTTTTAAAGAAGTAGTACAACTTTTGAACAGCTTTTTAAATTTTTACAGCTTATTTTATGTTTATGGGTGCACATCTGTGTACTGTGTGCATGTGATGCCCACGGAGGCCAGCAGAGGGCGTCGGATTCCCTGGAACTGGTGACAGCTGTGAGTTGCCCTATGAGTAGGGAATTGAACCTGGGCCCTGAACACAACAGTGTTCCTAACTGCTAAGCCATCTCCCCAGCCCCTTAAACAACTTTTAACACTTTCTTTTCAATAAAATGTTTCATTCCCCTAATTCTGACTTTCTTGCAGTTTTGTTTTTCTGGTAACAGCCTTGTGAGCTGTGTTACTTTTCTGTGCTGTAAGCTGCGGTGTCGGCCAGAGGCTGCAGTACCGTGGTGTGACAGCTGTCAGTGTGCTGGGCTCCTCGCCCGGTCATCTGAATCGTGACTGTGCTGTGCCCTCAGAGGGGAGAGGCCCTCCTACAGTAGAAACATCTGACACTCACTCTGTATCACACGGAGGCTCCTCTGAAGGCGGAGGTGTCTGGTACCACTGCTTTGTTGTTAAAGCCATTGTCTTCCTTACCGGTTGGGAATTGTATTTCGGTAGCTGAAAACAGATAAATAACCTCTGCTTAGCCAGGTGTGGTGGTGCACACCTTTAATCCCAGTGCTCAGGAGGCAGAGGCAGGCGGATCTCTGAGTTCGAGGACAGGCAGCCAGGAATACACAGAGAAATCCTGTCTC
This sequence comes from Peromyscus leucopus, assembly GCF_004664715.2. Classification (NCBI taxonomy): domain Eukaryota; kingdom Metazoa; phylum Chordata; class Mammalia; order Rodentia; family Cricetidae; genus Peromyscus; species Peromyscus leucopus. The sequence continues at coordinate 53,476,149 of NC_051074.1, forward strand.
AAAAAACCAAAAAAAAAAAAAAAAAAAAAAAAAGTTCACCTCTTTATTTAAATTCTTAAAAATCAGAAATAGACAGTGTAGGAATGATGCATGTCAGGCTTGTCAGGGACCCAGGCTCCCTTGGTTTTCTTTGACCTTGTTCAATTTGTGTCTCCCATTCACAGTCACCTGGTGATACTGACCAGTTCTAGGCAGAAGAAAGAAAAAACAAAGTGCACACATTCATTTTGAAGAAACATTTTTAGAAACCCTATGCAGAACTTCTTTGATTTTTTTTTTTGTTGTTGTTATTGTTTTGTTTTGTTTTCAAGACAGGGTTTCTCTGTGTACCTTTGGAGCCTGTCCTGCAACTCACTCTGTAGCCCAGGCTGGCCTCAAACTCATAGAGATCCGCCTGGCTCTGCCTCCTGAGTGCTGGGATTAAAGGCGTGCGCCACCACCGCCTGGCACTTCTTTGATTTTTTTTTTTTCTTTTTTTTTTTTCGAGACAGGGTTTCTCTGTGTAGCTTTGCGCCTTTCCTGGATCTCACTTGGTAGCCCAGGCTGGCCTCGAACTCACAGAGATCCGCCTGGCTCTGCCTCCCGAGTGCTGGGATTAAAGGCGTGCACCACCAACGCCCAGCTTACTTCTTTGATTTTTGACAAGAGAAACTCAGTCTTTTGTTATACACAATTGCAAATCAAGTTTAAAGGTGGCTTTAGTTGAGTGTGTAGACTAGATCCGTGGGCTCAGGGCTAGGGCGCTATGTTGTGTATAAACTAGTAATCGTTTTCATATTTGCTGCTTTTCCTCTTTACTGTGTCATTGCCCAGCTATTGCTGTGAAGCTATTCATTTAATATGAATAAACTACTAACTATATACTTGATCTGAAGAACTAGAAATGCAAACACAACAGAGAACACACTCTGCTCTAGAGAAGTTGTATCAGGGACCATGGGGGTCCCAGCCCACCGATAGTCCTCTTCTAGGGTCCGGGAAGAATCTACAACCAGCTGATAATTAATCTTTGATGAGAAGAAATGAATCTACGTACACGAAACTCCTTAGTCCATATACTTTATTATTCTGTGTCAGTTACAAGCTTATATTCTGTTCTCGTATTTAGCTCATTTCTAGCCTGATTTCTCTCTACACTTGTCTGCGGTCTGTTGCTGGAGGGCTTCTCTCCAGGTTCCCCAAGCCCCGCAGTCCCACAATCCACTTATAAAATAATCACTCAGACGCTTATATCACTTATAAACTGTATAGCCGTGGCAGGCTTCTTGCTAACTGTTCTTTTATCTTAAATTAACCCATTTTTATAAATCTATACCTTGCCACGTGGCTGGTGGCTTACCGGCGTCTTTACATGCTGCTTGTCCTGGCGGTGGCTGCAGTGTCTCCTCCTCAGCCTTCCGCTTCCCAGAATTCTCCTCTCTCCTTGTCCCACCTACTTCCTACCTGGCCACCTACTTCCTGCCTGGTCACTGGCCATCAGTGTTTTATTTATATAGAATGATATCCACAGCAGCGGTCCCCTCTAGGTTCTATCTTAATTCCTTCATCTAGTTCTGCCCCTTCTAGGTTCTCATCCATCTTGTTCCTTCCCATATCATCTTCTCTCCCATCTCCTTCTCTCTCATCTGGCTCTTCCTCATCTTCCATCTCGTTCCTCTAGTCCTCTCTTCTAGCCCTTCAATCTAGTTCTTCCCCATCTCAGTTTGTTCCTGTCAAGTTCTTACCCATCTAGTTCTTCCATTCTCTTCTCTCTTCTCCGTCCTGTGCCCTGGAAGTCCCAGTATATAAAGGGAGGGTCTGAGCTAAATTGTGTAAAGCTATTACTTAACGTCCACCTCTCCTAGGTGGTGTTTTCTTGTGGAATTTACCTTAAGTCAGGAGACTGGAATGTGGGCTGTTATCATTGTTATCCTCGGAAGTTGGGCGCCCACCTGAGTGATGTTTCCTGTAGTCCTTGAAAGTGACTAAGGGAGATAATCTGATTCCAGAGAAAGCCTTTCCTGAGGCTGTTCTCCAAATACCTGGATTGTGTATGTCCAGAGAGTGATCAGTCCACACTGTTAGCCCTTCTTAGGGAAAAGTCAATTGGGAAAACTATGAAGGCACACATGATTTTCATAACAGAATACAGCTGACATATAACAAGCCAAGTAACACCAAAAACTCCTTGAGATTTGGCTTCCTCTGGAGGAATTCCTTGATTCCTCCAGGTAGTGACTTTGCCATAACCAGCTGAGTTCTTATGATATATTCCTGTGGCCTGCAGCAAAGTTGTAGTTTAATAATAGGACTTATACACTTGTACACAAGTTTCTGACATGGAAAAGTCTTGAGTTTTAAGGTCTATTGGGAATAGCTACCACTGTGCCTTTGTCTACCACATCAGTTTTTACAGGGTGTAAGAGGGAGAGGAGGAGGCGGTCTTTTTGGAGGGGCATTATTAAATGGAAAGAAGTGAACTTTTTCTTTTTCTTTTCTTTTCTTTCTTTCTTTTTTTTTTCTTTTTCTTTTTTTGGTTTTTCGAGACAGGGTTTCTCTGTGTAGCTTTGCGCCTTTCCTGGAGCTTACTTGGTAGCCCAGGCTGGCCTCGAACTCACAGAGATCCCCTTGGCTCTGCCTCCCGAGTGCTGGGATTAAAGGCATGCGCCACCACCGCCCGGCAGAAGTGAACTTTTTCATGTTCTAAGGTAGAGGAAGAAGGCTGTTCCTCAACCCAAGAAGAAGGGGTCCCAAGAGTCACTCTCTTATTTTATGTGCCGCCAACATTTGTCCTCTGATTTGATGTCTGCTAATCAACTGATCCTAGATGCTACCTTTCTGAAGAGTGCATACTGGTGCACCACCTAAGATAAGCATTCTCTGTTCCAAAAGGCTCATCTTTATCAGTGTTATCCAGAAAAACAACCGCTAATAGAGGATGCTGTGTGTGATTCATTATGAAATTGGTTAGAAGTTGGCTCATATGACTAAGTTAACCAGTCTCAAGAACCGCAAGATAAGTTGGTAAGCAGCTCAACAGAGTTAATGTAGTTCCTTTCAGTGTCCAAATGCCTAAAAGCCGAGACGATGTAGTTATTTTACACCAAAATTGTCTGGCTTGAGACCCAGAAAGGGCAGAGGTTTGACCCCCCCCCCAAAAAAAAAAAAACCCAAGTAAATACTGATGTCCTAGAGGAAAGGCATATTTGGGCAGGAAGAACACTCTTACATGGGAAAGGTTTAGCAATTTTGTTCTGTTTGGGCCTTCAGCTGATCATGTGAAACCCACCCCCAGTAAAGGAAATCTGTCTACAGGCAGTTAAGTGTCATCCACAGTAACCTCAAAGAAACAACTAGGGTGTTTGTCCAACTATATGGGTAAATGAGATTAGAATATTCTTATCCAGGATGGGACACAAATGATATTTGAATGGCTCTAATAACTGTTAACTTGACAGTGAAAAATACCTGTAATTTCTGTAGTAGAATAGTATTTTAAGGAGTGTGACTTTTGTTTATGTTGCATTTGTTTAACTCTGTGAAGCTGTGGTACTGTGCCTGTCTAAAACACCTGATGGTCTAGTAAAGAGATGAACGGCCAATAGCGAGGCAGGGGAAAGGACAGGCAGGGCTGGCAGACAGAGAGAATATATAGAAAGAGAAATCTGGGAGGAGAAAAAGAAGTAGCAGAGAAGGAGGAGGACTCCATGGCCAGCCACCCAGCTACACAACCAATCATGGAGTAAGAGTAAGATTTACAGAAGTAAGAGAATGGGAAAAGCCAGAGGGAAAAGGTAGACGGGATAAGTTAAAGTTAAGGAAAGCTGGCAAGAAACAATTCAAGCTAAGGCCAGGCATTAATAATTAAGAATAAGCCTCCATGTGCAGTTTATTTGGGAACTGCGTGGTGCCCCCCCAAAAGAGCCGAAGAGTAAAAAGGAACAACAAATTTCTATTAAGCATCCAAATGACAGAAAATTTTGTGCGCCCCATGTACATTCATAATATAATGGGAATATAGGTCTTAGTTATGCATTGATAAAAGAATTAGAACTTCGTTCTTTTTTAGGTAGTATGAGTTCTTTTCACAGCCCTGGACCCTCGGTTGACAGTTGTTGGGATGGGAGCGTTGTCGGGAAGGCTGCATTGATGGAGGGGGAAGCTTTGTAAGAGGATTTTTCACTGGAGAGTTGAAGGAAGAGCAGGATAGTTAGCTCATAGTTGAAGGTATCCCCAAGAGCAGCGTAGCTGTATGCTACCATGCCCAGCTTGCCTTGGGCTCCTTTTAAAACGGGCAGCCTTCTGGGTTATTTGGGAAATGTGAGGAAGCAGCAGCACACTAACGTGATTCGTGTTACTTCTAGAATTTAAGCTTGCCTGTCAGGGCACTTATGTACTGTTCTCTCTTTATCGCGACAGAGTGCCGGACAAGAACCCGTGAAGGAAGAAGGGTTGTTTGGCTCAGTTTAAGGTAGAGCAGAGCTGCAGGTTCGAGGCCAGCCTAGACTAGAGAATGCAAGGCCCTGTCTAGTGAGGAAAACCAGTCCTCAGAGTCTAGATTGACAGAGTTGACTGTCAATCTAGCTACTGATTATGTGACCTTTTGAAATGACTTAATCCCTCGGCGCCTGTCTCCTCGTCTGTGAAATTGGGATAATAACAGTTACACAGAGGATCACTGTGTATAGTATATAGTATATAGATGATGGAAAATGTCTGAAAAGCACCAGTGTGTTGGCTGGTTTCATGTCAGCTTGACATAAGGTAGAGTCACTGGGGAGAAGGGAGCCTCGGCTGAGAAAAAGCCTCCAGAAAATTGGGCTGTAAGCAAGCCTGGAGGGCAGTTTCTTCATTAGTGATTGGTGTGGGAGGGCCTGGCGCATTGTGGGTGGGACCACTCTTGGACCGGTGGTCCTGGGTCTTATAAGCAGGCTGAGCAAGCCATGGGGAGCAAGTCCGTAAGCAGCACCCCTCCATACCCCTGCATCGGCTCCTGCCTCCAGCTTCCTGCCCTGCTTGGGTTCCTGCCCTGACTTCTTTCAGTGATGGACTAGACGTGGAAGCCAAACAAACCCTTCCCCCTCAGGTTGCTGTGGTCATGGTGTTTCATCCCAGCAACAGCAGCCCTAACTAGGACAGCCAGTATAGTCCATGCTGTAGAATACTAGCTAGTAAAAATAAGCCCTAGAGGAATGTGTGATCGTAAAGGAGAAAATTTAGGCTGAGCATGTATAAAACCTCAGAGGCTAGAGAGACGGCTCGGGTTGAGAGCACTGACTGTTCTTCCAGAGATCCCGGTTCAATTCCCAGCACCCACATGGCAGCTCATTACAGTCTGTACTCCAGTTCCAAGGGTCTCTGACACTTTGTTCTGACCTCCGCTGGCCCTGCACACATATACTGCACAGACATACATGCACACAAAATGCTCGTACACTTACAAAGAAAAACAATAAATCTAAAACCTTAGAATAGGAAAGAAATTCATTAACAATACTATAAGAGGATTATCTGATTAGCTCTTTTCTTAATTTGTTGTTATAAACTTTTTTTTTTCCCGAGACAGGGTTTCTCTGTGTAGTTTTTCTACCTGTCCTGGATCTTGCTCTGTAGACCAGGCTGGCCTCCAACTCACAGAGATCCGCCTCTGCCTCCCGAGTGCTGGGATTAAAGGCATACGCCACCGCTGCCTGGCTGTTGTTATAAAATTTTAAAGATAAATGCTTCATATACATTTAACTATATTTAAAATTAGAAAATGTACATTAAAACTTTTCTAATACTATTTATTTAAGAGTTAATAATAGTCATTGTTGGAAAGGAGGAAATGTATTGGTTCTTAGATGCCTGCTCCTATTTCATTCCCCTCAATTTTTTAAAAAAAAAAAATTATTTTATGTGCATTAGTGTTTTGCCATGGGTTTTGGGTTCCCTGGAATTGGCGTTACAGACAGTTTTGAGCAGCCATGTGGTTGCTGGGAATTAAACCTGAGTCTTCTGGAAGAGTACTCTTAACCACTGAGCCATCTCTCCATCCCTCTTCCCCTCAATTTTTTTGTTTGATTTTTTTTTTAAATGATCTCATGATGTACCCTAGACTGACTTTTTTAGATACTTGGTGTCCTCCTGCCTCAGCCTCAAGTGCTGAAATTACAAGTGTGCACCAGGACACTCAGTCTCCTCTATTAAGTTTCCTTCTTTCCCTTTTTAGAGATTGCATTATGTATAACACCCAAAAGAATTAGGGTCAGGGTCTTGAGGAAATATATGTATACACACACACTAATTAATGTTCATTTTAACATCATTGACAATACCTAAAACTTGGAAACAGTCCGAGTACCCATCAACAGATGAATTGATTAGCAAAATGTAAAATGTCCTATGTATACACTGAAATCTTGTCTAGACTTAACAAGGAAGGACATTCTGCAGTATTCTGTAACAGGTATGAATTTTGGAGATATTATACTAAGGGACATTAGCTAGTCACATAAAATACTAACTGATTCTACTTTTATGAGGTACTTAGAGTGCTCAAAAACCAAGACATACAGCAGAGCGGTGGCTGTTAGGGAGAGAATGGGGGAGAGGCAACATGGGGAGTATCATGTAATGGTTATAGAGTTTGAGTTTTGCAAGATGAGAAGAATGTGAAGATAGTGATTGTACAACCATATGAATCATGTTAACATCACCAATAAGGTGGTAAATTTTTTTTATTTTTATTTTTTATTTTTTATGAGACAAGGTTTCTCTGTAGCTTTGGAGCCTGTCCTAGAACTCACTTTATAGACCAGGCTGGCCTTGAACTCACAGAGGTCTGCCTGTCTCTGCTTCTCGAGTGCTGGGATTAAAGGCATATGCCACCACGGCCCAGCAAGGTGGTAAATTTTATATTTGTATTATACTACAATAAAAATGGAGGGGAAACACAAAAAGGAAAATGTCAATTAGCTTACATATCTTTACCTTAAGAAAGCTTGTTTGGAATTGTGTCTGTTAGCTAGGTATGCATGGGTTAAAATTTTTAGAGGTTAAAATTCGGTCAAATCCAGAGACTACCTTTTCTCATTCTGTTCTTTGAATATCAGCTTCTTTAAATGTTTATTATTCAAAGGTTTATTCTAAGTTCAGCATATTTTCTTGGCATTTATTTTTACACCTTGATGGTTGTGTCTATATTACCTAAACATACTATATGCCTAGCATGTTTATATAGGTCTTTCTGAATGGAATATCACCTTCTAGACTCTTGGAAATTGGTGTGGACATCTCATCTCTAGGACCCCCCCCCCTTTGAACTAGGGTCTCTTGTAGCTGAGAATGACCTTGAACTGATCCTCCTGATCTGAGAATGACGTTGAACTGATCCAAGTGCTGGGCTTGTAGGCATGGAGTACCACACCCAGCTCATTCTCCAGCTTTTCTTTTTAATGTTTTTGTTGCCCAAATGTTTGTTCCGTTTGTTTTCCCAGTACCTCAAGGAACCCTGATATTGGCTAAACTCCAGGTTGGTGCCGAGCAATGATAGCTTTGTAGATGGGGATCTTCCAGGAAATTACATTCTCTGGGAATGAAGCCTTGAAGGCACTTTGGCCTGTGTATCCTTCAGTGGCTGCCCCCTGTGATTTTCACTGTGATTGTGGGCTGTTCTCAGAGCTGTTGTGGAGCATGGGAATAGAGCAGATTAAAACTCTACAAAGCTCTCTGTTCTTAGCCAAGATTCACCCCCTACCTCCCATCCCCACCCCCATATGTAGGGGATATGGATGTGATGTATGTGTGCATAGCATGTATGATTTGGGAGGCTGCTGGTCCTCACCTTCCCCTTGTTTGGAGCAGAGTCTCTTGTTGAGTTTCTGCCTCAGGCCACTGAACCTCCTGGGGTTTCCCTGTCCCCACCACCCATCTCCCTGTAGGAGTGTTGAAAGTTTTCCTGTGTCCCACCCGGTCCCGAAGCCACTCAGACCCAAATAAACACACAGAGGCTTACATTAACTACAGACTGTATGGCCATGGCCTGTAGCTCAAGCTTCTTGCTAGCTAGCTCTTATAACTAAACTCAGTCCATTTCTATTAATTTATGTCACCACGTGTTTTGTGGCTTTACCTGTGTGCCATTGCATGCTGCTCCCTGGATGGGGCGGCTGACATCTCCCCTTACTCTCCTTTCTCTTTTCACTGTCTCCCTTGCGTTTTCCCGCCTGGCTCCATCCTGCCCTGCCATAGGCCAAACGGCTTTATTTATCAACCAGTCAGAGCAACACATATTCCCAGCCTACAGAAAGACATCCCCAGAACACTGCTGTCTCCTCTGCTTGCGTTCTGGAGATCCCGACTCTGAACCCTGGTCCTTAGACTTCCCTGGCCTGTGCTTTATCCACCCAGCCACCTCCACAGCTGCCTTTCTCGAATATACACGTCCCAGTTTGCTTCACGCTTCCGATTCATTTCCAAAGTTGGTGAGAACTTGAGTCCGACAGTGTTTTTAAGGCTTCATTGCTCTTATGGAGGACAGGTTTTCTGAAGCCATTGCTCTGTTGTGTTTTGCCGTCATTGCAGAGCTCAGTGGGTACCCGTGAAGATGTCCAGGTTCCTGTGTTCTGGAGCAAGGAATTGGGCAGGGATGTGTGCATGGTGAGGAGTGCTTGACCCTCTGCGATCTATTTGCATAGCGCCCGCCTTTTTTTGTATTTGCGTTGTGATAGGTTTGTTTTGTTCACACCTTAGCTGTTACCTGGCAGTCTTGGTTGGCGAGCTTTTCCATCTTCTCTTTTAACCAGTTTCTTTGCTGTACCAATCCCAGCCTTCCTGTAAGGTTTTTCTGAATCTTATGCTGCCCGATTTTCTTTCTTTCTTTTCTTTTTGGTTTTTTCGAGACAGGGTTTCTCTGTGCAGCTTTGCGCCTTTCATGGAGCTCACTTGGTAGCCCAGGCTGGCCTCGAACTCACAGAGATCTGCCTGGCTCTGCCTCCTGAGTGCTGGGATTAAAGGCGTGTGCCACCAACGCCCAGCTGCTGCCCGTTTTTCTTGCTTCAGTGCGTGCCACTTACATAACTTTCCTTTCTGGTCTATGAAATGACTATTACTTTGTCCAGACATTGTGGATATAGAGGTGAATAAATACTTTCTCCCACGTGTGTCTTGTGCTTATATTCTAGTGGGACAAAATGGGTAGTGGATAGTTTGGTTTTGCAGTGCTGAAGACAGAACACAGGCCTTGTGCAGTGCATGTCTACCCTTGACTACAGCCCCCCTGCAGCCAAGACCTGAGTAAACTTAACAAAACAACGTCAGCAGCTGGCCCCAGGGTGGTGGCAGCACAGAGCAAGAATGATTGACATGCTGAAGACACCGAGACAGCCAGTGTGACTGAAGCAGTAGATGGCCACGGATGGAAAAGACAAGTATTGCTAAGTCATGTGGCTTGGCATCATTGGCATCTAGGGCATATCTTTGAGTAGGAAGGGTTTTTGCTAGTCACTGTTTTCATTATCTTTTTCTTTAGTAGGCTGACCTTCCAGCAGGTAGGGTTGCTAGGCTGATGTATAATGTTGCCTTAATTGTGCACAGTTGTTTTTAAATTAAGCATTGCTTGCTAGTTCCTAACATTCAGTGTCTCACAGAATGTCTTGCTAATTAGCTGTTTTGGAAACTATCAAGTAATGGGACGCTTTTAGTTGCTTTCATGAATCATTTTTATCCTTGCCTTTAATCCCAGCACTTGGGAGGCAGAGGCAGGCGGCTCTCTGTGAGTTCAAGGCCATCCTGGTCTACAAAGTGAGTTCCAGGACAGCCAGAGCTGTTACATAGAGAAACCCTGTCTTGAAAAACAAAACAAACAAACAAAATCAAAACAAATAAAAAAGAATTCACCCTCTAAGGTTTCCATAAGCTCCTCAAACAGTGCCATCAGCTAGGGACCATGTGTTCAAATACATGAACCTGTGTGGGACGTTTCTCATTCAAACACCACATTCCACCTATGGGCCCCCACAGGCTCATGGCCATTTCCTGATGCAAAATGCATTTAATCCAAAATCAGAACTCTCAATAGTTGTTACTAGTCTCAACACTGTTCAAGGTTTCTTTCAAAACTCTTACTATGACCCCTGAAGTTGGTTGTGATGATGCACATCTTTAATCCCAGCACTCAGGAGGCAAAAGCAGTTGATTTATATGAGTTTGAGACTAGCTATGGCTTACATAATGAGTTCCAGGCCAGCCAAGGTGGTGTTTTACTATTATTACTTGTCATCTTAGAAGTTTTTCAGATAGCAAATTACCTGCTTTCCTATTTATAGTTTGAGGCAGAAGAAATTAGAAATACTATATAAGAATCAGTAATGGCCGGGCGGTGGTGGTGGCGCACGCCTTTAATCCCAGCACTCGGGAGGCAGAGCCAGGTAGATCTCTGTGAGTTCAAGGCCAGCCTGGGCTACCAAGTGAGTTCCAGAAAAAGGCGCAAAGCTACACAGAGAAACCCTGTCTCGAAAAAAACCAAACAAACAAACAAAAAAAAGAATCAGTAATGATGAAAAAGTGTATCTTTTCTTTCTATTGGACTTCCAGCCAGAGTTGGCCCAGAGCTCCCATGTAATTGAAGATGACCTTGAACTTCCGATCTTCTTGCTGCCATCTCCCAGTGTGGGGATGGCAGTTGTGCAACACCATACGTGGTTGCTATAGAGACCTGTGCACGCCAGGCAAGCACTCTCCGAGTGAGCTATAGTCCCAGCCAAAAACAGACTTTCTGAAGATGAGCTGGTCCTTGTTATATTCTGGTTATCTTAGTATGGTTGGTATTAATTACAGATAATGGAAGAATAGTTACCTGCATGTGGGTAGGTCTTGTAGCCATATTCCCTTAGTTTTTCTTACATAGCTGGGCAAGTTTCAGTATGAAATCAGTAGATTAAAAAGTAGTCCACCTTACCCTCTGTAGGGTAGTTAACTAATGCTGATTCCTTGTCTGGGGGATACACTTCGAATAACCTTGCTGGTCTCATCGGCTTAATTAGATAAACTGGAATGACCAAATATATATAAGAGTTCACATTGGGTCCCCCACTTGATAAAGTGCAGGTTATTTAATTCTGCTTCCATCTTGACTAATTTTATGTTGCTCTGTTTTTAAGTTCATTAATTTTTTCCCTGGAAAGTCTATTGTTCTGATATAATGGTTTTTTTTTCTTCTCACATATTACAGTTTTTCATATACCAGTTTGATTTAGCACATTTTTAAAAAACATATTTAGCCAGAGCCAGGCAGTGGTGGCACACGCCGTTAGTCCCTGCGCTGAGGCAGAGGCAGGCGGATCTCTGTGAGTTTGAGGCCAGTCTGGTCTACAGAACGAGTTCCAGGACAGCCAGGACTGTTGTTACACAGAGAACCCCTGTCTTCAAACACCCCCCCAAAAAAAAGATATTTATCCAGGTATAGTGGTGCATGCCTTTAATTCCCAGCATTGGGAGGCAGAAGCAGAGGCAGGCAGAGCTCTGAGTTCCCTGTGTTCCTTTCCACCATTTCTATCTCTGTACTTAGGAAGGAAGGACCCTGTGTTCTCTAATCAATCTTTAATCTGATTGGTGGCCTTTTGTGAGTTCTCTAATCATGTGACGCTTCTTTTTCTGGATTCTGGTAGTTTCCTAACATACACAAGTACTAATTAGTTTTCTTGTGGCCATTAGAGATGAGGATGGCACCAGGTTTGCACTCCTTACGTTGAGGCCTGAATATTTAGGAAGGAAATTGATTGTTCTTCACTGACAGTGTCCAGTATTGAGAGACCTAAGGTGTAAATATATGGTGTAACATACCTTTGATCCCAGCACTGGGGAGGCAGAGGGAGACAGATGTCTATGAGTTTGAGGCCAGCCTGGTCTACATAGTGAGTTTCTGGCCTGCCAGGGTTATGTAGTGAGACCCTGTCTCAAACAAAAGTTTCAAAGAAGAAGGTAAATGTTTGCCTGTCACTGTTGACAAAGGGAAGGCCATTTCCTAGATTTGACTTTTCTTTTATTCTGTGTGTGGATACATGTGTACAGGTGCATATGCACATGCATGACAGTGTGTGTAGAGGCCAGAGGTCAGTGTTAAATATTTTCTTCAATGGTTCTCCATCTTATTATTCTTTAATAGACTATATTTTAAAATAAACTTTATAGTGAAAAACTTGCAAATAAAATAAATATTACACCCTGAAATTAAGGAGACCCAGAGTCTGTACAACTGAGTGAAATTCTTCTATACAGTTAGAATAGGCATTTGAATAGAAGCTATGGAGCTTCACATTAGATTTTAAACTTTCAGATTTGAAAATATATTTTATGATCTTATCCACAATCAGAAAAGAATTAGAACTGGAGAAAACGATTAGCTTTATACCCTCTTTCATAACTCATGTCTTTGATAACTGAATCCCCCATCAGTCCCTCCATATTGTCTAATATTGAGCCTTTCTTGGCTCTTCTTTATGTCATGCTGCATCCACATGTGCGTTTGTTTACACACATACATGTATTGTTGGCTGGATCCCTCATAGAAGAGAGAACATGCAAGTTTTTTCCCCTGATATTGTGTGGCCTTTCTTAATATTATATATTCTAAGTTTGTCCATTTGTCTGCAAATTTGGTTTTTTGAGACAGGGCTTCTCTGTGTAGTTTTGGTGCCTGTCCTGGATCTCGCTCTGTAGCCCAGGCTGGCCTCGAACTCACAGAGATCCACCTGGCTCTGCCACCCGAGTGCTGGGATATAAAGGCATGTGCCACCTGGCTTGTCTGCAAATGTTTAAACTTTCATTTTTTCTTTAGAGCTGAATAGTACTCATATTTTCCCCCCCAAATTCCCATTCTGTTCATTTGCTGATGGGTTAATAGGTTAGTTCCAATTCTTTGCTAAAGTGAATGAACCAGCAATGAACTTGGAAGTGTGAATATCTCTATGGGAGGGTATGTCATTCTCTGGGTATATGCTGGGTCATATGGTAGTTCTATTTTTAATTTTTTGAGAAATATGCAAACTGATTTCCACAAAGGCTGTGTTAATTTGTACCCCCACTTGACAGTGAGTACGTGTTGTCAGATTTGTTGATGACGGACAGCCATTCTAACTGGGTAAGATGGTATCTCATAGTAGTTTTAATTTGCATTTCCCTGATGGTGAGGGGTATTGAATACTTTAAAAAAATAGTTACTGGTCATTTGTATTTCCTAAAACAAAACAAAACAAAAACTATCTATTCAGTTAATTTACCCATTTGTTGATTGACAGTTTTATTTCCATAGTTTTTGATTTCTACAATTCTTTGTAAGTTCTGAATATCAGCCCCCTGTCTGAAGTGTGGCTGGTAAAGATTCACCCACTGTGTGGGCTGCTGTGTGGGCTGCTGACTGTGTCCTTGGCTATATAGAAACTGATTCTCATGTAATAAATCCCACTTGGGCTGAGTCCCTGTGCTGTGTGTTCTATTTGAAAGTCCTTTTTAGCTAACCCAGTATCTTGATGGGTATCCCCATGTTTTCTTCAAAAGTTTTCAGTGTTTCTGGTCTTAAGGTCTTTGGCCCATTTTGAATTGATTTTTTTTTTTTGTACAAGATGAAAGATACAAATTTAATTTCATCTTCTGTAGGTGGAAATCCAATTTTACCAACACCATTTGTTGAACAAGTTCTTCTTTCCAAAGTATGTTTCTACTTCCTTTGTCAAAAAATGAACTTGGTTTAGCTTTGCCCTCTTACCTGCAGGTCCTCTAGTCTGGTCTGCCTGTGGTTCTGTGTCAGCACCAGGCTGTCTTTATCACTACGGCTCTATAGGATAATTGGAGGTTGGGTTTTGTAATACCCCAATAATACTCTAGGTTCCATAGGAATTCTGGTATTTTCTCTAAACCTGTGAAATATGGCACAGAAATTTTGGTAGATATTTCATTGATTCTGTAAATTAAGTCTATAAACATTTTCAGAATGTTACTTCTGCTATCCCAGGAAAATGGACTCCACGCGCTGAGCTGTTTTTTGTTGGCAGATTTGATATAGTCCAGTGGCTGTCGTCAGAGCTTTCGGTTTATTTTTAAGATGTTTGCCCAGGTGGGGCATGATGGTGGCGCATAGAGCCACAATCTCAGGGCTTGGGAGGTTGAAGCAAGGAGGATTGCAACTTTAAGGCCAACTGCATTGTGAGACCGTCTCAAAAAAACAAAGAAGAAGAGGAGGGTGGAAGGTACATTTGGGTGCTTACATAGATGTTTTGCTCCACACCCACTGCCCCCAACACTTAGATCCACGTTCCACTTGGAATTTTCCTCCTTTTAAACACTTAATTAGAGGCAAGAGTGGGGAAGATGTCCGTGCACACACGTGTGTACAGGTCTGGGGACAGCTTTTGGGAGTCAGTTCTCTCCTTTTACCATGAGGTTTCCGGGATCAAACCCAGGTTCTCAAACTTGGCAGCAAGTGCCCTAGCCCAGGGAATCATCTGCCGGTCCCTGGAATTGACTTCTGTCAATAGTGTAAGGTTGAGGGTCACAGTACATTGTTTTCCATAGAGATGATACCCTAATTGCCTAACATCTTTTTTTTTTTTTAAAGATTTATTTATTTATTATGTATACAGTGTTCTGTTTGCATGTACGCCTGCAGGCCAGAAGAGGGCACCAGATCTCATTACGGATGGTTGTGAGCCACCATGTGGTTGCTGGTAATTGAACTTAGGACCTATGGAAGAGCAGTCGGTGCTCTTAACCTCTGAGCCATCTCTCCAGCCCCTAACATCTTTTTAATACATTGTTTTCCATAGAGATACCCTAATTGCCTGACATCTTTTTAAGACTCTTCTTTTCCAGTTGCATTGCAGTATTATCTTTGTTATAAACCAGTTAGCATGACTGCTATAGAATCTATTTTCCATTTGTTATTTATTTAGTTTAGGAGTGGGGATGGATGGGTAGGTGCACACATGCTGTGGTGAGGCTGCAGAGGCCTAAAGGAAACTCTTGTGAGAGAAAGGATGCATCACTACAGTATGTTTCAAAAATCAGAGTCAGTAGTGTTTGTAAGGAAAAGACTTAATTTTATAGATTTTTTTTTCAGGTGAATCTCCAGCAATTTAAATAACCTACCCAACATCTTAAAGATAATTAATGGGACACTTGAAGCTAAAATTTGAGACTTTGTGTGTCCAAAATAATGTTTTTTTTTTCTTGGATATGATAAAGGTGTACATACAAGTGTGCTCATTATTCTAGAATGTTTTAGGTTAGGTGAGCTACAGTGAGTGGTAAGTGTGCTTACTGCACAGACGTCGAGGACCTGAGCTCAGTGTAAAAAGCCAGGCATTTCTGCCTGTGTCTGTCCTCCTGGTGCTGAGGGGCACATGCTCTGTCTCCACATGCTGATATGGAGACAGGCAGGTCCCTGGGGCTTGCTGGCTGCCAGCCCAACAACAACAACAACAACAAAAACGGTACTGTGGGAAGGGGATAAAGTGGGAAGCAATAGAGGCGGATGCTCAGTGTCTTCCACATACATGACCGTGCACAGGTGTGTGCAGCCTCACACATGTACATGTGCGCCATCAGCACCTGCAGACACACAAAATGAAGAACTGTTTTCTGAGTGTTATTTAAAACATTTTGTGTTTATGTTGTTGAGAATATTCTCTTACTATTTGAATTTCCTATTTTTATTTTTTATAGAGTTGGAAAATATTTAACTCTCAACAAATGAATTCCACACTTGAACTCTGCCGTATTCCTGTGCCACCTCCTCCTTTAGAAAACTGATCTTAAGACAGGTAAAATTATGACCTTAACTTTTTAAAAGATGAAGAATAAATTTCCCATATGATTAAACATTTTAAGAATTTTTGGTAATCTTTGGTGAGCAGCTTTATTTATTATACAGTTTTACCTGAAATGACCATATCTTATTACCTTTGAATTCAATTTTTGAATTATTTGCATTTAACAAATGTATTATCTGAATTCCACTTCTGTTTAGTTAATTTATTCAGCACAATTGTGCTGTCAGGTTCATCTGCATCACTGTTGTCCAAAGCAACGTTTGTGACCATGGCTGTGTTCTTTTTCTGTTCTCTCTGATGTGGGAAAATAACCACATGTAGGTTCTGAGTATTTGAAATGTGGCTAGAGCAAGAAACCTGCTCTTCCAGGGTTTGTTAATGACATGCAAAATACATACAATCAAGGCCAGGTATTGTTTTGTTTGCCTGTAATCCCAGCACCTCAGAGTTCAAAGGTCATCCTTAGCTCATCAGAGAGGGGTTTGGAAGAGGAGAGAGCCCAGATACTCATTCCCAAATCTACTGTGCTTTGACCCATGATCCTGCACACGTCCCTACAATTCCACTGTTTTCATAGAAAACTCATGCCAAGACACGCCAAGAGAGAACGGGGAATGAGCACAGTCACCTAGCTGGACCTACCCAGGAGGGCAGTTGGTTGGAACTCAGAAATGGCTGACAGGGGTATGTCAGTGAAAGCCTCGTGTTGACAAGGTTCAGAATCGGGACAAGGCACAAGAACACTTGCAAAGATAGAGCTCGTGCTGCATGGAGTCTGACCACCAGATCCGTCATCCTGGTGAACCAACAACTGGTGTGGTTTACGACGTCTCCAGAATGGCTGTAGGCAAGGGGGCTCAACGCCGCCAGCCTTACCCCCATCCAGCGAAAACTGAGGCGATCCAGACGGGGATCTGCCATCACAGAACCTAGCCGTCACGTGTTGCGGGCTTGAGTGTGACTGTTGTAGGGAGTAGACTCACGGGTTCAGAATTGGCCTGGTTGTGTCTGTATTCCTTTACCGTCTCCCCACCCTGTGAGGAATGATGAACTTGGTTGAGAAGGTGTCGTAAGTTAGTTCTGTGTCTGTGAATCCACGTGAGGAGAGCAGGATAGCCAGCATTACAGAAAACACTGGTTTTCGGAGTACACAACAGATTGCCTTACGGAGTGAAGTCGTCAAAGACAGTGAAGCTGTCCAAGGGGCATTTTATTAGATCGTAGATCCTACAGCTGCCCGCCCCCACCCCTCTGTGTCTCTCTCTCAGAAATCAGACCATGGCCCCTTACAGCTGACAGGCCCCTGCTATAAGGTCTAGAGCACACGGGTCTTGGAGAACAGAGGAGGCGATGAGTAAGCTTAGCCCTCCCTCTTGAAGCTACAAGGTCAATTTACCCAGTACCTGGACCATTAGCACATAGGCTGTGCCAGACTAAATCATACTAAAACTTCTGATCGTCCTGAAAACCTAGAAAAGGCAGGAAATCCTGTTGTTCAGGGCATTTGTCTAAAGGACATCTTTCTCCTTCAGCTCCCCACAAATACACACCCCACCCTGTCCCACCCCCACATGTTATCATCTCTCTTCCTTTTGTACTCTAATCTGTCTTTCTTAATGAAGCTCCTCTCTAGGACTTGTAAAAACATGTATTAATTTATTTGCCGGCAGGGGTGGGGTCTGAGCCCATTATGTGCTGATGTGGAAGTCACAGTACAGCCTTCGGGAGGCAGTTCTCTCCTCCACCGTGGGGTGTTAGATCGGACTCAGGACATCAGGCCTGGCAGCAAATGCTTTTACCCATGGAGCCGTCTCTCTGGCCCTCCCTCCAGGTTTTGAAAGGAAGCCTCCCTCTCCCTCCAAGGCCCTGCCATTTGTCTCTGATCTCCTAATTAATGCTCTATCTCTCCTAATTAAACTCTTATACTAAGGACTTGTCATGAAGCTGGGCGGTGGCGGCAGCGCACGCCTTTAATCCCAGTGCTCGGGAGGCAGAGGCAGGCGGATCTAATTAAATAAAATACAATGGACCTTATTTTTAATACATAACTAAATATGTTAGACTACCCTCAACTGCAATCACTTAATAGTTGAGCATATATTTGTTTCCAGGCTTTTAAAAAAAGTGAACTTTAATTGGATTATAATTTACAGACTTACTCAGTTTGATTTTGCTAGTTAGACATTTTTCCATCTTAGAAAAATTAGGAATCTGCTTTGTTTTGCATAATGCATATACTGCTGTTAGTTTGCCAACTATATGGCCCTTGCTTTTTCTAGATTTGATGTGTATATTTTGTTACAAAGTTTGTTCTGTCGTGTATAACTTGCTCTGTGTATTTGTCTTCGATAATGTAATTTGGTTTCACTTGACCGCTCTGTTTTTCAGCATTTTGTTTTGTTGATACGGGGTCTTGCCATGTAGCCCAGGCCTTTCTTAGAATTCACTGCATAGCCCAAGTTGACCTCCACTTCTCAATCCTCCTGCCTCTGACTCTCTGGTCCTGAGATTATAGCTATATCCACTTTGAGGACACCGTCTTTGCCATTTTGAAGTGGGGAAATGTGAAAGCATGAAGATAGTGGGTTCCTGAAGTATCATTAAAAATAGGGTTTATTTTTGAACAGTTGTAATTGCACTCCAAATGGAGCGGAAGCCTCTATCTAAATACAGACTAGATGAGTTCTTGGCTAGTGAGATGGACACATGATGCACCTCTGGTAAGCTCTGTAGGTACTGCTGTCTTCGGGTTCATTCCTTAAACTTGTGTCTTAGGTAAAGAAGACTGGAGGGAAGATGCTGGGGTCCGAGCGGGCAGTCGTGGAAGAGTGGCTGTCGGAGTTCAAGGTACCGTGTTCTCCGCAGATGCTCCTCTGTCTGTGCTGCTTTCAAGTGGAAAGAAAAGGAATTGTCAGGATGGAAATATATCCAGGAGATGACGGGATCTTCACATCTAATAATAATATTTGCTCCCTGCTTTGGTTTCCTGTGATTAAAAGTCAGATAGTTTCGAATGAAAACTATATTATGGATGCGTATGAAATGTGTTTCGTAAAAGCATAAGTGCAGGAACTGAAATATAGCCTGCTCTCTTTCGGGCTAGGTTACTTTAAAGAGCCCTGTTTCTGGGAAGTCTAGTACGATATGTAACTTGTAATTGTTTTTGTGGCTCACCAATTATTTGTAGGTTAATTACTCGATTATATTTATTACTTTAAATTTTCTTATTTGACTCTTATTTGACTCAAGTAGCACTCATGTAAAAGAAATCGTCTCCTAAATGCTAAACTCACTTTGCTGTCCTTCGGCTTCCCCTAGGCGTTACCTGACACTCAGATCACCAACTATGCAGCAACTTTACACCGGAAAAAGGCGCTGGTTCCCGCACTCTATAAAGTTATTCAGGACTCCAACAACGAGGTAGGAAGAATTAGAAAGGACGTTCTAGCTGGTTAGGTGGAAGCTGTGCTGGAGTCGCACAGTGTGAGCGTGTGGATCCTGTCCCTGGGACTGGAAAGCTGCTTCCCTCCGCACTCGGGTAGTTGCTTTGCCTTCCCCACCCCGTCTTCCTGCCTGTGAAGAGGCCTGGGTCTGTTTCCTGGTGGAGGTGGTGTGCTTTGAGTCTCAGCTGCAGTCACCTCATCTCAGTGGAGTCTTTATTTAATGTTTATTTTTTCTTTGTGTTCTGGAATGTTCCTTCTCTGGAAAACCAATTTTAACAGTACACTGGGTCAGCTTTCTTTATGTTAATATCGTTTACTCTTACTTCTTAATACTGCAGAGATATTTATAAGCAGCATTCTCATCAGTTGTAAACTGATAACACAATTATGCTGTTTATTGTTTACCTGAAAATTATCCGAGGAAGTGCTTTTAAAGATCTAAGTAGCAAAGATCAATAAACTTAGAATAACAGTTCACTGTTACTCACTCTGTGATAGAAGATAGTAAATACAGCACCTGAATCTATATGGTAACTTCGGCCAGATACACAGTATTTTTGCATTAACACAGTCGTGCAATTATAGTTTAATCCACTGGAGTCATGTATGCTTTAACATGAAAATGAAAGGAACACACAGGAAAGTAGCTTCTTTCTTCCCAGATACAGCCTCCAAGAGTGCCTCTGCTGTGTACTGCAGCGAGCTGAAGAAGTGACCGCCAGGTAACCGTCTCCTAACCAGCAGCCTAACTGAGAGTGCAGCTTTGTATCCCCTCACTAAAAGCTTGCTTCTTGACCTCTTCCTCCTGTCTCCTGTCTTTGGACTGGCTCTCAGACTTGCAGCTGCTGCTCTTCCTAGCAGTGGCTGCAAGGTGCATTTCCTGCTGCTTCTCCTGCCATGTATTGCTGAATTGTTAAAACTTGAGACATGGGCTGTGTGTGAGTGTAGATAGATATACACACTCATACACACATATCTATAGTCAGGAGTATTTGAAATGTTCTAAATGATAAATGTGTATATACCCTACCCCTAATCTTGCACTGTCCTAACATTTAAGCTTTGCTTATTAAAAATTATTTGTTTTATACTTTTCTCTTTAGATTGTAAGCTCTTCATGGGCAGTGGTCATATATTCTATAATTGTTACTTCCAGAATGCAACATTTTATCACGTATGTAATGAATATTTAATAAATATTATGTGCTTGGGATGTGGCTCAGGAGTTAAGTGTAAATAAATAAGCAGTAAATATTGATTAGAAAATTATTTTACAGGTTAGAGAGATGGCTCAGAGATTAAGAGCACAGGCAGCTCTTTCCAGAGGTCCTGAGTTCAATTCCCAGCAACCACATGGTGGCTCACAACCATCTGTAATCTGGTGCCCTCTTCTGGCCTGCAGGGACATATACAGGCAGAACACTGTATACATAATAAATAAATAAATCTTAAAAAAAAAAAAAAGAAAAAATTATTTTACAAAAAGATTCTAATAGTGAAGATTTAGTACTCAAAAAATAAGGAAAAACTTAAGACTTTTTAAAAATTATTCAAACATTTTGTATTATCATGCTTTATAATAACACATGAGACAAAGTCATGGTTAAAAATGGAAATGGTAGCTTGAGAAATTCAGGTTCAAACTTAGCATTCACTGTCATTATGAAGTTGTGAGGACAGGTCTGGGTTCCATCCTTACTATTGTCAAATGAAAGGAACACACAGGAAAGTAGCTTCTTTCTTCCCAGATACAGCCTTTAATTTTAATTCAGACGTTTGAAAACCCAGGACAGTGCATTCTGTAGACCCTCAGAACTGTTGTTAATTGAGACATCTGAAAGCCCAGGACAGTGCATTCTGTAGACCCTCAGAACTGTTGTTAATTCAGACATTTGAAAGCCCAGGACAATGCATTCTACAGACCCTCAGGACTGTTGTGCACAGTAGTCACAGATGGGTACACTATTATATTCCGAAGCATTATCTGATGTTCTACCAAGATGTCATTTCAGAAATTGGCCACATGCTTTATTTAATATGAATTGAACTTAGGACAGTCTTAAAATCAATGTTGCTTTAAAGACATAAAAGTCCTCGATGAACTTGCAGGGTTTAATTTTGCATGTTGTGCCTACCTTTGTTACAACCAACAATCTTATTTTTTTTTCTTTTACATTTAACAGACCCTCTAGTCACCCTAGTGGTTCTTCCATTTTGATTCCTCCACTCTGTCCCCCACCCCACCCCACCCCCGAGACAGGGTGTAGCTTTGCGCCTGTCCTGGATCTTGCTCTGTAGACCAGGCTGGCCTCGAACTCACAAAGATCCGCCTGTCTCTGCCTCCCAAGTGCTGGGATTAAAGGCATGCGCCACCACTGCCTGGCTGATTCCTCCACTCTGTTAAGTCCCCTCTGTTCATTTTATGTTTTCTTTGACTTCATATTCTGCCTTATTCCCCCTTTTCTGAGACGGGTGTGCAAGTGTCTGAGTGTTCTCCGGTCCCTGCTGCCCATCTCCCGTAAGTGTGCAGGTTAGCATGGGTGAGGACTGGGATCTGAGTCCAGGGCCTGGGGCCTGCTGAGCTGCACCTGCCCCCTACACCTCTTTAAAACAAAACAAAACAAGAAACACCTTCTTAGACTTGACCTTTTATGATCTACCTCATTTCTCTCACCAATCACAGGTCGGCTTGTAATTATTTCATTGCTTATTGTCTGACTTGTCTCCATTTCTTCACCTCACGTTATTTCTCTGACTCAAGTTAGGCTTCAGTTTCTGTTATTTCACTCAAAATGCTCTCAAGTGTTTTCATCAGATAGTATGTCTCAGTAGTTATCATGTCAATAAAGTATTGGCTTAATTTAGGAAAGGTGTCAACTATTCCTAAATTGTTTTAAAGCCAAAGATGATGATTGTTAGCACTTTTGATGTGGATGATAGTACTGGTTGTTTTTGTTGTTGTTTTGTTCGTTTGTTTTGGTTTTTGGTTTGTTTGGTTTTTGTTTTTTGAGACAGGGTGTCTTTGTATAGCCCTGGCTGTCCTGGAACTAACTCTGTAGACAAGGCTAGCCTTGAATTCACAGAGATCCACCTGCCTCACCTCCCAAGGGCTGGGATTAAAGGCGTGCGCCCCTTGACTAGATAGTACCATTTAGTGGAGTTGTTTATAGTTTGTTTGAGACAAGGTCTCATGAGGCTGTGTAGCTGAGAAGACCTTTGAACTTTGATCATCCTGCTTCTGTCTGCCAGGTGCTAGGATTGCAAGTGAGTGCCACCATTTCTCATTTCTATTAAGAACTTCAGAAATATTAGCATAATACAGATGCTTAGAATTAAAGATTATTTTGGTTTTGAGGTTTTTGGTTGGTTGGTTGGTTGGTTTTGGGCAGCTCTAGCTGTCCTAGAACACGATTTGTAGACCAGAATGGTCTCAAACTCATAGAAATCCTCCTGCCTCTGCCTTCTGAGTGCTGGGATGAAAGGCATGTGCCACCACCACTTCCAGAATTGAAAGTTTTAATAGACAGCAATGGCAGGTTTTTAGTGATCTCATTTCGTAGTTGTATTGGATTAAAAGCAACTGGATTACCAGTATGTACCATGTTTAAAAATAAGAGTCTAGCTGGGCAATGATGGCACACGCCTTTAATCCAGCACATGAGAGGCAGAGGCCAGTGAATCTCTGTGAGTTTAAGGCCAGCCTGGTCTACAAAGCAAGGTCGAGGGGTGTGGGGGCGGGGAAGCTCAGTTTCTCCTCAGTGTTTGTAGATAGTTAAAGTCAGCCAGGTGTGTATAGTCTATAGTCAGTAGGAGCAGAACCATTTTAAATGAGCAGTAGATGGAGCTGCTCATTTTATTCAGGTTTTAACATCATGAGGTCTCGCAAGTCATTTCATGTGGTAATACAAGAATAATTAGCCAATTAAGCATTGAAAAACACACACACATATATACACACACACACACACACACACATATATATATATATATACTTTTTCCCTTTCAAATTTGTGTGTTTGGTCCTAAGGCCCGGGGAGTCTGTTTATCTCCCCTCCCCCATGCCATGCTCTGCTCACCTTCTGTGTAGGGGCTGGGCATCTGAACTCAGTGTGGGTGCTGGGCATCTGAACTCAGTCCTCTTGCTTGTGTGGCAGGACCTTTGCCCACTGAGCCATCTTCCTAGCCCTGAAACCTTTTAAACAAATATAATTAGTGAGATCTTAAATCTGGTTTTACTTCCCTTGTATGTATTTAAAATACTATATTAGCTAGAATTTTGGATGCCCATATCGTGTGTTTCATAAAATTTCTTCATCTAATAAGTGGTATATAATTTAAGTCATGACTTTACTTGAAATTTGAAGTTATTTAATCAAGAAGAAATTTCTTCGAATGGAAGATGGGCTACTGAGATGACTCAGTAGATAAAGGCACTTGCTACAACCTGAGTTGATCCCTAGAACTCACACGATAGAGGGAAAGAACTAGATCCACAAAGTTGTTCTACGACTTCCACACATGTACCATGGCGTTCAAGTACCCACACATACATACATACTTACATCAATGTAAAAGAAAAAATAGAGACTAGAAGGTCTTGGTAAGGACAGGAAAACTCATCAAATATAAATATAGTACACTGGCAAACAGACTACTTATCTAATAAATTTAGTAGCACAGTACATCAAAAAGTATAGTAATAGTACTTGGTACTAAAATATTTAGAGTTAGAGGTATGGTCAGTTTAATATATAGTCTATTAAGGCTTTGTTGAGTTAGCTCATATATGGAGGAATTAATTTTAAGAAGAATTTATTTTTTAAATATTATAAAGGTACATTTGCTCTTTTTAAGAAATACAGTTACAGCTCAAGGAATGGAAATAATACTGCTCTGTTTCTCTTTTAGCTCCTGGAGCCTGTCTGCCACCAACTGTTTGAGCTCTATCGCAGCTCTGAAGTCCGGCTGAAGAGGTTCACACTGCAGTTCTTGCCTGAGCTGATGTGGGTTTATTTGCGCCTCACAGTCAGCAGAGACAGACAGAGCAATGGCTGCATCGAAGCGCTCCTCCTAGGAATTTATAATTTGGTGAGTTGAAAGGGAGAGTTCAGGAAATTGAATGTTTTTTAAATTCTCTGAAATATTTGAAGATTGTTAGAGAAAAATAAATTCAAATATGTATTGAATAATTTTTGAGATGAATATAAACATTTGTAACAAGTATTTTTATAAGATTGTTGAAGATGTATTTGATAACATTGTTAACGCAGATGACTTACTTCAAAGCATGTTTTGGAGCCAGTGTTTATAAATCCCTTTTATAAGAAACAAATTGGATACTGAAATGAGCTACCTGCTTTTAGGGCAACTTCTCTACTTCCGAAGTCATATTCATAGATGACTAATAATGCAGAATGTGTATAGAAAAGGGTATGAGAAATTAAAATATTAGCCAAAATGTAGTGACTACACTTTCCTGAGGAAATAGTATCTGAAAAGTATACTTTTGATCCCTTTTGAGTAGGAATAGGTGAGATTTTAGGAAAAAGTCATTGTTTTAGGGTGTCTGTTGCTGTGATAAAACACCATGACCAAAAGCAACTTGGGAAGCAAAGGGCTTATTTCACCTTACAGAATGTTTGCATTCCGTCATCTAGGGAGTCAGGGCAGGAACTCAAGGCAGGAAACGAGGCAGGAACGATTGAAGCATCCATGGAGGGGAGCTGCTTACTGACTTGCTCCTCAGGGCTTGCTCAGCCTGCTTCCTTACACATGTAAGGACCACTGGCCCAAGGGTGGCACCACCTAGGATGGGCTGGCCTGGCCCTCCCACATCAATCATTGATCAGGAAAATGTCCCACATGTTTGCTCACAGGCCAGTCTGATGGGGACATTCTCTCAGTTAAGGTTCCTTCTTCCCAGATGACTCTAGCTAGCTTGTGTCAAAGTGACCAAACTAGCCAGCCCAGTAATCAAATGAGCATAATAGAAGGAAAATCCAGTTGTGCCCATGCAGATGAAAAGCTCAGAGCATTCGTACAAGCTGAGAGAGGCGCTTTCATCTTAGCTCCAGGGTTGCTGGGCTTTGGTTTCTGTCATTTTGTTTTTCTCTCTGTGTAGCTTAGTTGACCTCAGACATAGTATGTAGTGGAGGCTGGCCTTGAACTCTTCGCTTGATCTTAGGCCAAAAGGCCTCATTCTTCATTCTTTTTTTTTTTTTTTTTAATTTTTCGAGACAGGGTTTCTTTGTGTAGCCTTGGCTGCTTCTACCAGGGTGGAGAGAACAGCCCACAACTGACCAGGCAGGGAAATTTATATAGGATTTCTTGGGAGTGGAATTTCTCCAGGGAGAAGATTTTCTGTCCAGGGATTAGTTAGTTTTTTTCTGCTCAGGGATTGGTTAGTTTCAGTGGTCAGGAGCAGATTTCAGAGCCAAACTGTGTTTCTTTCTCTGGCCTTTCTTAGCTTTTTGGCTCTAAGGCCAGGGTATATTTCTTTCACTGGCTCTGATTCTAGGGACAAAGTGTTTCTTTGGCACTGGTTTCAAAGTCAGGGTATGTTGCCATGGTCCTGGGTTCAGGAATAAAGTGATTCTTTCACTGGCTCGGGTCCCAGATATAGGCTGTGTTCTTTCACCTGTTCCGGCTCCAGGGTCTCTTTAGCTGCCCCCTTGACAGTTGAATAGTATTCCATTGGATAAATGTACCCCTTTTTCATTATCCATTCCTTAGTTGGTGACATCTAGGCTGTTTCCAATTTATGGATATTATGAGTAGAGAGCAGCAGTGAACATGGATGAGCAGGTATCTCTGTAGTAAGGTATAGAATCCTTTGTATATATGCCTAAGAGTGGTGTAGCTAGATCTTGTGGTAGATCAGTTTTTAAATGAGACCTCATAAAACTTAAAAGTTTTGGAAAAGCTAACCTGGTTGTTTTTGAGACAGGGTCTTATTGTGTGGCTCTCACTGGCCTTGAATTGACTATGTAGACAGGATGGTCTCAACCTGCCTTGATGGAATCCACCTGCCTTGGTCAAAGTGCTGGGGTTCAAAGGGTATGCTACCATGCCCAGGTGTTTGGGACTTTTTGTTGTTGTTGTTTTGATTTTGTTTTTTGAGACAGGACTCTGTCTGGCCTGGCTTCAAACTTTTTGTGTCTGAATCTGACCTGTTCTCTGAACCTCCTTCCTCTGCCACCCCAGTACCAGGTTTACAGGTTCACAGCAATGTAGCCAGCTCCTTCATCACTGACTCTCTACTGTAGTAGGTCTAGTGAGAGCCACTGTCTGTGGATTTTATGCCAGTTGCATGTTCCTTAGAACAAGCAGAAGGCAGTGAGCTGAGATGTAACAGCAGTTCACGCCTTGTGCTGGAGTCTGGAGACGATCATTAGTGAGACCTAAAGACCAGAGATCTCTCTCTCTCTCTCACACACACACACACACACACACACACACACACACACACACACACACACGAGGAAGGACGGATGGCAATGTACTTTGTCTGTTTGGTCCTGCCTCTGCCTCCCCAGTGTGCGCCGCCACTGCCCAGATTTTGTGTTTTTAGAAAAACACTTGAAAAAACTTGTAGCCAGGTGTGGTAGCACATAGTTTGAATCCCAGCACTTGGGAGGTAGCCAGCGTGCTTCAGGACAGCTAGGGGCTACACAGAGAAACCCTCTCAAAAATCTTTTTTTTTTTTTTTTTTTTTTTTTTTTCTTCTTTTAATCCTGGCATGATTGAACATGGACGGCCTGGGAATTAAACTTGGGTCCTCTGGAACATCAGTCAGTACTCTTAACCACTGAGCCATCTCTCTCTGTTTAAAAAGTCTTTTAAAATTATGAAAAACTGGTATATGGTGACTCATATCTTCAATCCCAGCTTCAGGATTTTCAGTTCCAGGCCAGCCTGAACAATATAACTAATCAGGCTGTAGTAGTACATGAGACCCTTTCTCAGAAAAAAATGAGAGAGAGAGGACCCAGGTATAGTAGCACACACTTCTGATCCTACTACTCAGCAAACTGAAGTGCAGACTTGAGGCCAGCCAGGACTATCCATTGCATTCCAGGACACCCTGCGCTACTGAGTGAAACCTTGTCTCAAACAAGAACACGAAGGAATTTTCGTACAGTTCAGTAGAAATTATCTAAATATATCTATTTCTTAAACATTTACACTAATAGTGTCAATATGTGACTTATTACAGATTGGTAGTTTATTGCTGAGGGATTATAAATTTCTTTTAATCAAGATTCGTTCTTCAAATGTTCTCACCATAAAAATGGTAACTGCAGTACTGGATATTTGAATAAGTTTGTTTATGTACTCATTTCACAATGAAATGTATCAAAACTTCAAGTACACTAGAAATATCTGTAAATTCTGTCAGTTATGGCTCGGGAAAGCTGGCAAACAATGCATTTGTGTTATGATAATGTGCTCTCATGTTGGTAAGTGTGGGTCTCTCGGTTTGAGTTATACTCTGTTCACCCATGTTTCTACTAAAGATCTGATCAGTATTTGCCCTCCGGATCTAATCTCTTTTACTCTTCCTGTTCTCTGTACACCTGATGTTGCCTTTGCTGTCATGTTGGATTTGATGTAGTGTGATTTATGCTCAGTATCTCTGGGTAACAGCTCTGCTATAAACATGTATCAGTTTGCTAATAAATTTGAAAGGGTCTGATACAGTAATAGCATTTCTATGTACTATTGTTTCTCAAACTCACTAGTATGTTCTATGAGTTAAGGAAGTAATTATTATGTATGTTGCTATAGACTTAGTGTGGCATTGTTTCTGTACATTTTTTTCTGTAGGAAATTGCTGATAAAGATGGAAACAATAAAGTGCTGTCTTTCACTATCCCTTCCTTATCCAAGCCTTCAATATACCATGAAGTAAGTAACGCGGGGAACATGGGATATTTCAAATTATGTTGAGAAAAAGATAAAAATTTGTCTTTTGTCAGAGGTAAATATCATGAGTACTTTTTGTTTTGTTTCTGTTTTAGAAACATGACCCCTGTAGCCCAGGCAGGCCCCAAACTCACCAGGTGGTCAAGGATGACCTTACACTCCTAAACCTGCTTCTGTCTTTCAAGTGAAACGACTATATCACCATGCAGGGGTCCTAATACATAGTCTTGTCTTTTGGGTTGTGAGCTGGGCTTGCTCAGTGGTTAGGACACTGACTGTTCCTCTGGAGGACCCCTGTTCAGTCCCCAGCACCCACATGGTGGGTCACAACCACCTGTAAGCCTAGGCTCTCTGATGCCCTCTTCTGGCCACCCTGGGCACCAGACATGCATCTGATGCACAGACCCCCAACACGCAGGCGGGACACTGCTGCACGTTTAACGATGGAGGGAAGAAGGTAGGCATCAGGCCTGCAGGAGACTTGGCGGGTGGAGGTGCCAGCCAGCAACCCTGACAACCCGGCTTAGTCCCTGGGACTGGTAGAGTGGAGAGAGGACTGACTCCCACAGATTGCCCTCACACTTCCACGTGTGCACACACCGGCAGTAGATAAATTAACAATTGAAATGGAGTACATTTTTTAATTTATTTTATTTCACGTGTATTGGTGTTTCGCCTGCATGTATGTCTGTGGGAGGGTGTCAGATCTTCGAGTCACAGTTCAATTTCGGAAAATTGAACTCAGATCCTCTGGAAGAGCAGCCAGTGCTCTTAACCACTGAGCATCTCTCCAGCTGTTGTGTACATTTTTTAGAGTGGATGTTATGTGTGGTGTCCGATTTGTGTCAAGAGAGTTAATATTTAATGGAAATTTTTCCTCTAGTTTTTGTTTATTCATATATTTTTCCTCATCAGTATTATTTTCAACTTTATTTTTCTTTGAGGTGGGGGGTGGGTTTCCAAGACAATCTGGCTCTCCTGGAACTCGCTCTGTAGACCAGGCTGGCCTTGAACTCACAGAAATCCGCCTGCCTCTGCCTCCCGAGTGCTGGGATTGAAGGTATGTGCCACCACCACTACCTGGCTCATTTTTAACTTTTTAAATCAGTTTTGGTTTTTTTTTTTTTTTTCCGAGACAGGGTTTCTCTGTGTAGCTTTGCGCCTTTCCTGGAACTCGCTTGGTAGCCCATTAAATCAGTTTTTAAAATGAATTTTCAAAGAATTTTTTTTCATATTGTTTGCTGATTATCTTTGTTAAATTGTGTAACTGGAAGTTTCTCGGTTCTACCTGGCCCCTTGGTCCCGTAGCTGTTTATAAAATAATCACTCGGGCTGGAGAGGTGGCTCAGAGGTTAAGAGCACCCACTGCTCTTCTAGAGGTCCTGAGTTCAATTCCCAGCACCCACATGGTGGCTCACAACTATCTGTAATGAGATCTGGCACCCTCTTCCGTATACATAATAAATAAATAAATCTTTAAAAAATAATAATAATCACTCAGAGGCTTATGTTAATTACAAACTGTATGGCCTATGGCTTCAACTTCTTGCTAGCTAGCTTTTTTATATCTTAAATTAACCCATTCCTATTAATCTCTATGTTGCCACATGGCCATGGCATTACCGGTCTGCTGGCATCTTGTTGCTCCTTTGGTGGCGGGGGGGCTGGTGTCTCTCCCAACTCCGCCCTTCTCTCTCTATCTCTGCTTGGATTTCCCACCTGGCTGTAAGCTTGCTTGCTTTATTATCCAATAGGAGCCATACACATTCACAGCATACAGAGAGACATCCCACAGCAAGACTGAATCATTTTTGTTATTCTTTAGGAACGTAATTACTCAGAAGGATGTTGACGCTCCATTATTCTTCAGTATAAAAGAGTCTAATTGCACATGCTAGCTGTTAGGAACATATTTGTTTTGCTTATGTTTATTCTGTTGAAGAATATGAGCACACTCATGATTATTTTAGGTAAATGTTGCTGTTGAGCTGAGCTCTCTTTAATAATATCTAGTAAGAAATGTGTTATAAATCAAATTTACTGTCTTTAGTGGCCTTTGGTGTGTCAGATTGTGAGCATTTAAAGTTTTTCCTAAAAATTAAATTCCATTTCCAACACACATTGTCCTGTTTTGTGATTCAATGAAGCTATTAATTTTTTAAATTACCTCCTCTGAGACTTTGTTTTTATTAGAAATAGTATATCTCCTATTCAAGCAGCATTTATTTTAGCAGAATATTTCTGAGTAATAGATTTTAATCATGTTATTTGTATTATGTTATGAAATAAAATGTTTAGTAGTGATATTAATAAGTGGTTATTCTAACATGAAAAACATGAAATCAATTGTATAAATATTAAAGAGGTTTTTAATCATAGTCTTCAATACTGTTTATTTTATGTAAGTAGTTATGTGTTCTGGAGTATAAACAAATATAAATATGTTTCTTTCAAAACTAAATGTTTTCAGCAGCTTTTCTTTTTCCATACAGAGTAACTCCATTATACTTCAGATTTTATGTGTCTTCTACACATAATTTCCAAAAGAAAGAATAAAAATGTCATTGAACAGAGAAAAGCTACATTTTATTTAAACAATTAAAGATAATTTAATACAGATTTTTACTTCATTTTGGAGACATTAGCTCATGCTCTCTCTTATTTTTTGTAGCCCTCAACAATCGGATCCATGGCTTTAACAGAAGGGGCATTATGTCAGCACGATCTCATCAGGGTTGTTTACAGTGATCTTCATCCTCAGAGAGAAACATTCACCGCACAAAACCGGTAATGATCAAAACTACAGAGTGGGGGCAGGGGCTGGAGGGATGGCTCAGGATAAATGCTGGCTGTTTTTCCAGAGGACCGGGGTTCAAGTCCCAGTACCCACATGGTGGCTCACAGCCATCTGCAACTCTGGTCCACAGTAGCTGTACCCTCTCTTGCTTCCACGGGTACCAGGCATGCATGTAGTGCACATACACACATGTGGGCACCAGGCATGCATGTGGCGCACATACACACATGTGGGCAAACATCTAAAACAATTTAAAAGTAACTACACAGTCACCGTGGTGAATTTATGAACAATGGTGAATGGTGATAGCTAAGTATAACTAACTTCATTTCAAGCTTGATATGAGTAGTGTCCAAAAATTAAATACGTCACTCTGGTAGAATACATTATAATACAGGTTAAGCATCCTTGTCTGAAAATCACAAATCTGAAGTGTTCCAAAGTCTAAAATCTGGTGGGTACCAGCAAGATGGCACAGGCAGACAGTCCTCACAGTCTGTGTGACTGGGACACAGGGAACACGCACATGCACTAAAATACTATGTAAAATTGCCTTCAGTCTGTGTGTGTGGTACATGTGAAACATAAATGAATTTCTGGTATAGACCTGGGCCTTACCTCCAAAGAGGGCGCACATTACAAAATCTGAAAAACTGCAAAATCTGAAACATTTCTGGTCCTTGTCACTTTGAGTAAGAACTACTCAGAAAAACTTTTGTGAACGTCATCTATAAATACTGTATCTACACTCCTCCTCCCCCCTCCAACTCCTCCCATGTCCCACCTCCCAGATTCATAATCACTTAATTATGCACATGTATCTATAATCTGCCGAGTCTGTTTGCTTGCATATACACGTATCCAGGGCTGACCACTTGGGATTGGACAAATTATTGAGGAGCTCACTGGAGAAAACTGGTTCTTCCCCACACAGCAGCCGCTGACCACCTTTTCATGTGGGGTGGTACAGCAGGCTGGTCAGCACCCTTGTGGTATCACTGTGTCTCAGCTATAATCAAATTCTTCCTCTTTCCCTCTGTACTATAAATGGCTTCTGCTGCTTGGGGGAAATTTTCTGCTTATGGGGCACTTCAGCAAACTCTTATTAAATAAACAAGGTTAGTAACCAATCAAATATGTGTCACAGGGCTGGAGAGATGGCTCAGCAGTTAAGAGCACCTACTGTTCTTCCAGAGGACCGGGGTTCAATTTCCACCACCCACATGGCAGCTCACAACCACGTGTACCTACAGTTTTAGGGCATTAAAGCCCTATTCTGGTGTCGTTAGGCACCAGTCATGTTCATGGTACACAGACAGACAGACACACACAAGCAAAATGCCCATAGCACAAGATAATAAATAATAAAAGTTTCTCATTATCCTTACTGGCAACTAATCTCACGTCCATCTTCTGATCTCAGTGGGTATGAGAGGGATGGCATTGGATGTTATGGGAGTCTTTTGTTGTATATAATTTCTACTGTGAAATATCTTACCAAAATATGTAGTTTTACCTCCAAACTAAATATGCATTACTTCCACACAGGTCATTAATAAAAACTGCTGTCTCCCATCCCTCTTCCCTTCCATTTTCCCTTTTCAAGATGTAATGACTTCTAAACCACGGTTCTCAACCGGGGTCTCCACCTCCTGTATATACCATTTAGCAGTCAACATGGAAGATGTATTTTATTGATATAGCTGGGTGGAGGGAGGAGGGCTCTGTGTATCTGGTGGATACAGGTTAGGAATGCTGTCCAGCATCTTGCAGTTTCTTCAGGACCTCAGAAGCTCTGGAACTGGAGTTGCAGG
This sequence comes from Peromyscus leucopus, assembly GCF_004664715.2. Taxonomy (NCBI): domain Eukaryota; kingdom Metazoa; phylum Chordata; class Mammalia; order Rodentia; family Cricetidae; genus Peromyscus; species Peromyscus leucopus. The sequence continues at coordinate 53,508,913 of NC_051074.1, forward strand.
TGGTTGTGAGCTGCCACGTGGGTCCTGGGAACCAAACTGACAAGACTAGCAGGTGCTCTTACTGAGCCATCTCTCCAGCCCCTTGATTTCATTGGTTTTGCGGTTTGGGGTTAGTTTGGTTTGGTTGGTTGGTTATTTTTGGTTTGGGGGGTGGGGTGGGGTGGGGTTCTTTATTTTTTTGAGACCGAGTCTTACTATGTAGCTGTGACTGGCCTGGAACTCACTGTGTAGACCAGGATGGCTTCAAACTCACAGAGATGGGACTGCCTCTGCCCTCCAGTGCTGGGATTGAAGATGTACTCCACTACACCCAGCCTTAAATTTTTTTTGTTGTTTTTGAGACAGGCTCTTTCTACATAGCCCTGGCTGTCCTGGAACTCACTCTATAGACCAGGATGGCCTTGAACTCACAGAGATCCACTTGCCCCTGCCTCCTGAGTGCTGGGATTAAAGGTGTGTGCACCATGTCCACTCTTTATTTGTTTTTTTAGAAGAAAATACTGATGACAGCAAAGGGCTATGGTTCATAATAAGAAGGAAGCAAACTACTGAGACGAATCCTACAGAAACCTGACTAAGAAAAAGACATGAAGATTTACATTAAGGCATTGTTATAACCATTTAGTAGGTAAATAAGTTACTGTGGTTTCAGATTGAAATACATAATTGTGATCTTTTTGTTATTTTTCTAGGTTTGAAGTCTTGAGTTTCCTCATGCTGTGCTATAATTCTGCTATTGTGTATATGCCTGCCTCATCGTACCAGTCTCTCTGTCGAATGGGTTCCAGGTGAGAAGAGTAGTTATTACTGTTCATAGTCATAGAGCTATTTGGGAAGTATTATATATGTTGGGCTGTTTAACTTCTGGTACAGTGGTAAATAAAATTCATGGTGCTTCCTATAGGAATGAAAATTACTTTAAGGGTCTGGAGAGATGGCTCAGCAGATAAGAGCATTGACTTCATTTGCACAGGACTGGTTCCCTTCCCATTGTCTACACTGTGGCCTACAGCTATCCTTACCCAGTTCCAGATGTTCCGGTGCCATTAGGGCTCTGGTACTGCCCTCACATAATTAATTGTACATATACACGTGCAGACAGAACAGTTATAAAATAAATCATTAAAATTATAAAAAAGATTATTTTAACATTAAACAGAATATTTTCTAGCCGAACAAGGAGCTGGTCAAGTCCACTAAGTTTAGGATGGTTTATCAATACACCAGATTGCTCCCTAGCTGCAATTGTTTTTATAAATCATGTTAAAAGTTTTGAAATATTTTCTGGATAGTAGTGATGCAGGCTTTTAATCCCAGCACTTGTGAGGCAGAGGCAGGTGGATATCTGTGAGTTCAAGGCCAGCCTGGTTCACCAAGTAAGTTCCAGGACAGCCAGGGCTGTTACACAAAGAAACCTTGTCTTGAAAAAGAAAAAAAAAAGAAAAAAAAAGAATTTGAATAATAGAGCTATATATGGGAAAAACCTTAAGAATCCAATCTTTTCCTTATACATTTTTGTTTATTTAAAACATTGCCTTATGTAGTGCAAGCTGACCTTGAACTCCTGACCTTTCAGCCTCCATTTCCTTCATTATAAACTTGTTTGTATTGGAAAAGATTGATATTGTACCATTTATCTGTGTGATGGTAAAGGAATATTCTGTGTGTGCTACAGATTAGTCTTTATTACTTTAGAATTTCTGAGAAGTTAGGCTTGACTGAATTCTACTGTAGAAAACATTTAAGTACTATAAATTGGTTCAGTGTCACAGAATTCAGTTCTGAGCTTATATATTCCAAATGACTTTTGACTTAGAAAAAGCCTAGCCAGGCAGTGGTGGCACATGCCTTTAATCCTAGCTCTAGGGAGGCAGAGATAGGTGGATCTGAGGCCAGTCTGGACCTCAGAGTGAGTTCCAGGACAGCCAGGGATACACAGACAAACCCTGTCTTGGGGGATGGGAGGGAGGGGTCATATTCAGTCCCTTTCTTTAGCTACATAACAAATTCTTGGGCCAACAAGAGGCTCAGATAGGTAAACCAGTGTGCTGAGAAACCCTTAAAATGTGAGTTCAGGGGTTGGGGATTTAGCTCACTATTGGTGAAATTATTAAGGCCACTCCACGTAGTTAAAAGGAAGATTTATTTAGTGGGTAACTTACAAATTAAGGGATAGGGATAGGTAGGTCGCGGGGTCTGGGGAAGGTGTATTGCAGTCCAGCGGTGTTCTCTGGAGCTCTGCTAGGTCCACCTCCACCATTCAGGGTCCCAGAACCGAGCAAGCACTCAGCCCATCCAGCTCTTGGGTCTCCAGGCGCCTCCCTTGGCCCCGCCTCGTAGGCGTGACAGTTGCCAGAGTCTCAATGGGGGTTGGAACTTCCAGATCCAAGCTGGAATGGCTACCCACTACAGCTCAGTGGTAGAGCACTTGCCTAGCAAGCGCAAGGCCCTGGGTTCATTCCTCAGCTCCAGGGAAAAAACAGAAAACAAAATAAATGTGAGTTCCTCAGCTCCGGGGAAAAAAACAAAAAACAAAATACAAAAAAAAAAAAGTGAGTTCAATCTCCGAAACTCAAAACTACAAAGCAATGCAGGAAAGCTCTTGTAAAAGTCCTGTTGCAGAAATAATGCAGTGGGAGAAAAGAACTGAGTTCCCAGTTGTCTTCTGATCCCCACAAACATGTTGTGAGATATACATGCACACCAAACTTGTTTTGTTTGTTTTTGTTTTGTTTCTCGAGACAGGGTTTCTCTGTGTAGCTCTGGCTGTCCCAGATCTCACTCTGTAGACCAGGCTGGCCTCGAACTCACAGAGATCCGCCTGGCTCTGCCTCCCAAGTGCACCAAAGGATTAAAGGAGTGCACCACCACCACCACCACCACCACCACCACCACCACCACCCAGCACAAAACAATTTTTAAAAAGAAAAATAAGCCCGGCAGTGGTGGCGCACGCCTTTAATCCCAGCACTCGGGAGGCAGAGGCAGGCGGATCTCTGTGAGTTCGAGGCCAGCCTGGACTACCAAGTGAGTTCCAGGAAAGGCGCAAAGCTACACAGAGAAACCCTGTCTTGAAAAACCAAAAAATAAATAAATAAATAAAATAAAAAAAAAAAGAAAAATAAGTTTCCATAATTTTAACTACTCATAACATCATACATTTATTATTTTATAATTTTTATGAGACAGGAATATGTGGTTCTGGCCTTGAAGAAACTCCCTATGTAGACTAGACTAGTCTCCAACTCACTAAGATCTGCCTACCTCTGCCTCCTGAGTGCTGGAATTAAAGGCATGTGCTACCTACCATACCTGGCATCTTAGAGGTTTTTTAAGACTCTAAAAAGGCATAAAGAACTGTATTCTTACAAGACTTTTTGTCAGAATTCTGTTCCTATAGTTGTAGGATTATAGGTTTCTTTATCTAGTTGCTGTCTGCTGGAGTCCACCCTCACTTTCATGCCGCATGGGCAGCTTATGACATCATAGCTTGCTTCTTCAGAGCCAGAGTAAATTGAGAGTCTCCAGTATGACCTGTTACTTTTGGAATAGTTATACACATAATGTACAAATAGTGTACACATAGTGTGGCATCCTTTCACCTGCTACATTGTGTTGGATAGTCACATGTTCCGCCCTTAGTGGGTAAAGGAGACATATCATAAGTACCGGAAAGGAAAGTTCATAGGGATCAGGAATCTGTCTTTGAGGAATGCTCAGGTTCACATGCTGTTCTGATTATAACAAAACTCACTAGTTTGAGTAATTGGCAGAATTCTAATCTAAATTTCCAGAACTTTGAGTTTACAGATTATCTTAAAATTTAGTATATTATTTTATCCCACTTACAATGTTAGTGGTAAAACGAGGTTCTTTTCTCTAATGTAGATTCTGCGTCCCCTGAAGAACTTTTTTTTTTTTTTTTTAATTTATATTTTGGTTTTTCGAGACAGGATTTCTCTGTATAGTTTTGGAGCTTGTCCTGGAACTCGATCTGTAGACCTGGCTCCTGGCTGGCCTTGAACTCAGAGATCCACCTGTCTCTTCCTCCCAAGTGCTAGGATTAAAGGTGTGCGCCATACCCCAGCCTCCCCTGGAGAACCTTTAAAAACTTTGTTCTGAACTTTGTACTTGTTTTTAATTGATACTCAAGTTTTTTCATCTTTCTTAGTAGTTACAAGTGATTATTTCTAGTGTGTAACTATTGATATGATAAAATCATTGGGTTATTTTAAACATAAAATATATATACCATAGTAATTTGATACCTATTATTGTCCGTCAGGGAATACATGGGCAAGCTTCACCCTTAATAGTCTGGTTTTTGTTTTAGTGATAAACTTCTTTATAGGTGAGGCTGTACTCACATTTCTTGTGTGGCCCAGGCTGGCTTCCTTTCTGTCTCTTGAGTGCTAGGATTAGAGGCATGTGCCAATAATTTTATCAGTGTAATGCTATTTTCAACTTGTAGTACTTTTATTACTTCATTATAGTCTATATATGTATATAATTTTTAGTTGATTGAGACTATAATAAGGCACTAAATTTTTTCTTCTGAACTTACTATTATAATTAACCTAAAATGATATTAATGTTATAACTCTATAACTATATATTAAGATACAGCTTTTGGAAGCATCTCAGTGAAACAAAAGCAGTTGTTTATGGTATTTTGATTAATAGTGGCTTCAATGGCCTTTGTTGTCACTGCCTACAGAGGTGATAGCATATTCTGTTTGGTGTCATGGCCACTCTTACACCTCTTGCGCATCCTAAGATCCCCCAAAGAGGACCCAGAAGTTCATTTGGCATCAGACTGCTGTGTTAAAATTAAATATAATTGACAAGAACACACTGATATATAAGCAGCATGCAGAAAAGATTCAAAGGCAAGCTTGGTTATAGGAAGAACAACCCCAGTCTTTAATCCCACACGCGAATGACAGAGGCTGGAGAGCTCAGGCCACCCAGGGTTAGGTTACATCGTGAGACCCTGTCTCCAAAGGAAAGAAAGAGAGAAAATAAAGTTCATGCTGCCCAGCAGCTACCGGAAGTCCTTGGTCTGCAGTGCCGAGGAGCAGAGGTGCTGCTGGTGTGCGGACCGCAGATCTTGCTCTTTGAGATTGCCCACGGTGGTTCCGTAATGGAAGGATAATGCTACGAGAGCCTCCTGCTATGAGAGCCGCCAATCCCAGTGCTGACTACACAGCAGAGAAAACGAGGAGACCCTAATTGTGCACATCGGATTCTGCTTACGTAAAACATCAGATAGATAAGTGTGGCCTTATGAACAACAGTATTTTGCAATGTCTGTTTTAAAATTTATGTACTGTCTAGTAATTCCCCACTACAATTTAGGATGGATAAAAGCTATGTATTTATATGTTTGAGAGAGAGAAAGAAACAAAAGGATGTCTGTGAAAGAGGTTGTTAGGGAAACTTGTGACTGTTTATGTAGTCCACTAGAATACATGTTTTCTGAATAAAGGTGTGCTTTAAAAAAAATTAAGCCGGCGGTGGTAGTGCACGCCTTTAATCCCAGCACTCAGGAGGCAGAGGCAGGCAGATAGATCTCTACGAGTTTGAGGCCAGCCTGGGCTACAGAGTGAGTTCCAGGAAAGAAGCTACACAGAGAAACCCTGTCTCGAAAAACAAAAAACAAAAAAAAATTAAAAACGAAACATCTACCTGCTCATGACTGGCTTTTAGCAGGCATCAGTAGCTGAGGGATGGATGACTCATTAAATGTATGATTAGCCAGTCAGGAAGTCACACATTAACTACTATGTTTTCCTAGGGTTTGTGTGAGTGGGTTTCCGAGGCAACATGAGAAACAGTGGAAAGAAATCTGTGGTCGAATAGTATTAGATCCTGAATTTATGGTGCAACTTCTCACAGGAGTTTACTATGCCATGTAAGTAGGAAGGAGATGAAGTCTTCTGCATGTGGGAACATTTTATATTTCTATTTCTTCTTTATCATAGAATCTTTTGTTCCATGATAAACCTGTTACCTGGTTTTTCTACTATAGTGTCTAGTCAGTACTTTTCAAATAGCAGTGAATAACATGACTAGTCATAAAATTAGGTTTTTCTGTACGGAAGCTGTATTGTTTCTACATAGTTCACTATCATGATTATCACGGATACTTTAAATAAATTACTTTGAATATCAACACATGATAAAAACCAATTTGTATAAAGAAACATCTGTAAACTATGTTAAACAGAGCGTTGTAATCTTCATTTTATTGTTATAACCAAAGCTAGGATAATTCAGCAGTGAAATAATAAATTGGAAGTGTAAGTTTTGCTTTACAACTAAAGTAGTAGAACTTTTCTTTTCAAGTGCTGAAGACCAGAGATCTCTATTAAAAGTACTAAATAACCCACCCCCAGGTATAATGGACAGTGGGACCTTGGCCAGGAAGTACTTGATGACATCATTTATAGAGCTCAGCTAGAACTCTTTTCTCAGCCACTCTTGGTAAGTTACTTTTTTATACTTTTTTTCCCTGAAGAGTAGAGGTTTATTTAGGTCCTAGTTCTGGATGTGTGTTGATTCTTCTTAAAGCGTATATGTGGTCAAAATGTTACCATGGGGCAGAGGACAGGGGAAGTATTGAGATAAATTGAAAAATGAAATGTTTTGAAATCTTTAAGAAACGAGAAAACTGAGCCGGGCAATGGTGGCACACGCCTTTAATCCCAGCACTCGGGAGGCAGAGCCAGGAGGATCTCTGTAAGTTCAAGGCCAGCCTGGGCTACAGAACGAGTTCCAGGAAAGGTGCAAAACTACACAGAGAAACCCTGTCTCAAAAAATCAACAAAAAAAAAGGGGGGGGGGACTGAAGAGATGGCTCAGTGGTTAGGAGCACTGGCTGCTCTTCCAGAAGATCTGGGTTCAATTTCCAGCAACCACATGGTGTCTCACAACCATCTATAATGAGATCTGGTGCCCTCTTCTGGCCTGCAGGCATACATGTGGACAGAACACTGTGTACATAATAAATAAATAAATAAATAAATAAATAAATAAATAAATAAATAAATAAATCTTTTTTTAAAAAAAGAATAAAATTAATATGCAATACACAAAAGAAGAATATTCTCTGTGGCATAAGAAAACCCCTATTATAATCTTACTCTGTTTTAAAGATTCCATGAAGTTTGAGGCCCACCTGGTCCACAGAGTGAGATCCAGGACAGGCACCAAAGCTACACAAATAAACCCTGTCTTGGGAAAAAAAAAAAAAAAAAAAGGTTCCATGCCTCCCAGTGTAGTGTGTAGAGACTTGTGAGGTGACTCCAGATATTGCCAAGCCTGACAGCCTGAGTTCAATCCCAGAATCCACTTGGAAGGAGGAGAGAACTGACTCCCACAGGTTGTCCTATGATCTCCAGACTCATGCCATGGCATAGTCACACACACACACACACACACACACACACACACACACACATGCCGACAAAACACCCATACATATAAATTCAAATTGAAAGTACTAGAAATGCAACATTACAGTTACTTTTATTGTTTTATTTTTGGGTTTTTGAATTTTTGAGACAGGGTTTTTCTGTCTAACAGCCCTGACTGTTCTGGAACTTGCTCTGTAGACCAAGTTGACCTTGAATACAGAGAACTACCTGCTTCTGCCTCCTGAGTGCTGGGATTAAAGGCATTTGCTGCTGCCACCACCACCTAGCCTACAGTGTTACTTTTAATTGTAAAGAAATAAAAGTAGTCTAAGTATTCCCATAACAGAGAACAATTGAAGTTTGTATTTCCTTGATGAAATTGTATATTTGAGAACTTATGTTAAAGAAAAGATCGTAACAGGTTAAATGGGAAAGTATGTATGTATTTTAAATCTACATGTAAAAAAGGAAACAAAATACTAGTAGTTGTAGGTGATTTGACTGTCCATGGCCTCTCTTCTTCCTTCTTCCCTTCTCTTCCTCCCTTCCTCCCTTCCTGTGTGTGGCAATCTGGCTTTGAATGGAGAATTCTGTCTTGGTCTTCCAAGTGCTGGGATTACAGGACCACCATGCCTGACTTGCTTGCTTTGATTTTTTTTTTTTTTTTTTTTTACCAGTTATTAAGCTTTCTAGGTGGTTTCGTGATACTTAAAATGTTTATGCATTTTCTACTTGGGATAGTTTTTAAAGCTATTTTATTTACTTATACCATTTTTAATTTTAAGCTCAAATTCACTGATGCGTAGCATTTTTCTCATATCTAAAGCTGTATGTAAAAACAAAATGGAGAAACAAGCGTCCTCTATATTGCTAATAAAGACTTAGTTTAGAGACTTAACCTTATATACATCAAGCCTCAAAACAGCTTCCTTCTCTAGGTCTGTGTGGGTAGATGAGACATACTTTCTCAGGGTGCTGTGTCCCACGTGTGCTTGTCCATGTGTGGAAGGAAAGAAAGACAGTCCTCTAGCTCAAGCTCTTTGCTGGCTTACTACTTACCTGTTAAGAGACACAGCATTCAGATGGCAGTTGCTTAGTAACCAGGTTTCCCAGTCTCTTTCTTGAAGCAGAAATACTAGGAGACAATGCCAACCTGTATTCAGGGAAAATCTGTCCACACAGGAGCACAGAAAAGTGTTACTGTTTTGTCACAGATTAAGTTTTCTATTACTTACCATATGAAAAAGCAGGAATTTATTCTAACTTGTTTTATATCTTGGTACAAATATTAAACACTTTTCTTTGGAATGTTCTTTTCTTTTCAAACTCAACAACTTCAAGAATCTAGTGTGGTGGGCTGGAGAGATGGCTCAGTGGTTAAGAGCACTGACTGCTCTTCCAGAGGACCTGGGTTCAATTCCTAGTACCCACATGACAGCTCACAACTGTCTGGAACTCCCGTTCCAGGGAACCCAACACCCATAGCAAAAATACCAATGCACATAAAATAAAAATTTAAAAATTAAAAAGAAAAAAGAGAATCCAGTGTGGTATATGGCTCACATTTTAATAATAAATTTTCATTTGAAAAGCCTGCCGAAAGGAATATATAATATGGAAAATAAATACTTCTGACACATTCGTGCTTTTATATTATATAACTTTATATGTTACAAAGTGTACATGTTCAAAAATATGGAAACATGCATTATAGAAGCGGTAAAAATTCTATGCTGGTTGTAAATTTGTAAGACTTACATTATCACTTTAGGTTGCCAATGCCATGAAAAACTCATTACCATTTGATGCACCTGATTCTTCACAAGAAGGCCAGAAAGTGCTTAAAGTGGAAGTCACTCCAACAGTGCCGAGGATCTCTCGGACTGCAATTACAACAGCTTCAATCCGTCGTCACAGATGGAGACGAGAAGGTCAGTACAGAATCCCATGTTTACTCACGGACTCAAATAACTTATCACTGTACAGAATGTACTAATGCTTGATAGTAATTAATGTTTTCTGTATTCAAGTAAAATATTTTCACCTTAAAGATGGTACTAGAAGTGTGATAATGCTTAGTTATTTTGATGTAAAAAATATGTCTGTTTATAAAGTAGGGATTTGTTAGACTGTTCTGTTAATGTTAAAACATAAAATAAGACCTAGTTAAATTTTGTTTTATGTTTTGTTTTTTGAGCTAGTAATAAAAATAGGGAAAAATGTTGCTTTAAGCCTATTAACTGGAACAGAGGTACATGAATGAGCACTGTGGGAGAAAACTATATGACCTGTCAAACTAACAGTATAATACAAGCTAGCCATAAAAGAATTGCTTCTAATTTTTGCATTTTTATATCTGCTTTTCCTTTTTTTTTTCTAAGAACTGAACCCAGCAATATTTTATAGATGCATTACTTACTAGTCAAGCTGTCTTGCTTAAGAGACATTGTCATTTTTAATGATCCCTATTTTTCTGTCCTATTCATTTGCAAACCTCACATTGTTCATCTGCTGCCTTATGTGTGTGCAAGCTGTGCACACACATGTAACTATAGAGATAGTGTTTGTGTTAGTATCATATCCATATATACATTCTCTTATCTGCCTGGGCCAGAATGCTCAGACAGGAACAGAGCAGCACAGAAGTACTAAAATTTTATATGTTGAATCCCAGATGGCTTTGACTTCTCAAACGAGGCTGACTCGAGTATTCCTGGCTCCCCGATCCAACACGGCTCCACTGACCTAGGGATCAAACGTGTCCAAGAGGGGGAGGTGCGCAGGACCCCTGAGCATGGCTCGCCGGAGCCCACCTCGGCAGCAGCCACAACAGAGGGTAGGACAGAGATGAGGAGGCAGAAGTCAGTGAGGCAGTTGCTGGAGAAGGATCCTGGCTCTCTGTCCCCGAGCAGAACACCTTTCCATTCTAGTGTGTGTCTCCACCACCCCTGGGTCTGCTAGCTCCTCCTTGCAAAGCAACCCTCCTCCCCATATGCCTAGCACCAGGTTAGGTACAATCTTGAGTTCCCTTTGTGCTGGCCTGGAGTCTGCATCCCTGTGTCCCCAAACGGCAGCTTGGCATGGCTACTAACAAGGCAGGGACCTGGGTGAAAAGATCCGCAGATGCTTGGAATTTGTCATTACTGAGCATGTTTGTTCTAACACTAGGGGAAAAATGCACCCAATGATCATGAGCCTCATTCGTCCGTATTGATGTGTACACATGACGATTGATTCTGTAGAAGTCTGTGAAGAGAATTTTAAAAGACAAGTCCACTTAAGAAACTGAAGTGGACCTGGCATTTCCCTGTTTCCCAGGGCATCCTCTTTACAAGTATTTCCTGTCTCTGACAGAATGCTGGTATTAACTGGCTTCTCAACAGCTGGATTAAGTTGCCTAACTAATTACTGACATCTTTTCTCCATAAATGTGCTATCCTGAAGCATTCTACACTTCAAAGTTTTTTTATAAATAGTGGCCACAGCTCCCAGATGGAAGTGAAATGTGTTGTTTACAGGTCATATACAGAGAAGATCCTTGTTTCTACAATGTAGGTATTTGCAAATAAGAACCCTGTGCCCCAGCACTACGTGTAAAAGAACACTTCTCTCTGACAGGAAAATATTTGCCTGCTGCTGTGTATGAAATGGCATATGAGTTAGCTTCATGGAAGAGAGAACTAGAGCCAATGGTTTCATTATCATAAAACCTTATACTAAAAAACCGATAAGTAGTTTTTAAAGAGATCAGCTATTTACCTAACACACATAAAATATTTACCTTCTACCCTAAGGAAGTATCTTTTCCGTGTATTAGAAATTTGAGCATGCTCAGTAAGAATCTAAATGTACCCTCAGTTCCTAACCCATTTGCCTAAATTGTCTTTACTTCATTTAACAGTATTGCATGTGCATGACCTAATGACCCCAAAGTTGGTCCTGTTTTAGAGATCCCTCTTGACATGGCTGTGGAAGTTGTGGCCCTCCCTTTTTATCTTACCCCAGCAATTATATGTATCTTCTCTAAATGTCAAAAAAAAAAAATTTTTTTTTGAGAAAACAAGTGGATTTGGAACCTAAAGTGGATCCAAACTAAACAGCAATCTATTTCTCATTGTTGATGACTAAATAAACCATTTTCTATTTGTGTATAACTTTTGTTAGGATGTTGAGAGTACTTGTGCTAAAAATAATGTCATATTAGCAGTTGATGAAATTCTTGCAAGTCTGACACTAGGCTGAAGCATTACTTCTAATTCATCAGGGGTATACTTTGAAAAAGGAACCAAAATAGTAATTCCCCTTTTTTTTTCTGGAGCTGAGGACCGAACCCAGGGCCTTGTGCTTGCTAGGCAAGCGCTCTACCACTGAGCTAAATCCCCAACCCCAGTAATTCCTTTTTAATATCTTTTTAACTCTATTAAGTCCCCTGCTATTGTTAATCTTTTAGTTTGGGGTAGTTTGCAGAGATGAACGGCCCAAGGAAAGTGAATACATCTCTCTAACGTGTTTGAAGCTGGTTGGTTTGGTGGTGCACGCCTTTGATCCTGCCACTCAGGAGACAGTCAGTCTTTGTGAGCTCAAGACCAGCCCACACCACACAGAGAGACCTTGTCTCCGAAAAGGAGAGAGATAATTTTATCTCCTAACCTAGATTAATTGTGGTTTTAAATAAGTGTTCGTAGATGCAAAATGTATGAGAAACGCGCCATGGACAAAAAGGTCAGTGAAACCCTTTTCAGTAGGGTCTTCTTGGAGCCGTGGATGTTGTCACCTACAGAAAATCTACAAAGGGAAAGATGTTTTGAGACTCAATTGCATTTTTATCTCCTGGGAGTTTTCTGTTGGTGATGGTTTTGGTTTTTTGAGACAGGGTTTCTCTGTGTGGCTCTGGCTGTCCTGGCACTCACTCTGCAGATTAGGCTGGCCTCTTCAGAGATCCATCTGCCACCACCTCCTGAGTGCTGGGATTAAAGGTGTGCACCACCACACCTGACTTCCTTTGAGGGTTTTTAAGACAGAGAGAAAAGGAAATTGATTAAAATTTAGGAGAATTTTAGTAATTCCCTAGAATGCTGAAGCCTTTGTATTACATATATAACATTCTTTAAAATAAAACATGTTTGTAGAAACGATGTTTTTATAATAAAAATGTGTTTATTAGGACAGGCACAATTGTTCGGTTGTTAAAGGTGCTTGCCCTGCAAGCCTGGGAATCTGAGTGTAATCTGTAGAGCCCATGTGAAGGTGAATGGAGAAAACCAGTTCCACAGAATTGTCCTCTGACCGCCACACACACAGAGTAATGCTAAGACATTTTAAAGTTAATTTATTGTATGTTTCAATGAAAGGTTTTAAGATAGTGCCTGTGATTTATGGATAATCAATGTTCTATCAAATTGAAATAACATGTCTAGTGTATAAATTAGCAGTAGATTCTCTTGCATGGTGGCTTTTTATGTTATCACCCCTCTTCTAGCATACTGCTTGGGCATCAGATCTGCATGAGCAAGACTCAGAGCCAACACTAAGTCTCTCAGTCTCCTGTCCGAACTGTTAGATAAACCAATCCAGTTTTATATTCATAGTTTTGAATATTTGGAATTTATACTACTTGTAAGTCAATTATTAAGAAAGGTAATGTGAATCGGATCTAAATATTTCATTTTTGAGGTACATGACTCCCAGTTATTTTGAAGGGATTGAGAGAAGTAGTGTCAGTTGCTTTTTTTAGTAAATGTTTTTCCACATGGCTTTGCATGGTGATTAAACATCAAATTGCTGTAGATATTTATATTTATACTTATATACATATGTGTAACAAGTTGCCTTTTGCTTTAAGGATCGCCTAATTTGATTCTTTTTTAGAAGTAAAATAACTAATCCATCTGAAGAAATGCAGCTAAAAAATATTTTTATTTTTCCAGGTACTATGTTAAGTAAAAGATTATGTTTGAATATGTACATTTTGCTTAGGTAACATGTATCTGAAATTAGTGTTTAGATTGTTCTCTAACATTTTGCCTTAACTATCATGTTAATATCAGTTTTACAGATTCATACTTTCTTTCAGTCTGGGAAATATATGTTCAGTTTTTGAAAGAAGAAAACATTAATTTTGAGACTGTTTGATCACACTTTTCAGTAAAAGAATTGGGCTGTCTGGAAACTACAACCTCATTATGTTCTCTATGACTCTCCTGTCCCAAAAGTCGAGATGAAGATTCTTTCCCTAAGTGCAGTGACTGGGAGGTGTGATGCAGCATTGCAGTGCTCTGTGAACCTGACAGCGCTCGCTCACTCTCCTGTCGAGAATGTAAACTGTGCCGGGCGGTGGTGGCGCACACCTTTAGTCCCAGCACTCGGGAGGCAGAGGCAGGTGGATATCTGTGAGTTCGAGGCCAGCCTGGGCTACAGAGCGGGTTCCAGGACAGCCAAGGCCGTTAAACAGTGAAACCCTGCCTTGGAAAAACGAAAGAAGGAAAAAGAATGTAAACTGTTAAGGATACATAAGACAGACAGTAGAAATATCCCTGCGAGTTCCCTTTGCCAGCTCACAATCAGTGTACTCTTTACTGATTGGCCGAGGAAATATGGAAATCCATTTGCAGGGTGTGTCCATAAGACAACATGTGAGTGTGAAGTTACTACAGAAATGTAGTTTTTTTAGTTGAGTTGGCAAATTTAGTAGATAATAAAAAGAATTATATTAAGAAGCTATATAAATGCAGTTAGCTGCCAAATAGATAATACATTTTTATTTTAATTTAAAGAGTTTGGCCTATAGGCCTAAATGACTTGGTACAATTCTGGGTAACTGAAATTAGAAGAGAATTCCTTTTGTACAGCACGTGTTATATGATGGGTTAAAGAAAAAATGAAGAAAGAGTTTTGTTTTCAGACATGTAGGTACAGTGACTTCATATGGTTGGCAGTGTGTTTTTAAAGGGTTATAGTTTAGTTTTCTATGCCTAGGTGTTGATAGTTTACTGGTTGATGTTTGTGGATAGTTTTACAAAATCAGGACAGCTGAAGCCAGATGAAAACACTGAGTAGTGTGTTAAACGCCTGTGTAGAGGTTTAGTCCCCTAAATGAACGTGCTAAGGCCATTACAAACCTATAACAAACATTCATGAGATTAGGTCAGTGTTATTCACAGCTGCTTTTTACTTAATTTAGCTGTTGCTGAGTCTGTCTGATTTACTTTTTAGGTGCTGAGGGTCTAAATGGAGAAGAGTCTTTAAACATGAACGATGCAGACGAAGGATTTTCATCAGGGGCTTCTCTCAGCAGCCAGCCACCTGGGACCAAGCCGTCCTCCTCTTCTCAGAGGGGAAGTCTACGGAAAGCAGCGACTGGGCGGTCCGCCAAAGATAAAGAAACAGCTTCTGCCATCAAATCCAGCGAGAGCCCGCGAGATTCAGTAGTGCGCAGGCAGTTTGGACAACCAGCCGATCTTAGCCTAGATTCAGTGGAGCTGACGCCGATGAAGAAACACCTGAGCCTGCCTGCTGGCCAGGTGGTGCCAAAAACCAATAGTTTAAGTCTCATCCGGACAGCCAGCGCTTCCTCCAGCAAGTCATTTGACTATGTGAATGGCAGCCAAGCAAGTACCAGCATCGGGGTTGGCACGGAGGGAGTCACTAACCTAGCAGCTGCAAATGCTAATCGATATTCAACGATCAGTCTACAAGAAGACCGGCTAGGTCATGCTGGAGAAGGAAAAGAGCTCCTCAGCCCAGGAGCCCCCCTAACCAAGCAGTCCCGATCCCCGAGTTTCAATATGCAGCTAATATCCCAGGTGTAGTTTTGATGTCCCCTCATTCTACTTACCTTTTAGACTGACATTGCATTGTGCAAGACACTTCATCCCACATTGTGAAAAGATGTCACTGTAATCAGATCTGGTTTAGCTTAGGTATCTTCCTACTGTATTTTGTATGGAAACAGCAATAAGGTTTTCTTTTTCCTTGAACCTCTCTCCACCTATTCCTTGTAAACGTGTTTGTGAAGCAGTGTAAAATGTTTGCCTTTTCCACGCCTTCCTTTCTCCTTGGGTAATGTGCAATCCATCGTAGGCTGATCGGTCCCATTTCAACACTGTGAGACTGAGGATATGTTAGAGGAAATGGTGTATATGATCCCTATGAAGTGATTCTTTGGCTTTTGTTTAAAAACAAAACGGGTTTGTTCACATAATCTATGGAACTATGAAGATAACTGGATCATATTTTTTTTCTCTCTTAACCAGGAGTGCCTCAGAGATTCTGCTATGACTTTGGACTTCTCTGAGTCTGTGCAATTTTATATTCTTGAGAAGCATGGGGGAAGGTGTTAGACTACTGCAATTTTTCATTAAAATGAGGCTAGCTGCACCCCCTTTCCTTTATCCCAAGGACATAGATGTTTAATTATTGAGGCATTTAAATTAACTTGTGACCACCTCCATTGGAGGCCGGGGCTCTAAGTTGATTGTGTAATTGATGATGCACTTTCTCAATGGCTCTCTAGTCATTAACAACATGTCTTCCCTCTTCCCACAAGGACTTGAGGACATTTCTGACCTTCAAGTTTGAACTAGCAAATCAGAGACCCCAAGGGGCGTGTTCTGTTTCCTAGGAATGACTGACACTTTGGTGCTGGGGGTGTGGGGGGAGGGTGCTCTTGGGTTAGTGTGTGTGAGATTGTATGTGAGGTGACGTTCTATTTTCTTTTTTCCTTTGTGAGTTAATAATGACTGAAGTAGAAGCTGTACGTCTTCAGGTAAAGAGAGGGATTTCTCAGTCCACTTTCCGTGATGTCAGACTATTGGAGAAACCCTTTCAGCTGCTTCCTAGATGTACCTAAATTCAGTCAGCTATTGGATAAAGATACCTAAAGTCCTGAGATCATATACTCCGAGGAAATACATCAGGGACAGATAATTGGTTGAAAACACTGATGCTTCAATGTGACACATTTTTATAGAACATTTCTACCAGAGGGTACTGACTTGATTTCTCCACAAGGACCACACTGCCTTTGTGTTTAATGCAATTTGTGAATCTTCTGATTATCTGCAAAGTTTCTCGTTTTTATAAAACTTTGAAATCATGCCAGTAAGCTAGATGTTGAATGTATGTAAGTAGCATTTGGTAACTGCTAAGAGGCTACAAAAATAGACTATTGGTTTAAATTTTTGGGTTATGATTTGGTTGGATAAGACTTTCTTATATCTCTTCTGGGTCTCAGGCCTTGTTTGAAAAAGAAGGGAATGTGTTGGGATTGTGAAAATCAGTGTTGTGGCTTGGCCCGCTCTCCATCTGAAGACATCACTTACACCTGCCCTTGTACATGCAGACATTTATGTATTATTGTGAAAGAAAAATATACTGCCTTTATTGAAAGCAAGTGTTCTCTTAATGACAAAGTTCTGTTCTCTCTATTTACAGTAGAATTTGATAAATTAACCAGGAAAATGCCTCTCATTTGTTTTCACACATAAACCACCACCACTTTTGGAAGAGTTGTTTGTCTGTGTGTCTGTTTGTTTAGGGGGCCTTGTGTTAGACTCATCCTTGATTGGATTTGGTGGTCTATAAATTTTCAGCTCCCAGCAAATGGAAAACTAGAACCTCAGCTATTAGCCACATCATTGCCAAAATTTGGAGTAAAGCTAAAAGCTGATACATGATTTATTGATTTTTATAATATGCATATATGCAATTATCACAGACACATTTTAGTCCTATTTCTACTAATTTAACTAAGTGACATAAAGTAAACTATAAAACATTATAAAACAGTGAAATAAAATGATTTTCTAACATACTAAACGACGGGTTTCTAGTGTGTAAAGGAAGGAATCAGTGATTGTGTAGCAAAACATACCTGCTTTAGTAAAAGGCTAATGTGCTCAGGTGCACATATATTGGCATCTACGTCAAGCATTTTCGTTAAAGCACAAAAGAATACCAAACAATTTGAAGTTATACCATAAACTATAGTAGATACAAGAAAATGTCCTTTAATTGGAAATGTTATAACTGTAAAATTGGTTTTAAGATATTTTCCAGAGCCAGGTATAGTGACACACACCTTTAATCCCAGCACTCGGGAGGCAGAGGCAAATGGATCTCTGAGTTCGAGGCCAGCCTGGTCTACAGAGCATGTTCTAGGACAGCCAAGGCTACACAGAGAAACCCTGTCTTGAAAAACCAGAAGAAGAAAAAAGTTCTTTTCATCTTAAGAGCCTTTCATTTATTGGTATGTATAGATTTTGTATATACATCCTGATTAATATTTCACGACCCTGTAACATTTGAATCCTATTCTTTGGGCTGTGATTCAGTCTCAATAAAGAAATCCTTCATTTATTCTCTATAACCATGGTCTTAGAAAAAAATTCCTTTATAACACAATAGTTCAGATGAAATGAGTTACACCAACTGTCCAGTTCTCTAAGCATCATTCTAACCACTGTGTGTTAGCAACACCTCATTTCAAATGGTTCTCGTTCAGTTATACAGCACCTGTTAGAAATGTAAGCCAGAAATGTCCATTCTTTGTCCTTTAACAAGTCCCCTTTAATACTCCTCAGCTTTCAGAAAGCTTCATCCCACCAACAGAAAAAGACATTTAGGGAAAAAATGATTGGTGTCATCTGTGCTAGGTCAAATTAAGGAATACAGCATCTGAAGGTTTAGGAGTTCTTCTATGTGACTTTAAATTAATGTTATTAATATGAAAACTAAAATGTAAAGTAAAAAGTTGACTTAGAAGTAAGGTTTTTAAATATGAAAATATATTAAGAAGCCAGGGAGGTTAACAGGTGTCATTTAAAGTCTTACTCCTTTACTGTTCCATGCCTGTGTATTGCAGATCAGAATTTTTGTGTGAGGAGAAACCCCAGAGATCATTTAGCTGCTCTCTCTCTCTCGTGCACATACATCCATCCTCAGGAAACTGAGGCTCAAAGAGGTTGTGAAATAAAGTCCATAACTAAGAAGCAGAGCCATAATCGAACCTTGTCCCTAGTCAAATGCATGTCCACACCCCACTGCTTCCTGTTACCCACACTTAGGTAGATAGTATTTAACACTTTTCCATTTCTGCAGTTTCTTTATGTTTCTGGTCTAGTAGTTGGTGAACACATTAAGAAAAGTATTAATTCCAGAAAAAAATGCACAATACTAAATACAGATGGGGATGTGTTCAAATGTAGGTATCTGTGTAGCACATTACTCTTTTCTAATTTATACCTTATGAATTCTCTGCCACATAACAGTTATATGCTGCCATGTTATTTGTATTTGTGGGGGTTTGTTTAAAGGTAAAATAAACCCAATGAAATGACTTTAATCAGTGTTCTAACTATTTGAAAGTGATTTTTGAATCAGCCAGTTTTCAGTCATCAAAGGTACAATATGGAGGATTGCAAAGTAAAGATAACCTAAATTCAATTCCATTCATTAGTAAGCCAGAGAGAGACTGTTTCTCACTGTGCTTAGGGCAGATAAAAGCAATATTTTATATATGATTGGAAAGGGTTTCTAGTGAGTATGAAGCTTATGATTTATAATGCCCTCTGTCATTTATAACACAAATACCGTATGAAAACGACTCCAAGTTTCATAGTCTCAGCTATGTAAGCTCAGAGTCTTCACCCTGAAGTCTAAATTCCTGTAGTCTCAATTGTTAGAATTACTTATCAGACACCAGGATACTGAGAAGAACTTCTTTGGATTGCTTTTGTTTGCACTGTTTTTGTGAGTACTTTAATGCAGTGATGTGTTTTTCCTACCTCATTTTATGAGGTTTCTTTGGGTCCGTTTCTGAGTATTCCAGTTGTTGACAATCGGCTGTCTCATTTAATTCACTGCATGTTCATTCATAAATACAAATACTAGTTCCTGTCTTTATGGGTAGGGTGGCATCCTGTAAACCACTGGTAAGGAGGAGCACTCCATTTCTGAACTTGGATCACATTATAAAGGGTTTTTTTTTTTTTAACCAAAAAAACTTAATGTTTCAATTATATCTAGTTTTGCAATGTAAAAAGAATGCTTTGTCATGGTTGTCTGATGCAGTTGGAGCAGGAGGCTTTTCTCTGTCGAGCCAAATGACTGCTGGCATTGTTTGCCCACCAGGTTGGGGGAGACGCTTACTGTAATCCTTTTCATTTTGTTCTTAAAGTGGTTTTCAAAAATAAGGGATGTGAAAACTAGCTATTGACAGCTTAACCTCTTAAAAAATAGAGTGTTTGCCAGGTTACAGAAACATGAAATACGGTGTGAAATAATATTAATAAAATCATGAGTCATCAGGTTGGGACAATTTTCCATGCTAATGTGGTGAGACAAATTTTAGTATTGTTTATGCTGTGTGAATCTAATGGATAGATCACCCCGGTACTGAACTACATAGGAACCGCTATTCCTGTGGGAGGCACAGCCTGCCTCCTTGTACATGTAGGTGCGTTTTGTCTAATTCCAACCACATAACCATAAGAGTTTGCTCTTTTTTTTTCCTCCAGTATTTTTGTAATATTAGACATTCATCCTATGAGAAATATATACAGGACCAAATATTCAGGCTAGAGTTTCACAGAAATCCAGGGTGACGGGAAATAACTGGCAGCGTAGTACAGAAATAAGAGTGTCTATGTTTTGCTTATGGACTTTGAGAAAATGGGTTCATAATGTTTACAGACTAAGGCATATTCATGTGTCTGATATTATACTACTACATTTAATATGGTTTTACCAAAAAAGTAGAATTAAGTATATCTTAAGGTATAAATGAGTCTTTTTTAAAAATTGTGTATCTGGAGGTAGGGCTAATAGATCTTTTTATTTACAAAGAGAAATGAACCTAATTGGATGATCTATCCCCATCTACAGAATTGCTATGTGGCTTGCTGTGATTGAGTGTAACAGTTCAGTATTAGTCACATCAGGAGATGTTTTTACATCTTCATCAATCACAAAATTTACCAAAGAAAATGTTACCAAAATCATTTTTAAAGCATCTGTGAAGGAATGTAGCCCCTTTAATGCTTTCTAACCCCAAGGGAAACAAATAACAACGCATTGTTTGAACTGGAAAACACAAATACAGTAAATAGATAGACAAGATTCTATTTTGTTCTCACATCAATAAGGTGTCAGTGCCCCAATAATACCAACTAAAGAATAAGTCTTAATTTTATTCCTTATGACAAGTTGTTATTATAATTAAGGATCTGGCCTATCAGTGTTGAATATAAAAGAGGAAACTCCTTAAATTGGTATATTATATATTATGGGTTGTTTAGATAAAATTATAAGGAAAATTATTGAATGGTAATCCTTAACAGGCAGTGGCATTTATTTCTAGTATAATATTAGCTAAACTTACAGTCTAGTTAGTTTACATTGATTTATGTACATGTCCACTCTTACTGCTTTTTGTCTTTGCTTTAAAAACATGATTGGGCTAAAGGAAGCTACAATAGCCCCTTCTAAAATATGTAGGCCAAAATGATCTAAAGGGTTCAATGTGTTTAATGACTTCTTAAATCAAACTGCTATTCTAAACATGTTCTTTTATTTTTTTAATACTACATTGTAGTTAATAAATGTTGGACTGAGCATGGTGGCACATGTCTTTAATCCCAGCACTTGAGAGGCAGAGGCAGGCAGATCTCTGTGAGTTCAAGGCCAGCCTGGTCTACATAATGAGTTCCAGAATAGCCAGAGCTAGCCAGGGCATGGCGCACGCCTTTAATCCCAGTACTCAGGAGGCAGAGACAGGCAGATCTCTGTGAGTTCGAGGCCAACCTGGTCTACAAAGTGAGTTCCAGGACAGGCTCCCAAGTTACAGAGAGAAACCAAAAAAAAAAAAAAGTTTCTCCCAGAATATCCAGAGCTACATAATGATACCCTATCTCAAAAAATTAACAAGAGTGTATTGCTTTTGGAGGAGAAGATTGGCTTTCAAATAATGACTGATAATAATTTGGATTTTTTAAAAATTATATTGTCTAAATAGAATGCAAAATATGCTCCATGTGATGTTAAAAATATTTGAAGTCTATCCTGTGTTTTACATTGGATCTTTTTGGTTCTTCTAAAAATGAGGAAATGAGGCAGGCTTTATTAAATTCTATTTAAAATTGGTGAAAAGAAACTGTTTTATCAGTGCAAGGATTTTACTGCCTTGGTTTTATGTAATGTGACTTCTGTAACAGGCAAACAGAATATCCCACTTTCTTTGTTTGTTTCATAGTAGGATATGTTAGGGCAGCTTGTTGTTGTTTTTAACCAACACCAATTTATAGCTTGGTGTAAACTCCCAAGTATTGGGGGGAGGGGGATTCTGCTGGTGAAATTCCGGGCAGGCATGTAGAAAGTATGGTCTTTATTGACAAATGTCCTCTTAGGACTAGCGGGAAAATTTTCCAGAGCTGAAGAAAAAAATAAGCGCACATTTAATTAAGATCATATGTATTGGTGCATGTGAGCCATTATCTTGTCCCATTGAATGGATTAATGCTGTTGATTGTTGAAATGTGAAATGTAGTTACTGTTGTTGAACTTGTAAATATCTGCCAGAGATGAAAAAATATTTTAAGTTATTGTAAATAAAGATGTATAAAATTCAGTATCAGTCTGCAATGCAGAAACCTGACATCTCAGATGTTAAATATTGTGTCTCTTGAGGGATGTGTCATTTCTCCCTTGATGTATCTAGCTACAGTGAGAATGTAAATTTCCTTTTGTACAGTATAAAAATACAGCTTTATTTGGCTTTTAACTGGATTTCCCTGAGTTGATTTTATCTTACCTTAGTTTTATATTTTCACAGTTCTTTTCATTGTATTTTAAATGGCATTTTACTTATGTGTGTCTGAATTTGCTTTATTTTATTTGAGACAGGGTCTCTCTGTGTAGCCCTGGCTGGCTTAGAACTTGAGGCTGGCATGTAACTCAGAGACTCGCCTGCCTCTACCTCTCAAGTGCTGGGATTAAAGCCATACACATCACACCTGCCTAGGTATATCTGAATTTTTAATATATATCTTTTTTTTTTTTTTTTTTTTTTTTTTTTTTTTGGCTTTTTCGAGACAGGGTTTCTCTGCGTAGTTTTGCGCCTTTCCTGGAGCTCACTTGGTAGCCCAGGCTGGCCTCGAACTCACAGCGATCCGCCTGGCTCTGCCTCCCGAGTGCTGGGATTAAAGGCGTGCGCCACCACCGCCCGGCTTTTAATATATATCTTATTAAAGTAAGGCAGTACATTAAAATTATATGACACCAGGAAATACCACAAAGACAAGATTCTGGTGTGGTGGCACACACCTATAATCCCAGCACTTGGAGGCTAAGGCCAGAGGACTGCTGTCAGGTCAGCCTGGGCTACAGAATGAGAAAATTGATTTCAGAACAAGATTCGGGCCAACAAGAAGCCTTATCCAGTAAAGATGTTTGCCTCCAAGCCTGATGACCCGGGTATGACCACCGGAACTTGCGTGGGGGAAGAACCAACTCTAGCAAGTTCTACTTTGACTTCCACACACATAAACATTATAAATAAGTGTACTTTTTTAATTATAAAAGCAGAAGGGAAATTAGTTCATAAAATATATAAGATGGCTATACATTTCTGTATTCTAGTCAGAAGGATACAAATTTAACACTAAAACAGCCAAATGTAAGGAGAGCAGAGCTTTAAGATTGAACAAATTAGCCAGGCAGTGGTGGCACATGCCTTTAATCCCAGCAGAGGCAGTCAGATTTCTGTGAGTTCGAGGCCAGCATGGTCTACAGAGAAAGTTCCAGGATAGCTAGAGTGGTTACACAGAGAAACCCTGTCTGGAAAAACAAACAAACAAAATGAAATTAGTTTCTTGTTGAGGGGAGCCAACTGTATTCATAGGAAACCTCAATTTTACCTTGCCCGTCTCATGGACCCCAACCCTGCCAACTGTGCTCACCCCCTTTTTTAAATGCATTTGTAGGGGGCGGGGTTCACATGTGTGTGCAGAGGCCAGAAGAAAACCTTGGGTGTCATCCTCAAGAATGGCAGCCTCTTTGAGAGTGTCAGTGACCTGGTGCTCAACAGTCAAAACCGGACTGACTGGCCAGGAAGTCCCAGAGGTCCTCCTCTCTCTGCCTCCACACCACTGGGACAGCGTGTGTGCTGGAAGATCATGGTGATTTTGAGTTTGAGGGCTAGCCTGGGCTACAAATAATAAAGCCATACTTGGGCATTTTTATGTGAGTTCTGGGGTCTTCATGCTTGACTCAGCAACTGTCAGCTGCCTAAAAAGATGCAGAGGGAAGGTTGGGGGCTTGTGAACCTCTTCCCTAGCAATCACTAACGGCCAGGGAGGGGAGCCTTGGGGAGCCCCTCATCCCTCATTACAGAATGTTGACCATCCCAGTCTTGTATTATACAGGTTATGTGTAGATGGTCACAGCAGTGGGTTCAAGATTACAGTGGCTGAGCCAAGTCAAAAGAAAGCATCCCACACGTCTCCACTCTTTCCTCCAACTGCTAGTTATTTTCTGCCTACCCCCCCCCCCTTCTACAGTGTTCGCTGAACCTTGGAGGGGAATAGCTAGATATCCATTTATGGCTGATTACTTAACGGTCATTTCTATGATCTGGTTGACCAGTTATAAGTCTCTGTAATAGCTATTGCCCACTGCAGAGAGAGGCTGCTTTGAGCAAAGCTTACAACAGCGCTCATCTCTGAGCATGAACAAAAATATTTAGAAGGCAATTTGACAGATCATACTATTTAGCTGGATAAGAAGATCCTCCTCCATAAAGCCCTGCAGCCTCTCCAGGCACAAGCTTTTGACCAGGTCAGGCTGTACCCATGTTGAGAAACCCCCAGAGACCACCAAGGAGCTGGTTTCCAATGCAAGCACATAAGGGTCTTTTTATTGTCAGGTTCAAACCTGGGCCACCACCAGGCAGATGGAGGGAAATGCAGCCTGGGCCCAGGAGTAGAGAGTTTTTACAGGAAAAAACCTCAAGCCAGGAATTACATGCTTTGGCAACTTGGGATTGGGTAGAAGGGATGTGGGGCAACCTGATTTTTTAAAACTACTGGTCTAGACTTTCAGTGCAAAACTATATTTGAAACTATTGGGTTGTACTTTTGGCTTGGAACCACAACTTGCTGAGCAGGATTATCTAAGCTGCTCAGCTGGATTATCCAGATATCTTTAGGGGCCATAAACGGCAGACAGGATGTCTGCAGGAACATACTGCTCTGTATCTGTTCCAGTTGTCATGGCCCTTTCCTGGAACTGAGTATACAGCAGGCAGTCTGAGATGGTGGCCCTCCCCTAAGATGGAGTCTGTATTACCTTCTCAGTCACTGTGGAGATGTGAGTTTCCTCCCAGGGTCAGAGAGTGGCTGGCTTCCTCCATAACCACCATGATGCTTTTGCGCCTCCAGCGGCCGCATCCTTTGAGCCATGGCAGGAGTGGAGCATGCTGGGGTCCGTCACTGAGTAAGACTGCTGGTGGCAGTCCACCCCAGCAAGCTGCACAGCACCTTCCAGGCCTAGAAAAGCTCGGCAGCAAGGAGGAGGCTTCCAGCCATGTTCTGCACTCATTTCTCCGTCCTGCAGCCAAAATACTTTCTTCAACAAGATCCTGCCCTCTAGTTTTGTGCCAAAGCAGTGTCCTTTGGGGGGCCTGGGGAATAAAAACAGAGTTTTCAAAGACCAGCAAATTGGTTTGTGTAGCTTTTCATGATATTTGCAAGGGCAAAAATTGAGTTTTTTGAGACAAGGTTTTTCTGTGTAGTTTTGGTGCCTGTCCTGGATCTCGATCAGTAGACCAGACTGGCCTTGAACTCACAGAGATCCGCCTGCCTGCTGAGTGCTGGGATTAAAGGCGTGTGCCAACGCTGTCCAGCTGCAACTTTTTATATGAGCTTTGCATAGTTTGGTGTATAGCTTCTTCCAGGTTGTAGGGAGTACACTTGGTCCTGTGTGTTTGTCTTTTTCAAAGCAACACTTTATTCAAAACAGTATTGATGACATGACTGGGAATATAACTCAGTTGAGAGAGTGCTTGCCTAGCATGCATGAAGCCAAACTTTTTTTTAAAATTATTTTTATTTATTTAATTTTTTGTTTGTTTTTGTTTTTTGTTTGTTTTTTAAGACAAGGTTTCTCTGTGTAGCTTTGTGCCTTTCCTGGATCTCACTCTGTAGCCCAGGCTGGCCTCAAACTTACAGAGATCTGCCTGCCTCTGCCTCCCGAGTGCTGGGATTAAAGGCGTGCACCACTGTGGTGGTATTCTAATTGTACTGAAATGTGATTTTGATTGTATGTTAATAAATAAAGTTGCCCGGGGGTCAGAGCTATTAGAGCCATAGACAGAGTATGGCGGTGGTGGCACATGCCTCTAATCCCATAGATCTCTGTGTGTTCAGGGATACAGCCAGCATTGGAGACATATGCCTTTAAGACCTAGGGGGCTGTACATACAGACAGTGACGAGGCAGTCACATGTTTGGGTTTACAACCAATGAGAAGGCAGAATGACTATGAAACAACTTACACACAGGGAAATAGCTCTCTTTCGGGAAGCTGGGACCACCGCAGGAGGAAGGGTGAGATTTTAGCTCTGAGCTCTGATCTCTTGGCTTTCTCTTTTACATTGTTTCTGTGTTTCTTATTTAATAAGACGGTTGGTTACATCTACACACCACCACTGCCCAGCGAAACTTTTAAAACTTAATCCCAGGGATATATGGTTAGTTTCCAGTGACTCTCCATACACACCTTTCCCAGCCAATCCAATTCCAGTATGATAAGAGTCTGGATCCTCTGTGGGTTACCTCTGCACTCCAGTTTCTCAGCCAAGTAGTAAAGGACCCTTGTGGCCTACCTGTTTTACATGTTACTGTCTCCCTGTTCTCAAACTCATGGGACTCTAGAACAGTGGATCATGACCCCTTTTGGGGGGTACATATCAGGTATTTTTATTATGATTCAAAACAGTAACAAAATTACAGTTATGGGGCTGGAGAGATGGCTCAGAGGTTAAGAGCACTGGCTGCTCTTCCAGGGGTCCTGAGTTCAATTCCCAGCACCCACATGGTGGCTCACAACCACCTGTAATGAGATCTGGTGCCCTCTTCTGGCATGCAGGTGTACATGCAGACAGAACACTATGCACATAATAAATCTTTTTAAAAAATTACAGTTATGAAGTAGCAATGAAGTAATTTTACAGTTGGGGTCAGTACAACGTGAGTATTAAAGGGTCGCAGCATTAGGAAGGTTGAGAACCACTGCTCCAAACAGCTTCCAAATAGTCTGACTCCATTTCTTCCCTCCTACTATTATATTCCAAAGATAATTTTTCAATACAAATGTGACCACTGCCCTAATGACCAACTTGTAATTCATAATATCAGGCCCAAGTCTTGACACTGAAAGAAAAAAGAAATAAAAAGAGCATGAGTGCTCCTAGGTATCCTGGAGTTTATTGTAGGTGAGAGGGAGAGTGTATGTAGAGATAGGGACAGAGACATCTGGGAGAGTCCAAAGTGGACATGACCCTGACTGAGCTAGCCCGTGTGGTGAGAAAGGGAAGGAGAGGGGAGACCAGGTGTTAGAATTCCTGGCCACTCCTGCAGCTGCATGACCACACATGCGCAGTTCAGTAGCCAAGCAAGGGGCTCATCCATGCGCTGTGTGATTGTGTAATGTGCGCAGCATGGTCACACAATCTGCGCACGTGTGGCGTAGCTCTGTAAGCCCACCTGCGCCATAAAAACCTGGACACAGACACCTCCTCCTCCCTCTGTTCTCTCCTGCCCCCACTACCTCTCTCTTTGCTCTCTGCACTTGCTTCTCCCCAGGTCTGGCTCTTTTGTTGTTGTTGTTGTTGTTGTTGTTTTTGGTTTTTCAAGACAGGGTTTCTTTGTGTAGCTTTGCGCCTTTCCTGAATCTCACTCTTTAGCCCAGGCTGGCCTTGAACTTATTGAACTTACAGAGATCCACCTTCCTTGCTGGGATTAAAGGCATGCGCCACTGGTTCTTGTCGTGGCTTGTGCCTCCTGACCTTTCCTCACGGAGTAAAAGCGCCCCATTTAAAACCAGCACCAGGCACAGCAACGGAGAGAATAAAGGTATAAAAAGAGTGGGCGACCAAAATGGCTGGATTACACAGGGAAGAGCAGCCCAGCCCTCCGGGCTGGAGAGTGCAGGGGAGGGTGTCTGGGTGTACTGTGTTGTAGGGGTCGGCTGAAGAAAGAGGTCACTCTGAGATGAGATTTTAAAGCCCGTGTGGCAGCAGGAAGGTCTGGACTCTGATGAACTGAACCCCAACAGCTATACAAAGGCATATTTATTGTTACACGACATTGTTTTTTGGGTAAAGTATTTCCTCTTATCAAATAAGGTCCTATCTAATCTATGTCTCTCTGAAGGAAAGCATCACATGCCCTGGAGACTTGAGTCCTTTACTTGCAATACACAATTATCCTTAGGTGTGTCAGAGGCATCCTGTGACCGAAGTCATGTGAAGGCTGCAAAGCTCCTTCTGGAAACCAGTTCTCCAAATCATGGAGAACAATCACTGTTTTCCACAAAGACTCTTCAAGGTCAGAGTACTTCTAAAAAACAACTCTTCACTCTGTTTACCCTAGACACAGTGACTAGCTAAATTCCTACAACAGTAGGGGACAGGGTGTGCAAGCCGGGAGGACCCTGTGACAGGAAGGGACTAAGGGATGCTGGGAGAACCTGGCAGTCAGCCTCCACTTTGATAAGTTAAATGGGCACCTCAGCCTTGTGTCCCAGTATCTGAGAATTAGACACTTTCTTACCTATTTTCATTCTTCCTGGAAAACTTCAGCTTTCACATTTGACTTCAACCAATTAAGGCCGCAGGTTTCAGTTTAAAGATGTCTTCCTGCCGGGCGGTGGTGGCGCATGCCTTTAATCCCAGCACTCCGGAGGCAGAGCCAGGTGGATCTCTGAGTTCGAGGCCAGCCTGGGCTACCAAGTAAGTCCCAGGAAAGGCGCAAAGCTACACAGAGAAACCCTGTCTCGAAAAACCAAAAAAAAAAAAAAAAAAAAAAGTCTTCCTTTAAGGAAACAGTCCCTGATTCCTTCTGGTCTTTTAATGAGATACTCCTGTGCTTCAATGTCAGGGACATAATTTAAAAACCATTCTGTGTAACGTAGAAACCATTTTGTGCGACTTGGAATAACGTAATGCACGTGAGGTAGAAGTTTGCCACCAGGTAGCTCTGATAAGAGCTAGAGGCAAGCCACCCGGCAGCCCAGCTACCAACCTAGCCAAGGACAGGCCTTGATATGCTAAAAAAAAAAAAAACCAAACAAACCAAAAACTTAAGGTGATGTTGATATGATGGTGAACCAGCCACAAGCCCTGAGCCCTCTTGTTGCAAAGCCCAGTGAAATGATAGAAAAATTGGAACTTTGTGTTCCTTAGGACCACACTGGCACCACGCTCCCTAAACAAAGCGTGTCTAGCCTGTGTGTCTGTTGATACCCATGGACAAGAGGCCTTGAGGCTGTGTGTCCCTGGCCTCAGAGATCATCTCGGGGCCCACAGAGTCAGTGCTAGCTCTTGGCTTCTGCTCTCAAGGACCCCCTGAACCTCCTCCACCACTGCCGTCTTCCCAGGCTTCAAGCTTCCAGGGCGTCCTTACCAGAGACAGTGGTACCTGCCTCGGCAGTTCTGTCCAAACAACTGTTTCCAGCTTGGGGAGATGTCTGTTTAACTTGAAAAAATGTTTGCGTGGGTGGGTGGGGGTGGTGCATGCCTTTAATCCCAACACTAACACTCCTCAGCGAAGGCAGGCAGGCGGATCTCTGAGTCCAAGGCCAACCTGGTCTACAGAGCGAGTTTCAGGACAGCCTCGGTTACACTGTGAAACCCTGTCTTGAAAAAACAAAAACAGTTTGTGTGAATAAGCCGAACATATTCGAAAGACAAATCTTGTGCGAGACATCCTGCTCACAGAAGCCAAAATAAGCAGTTAGGTCATCATTTTACAAGAGCTACAGTCCTGGGAAAAGGCAAAGGGGCTTCAGTGGTCAGCATTTCCTGGACCAGTTTAACGGGCTTAACTTCCTGGGACTGCCTTAAGAAACTCAAGTTGGTGACAGCCATGGTTGCTTTGGCCAAAACGGAGTCACTTTAGTTGCTACGATCTTAATGGCCGAGCACCTTACAGCTCATAGGCCAGTGCTGCTCTTCGCGGTCAGTTATCACTCTAGTTGCCTTTTCTCAATATTGTCTGGTCAGTATCTTCTCATTCAGCTATCCGAGGACAGAGGGATCTTTTATCTACCTGAGTATTGTGTCCTTACTCCTGGGTACTAAGTGTACTTTGTTTGAAGTGAGTCCAAATGACGTAATCCTGTTAGTGAACAAATACTGCTCTGTATCCCGGCCAGGCTCATTCCTATTCCTCATTTTCTCTGTATAAACCCCCCTTTCCACCTCGTCTCTTCATTTCATTAGTTGTATGATCCCATCTCCACACTCATGCCCTGGCTTCTCCATCCCGCAAACCCCTGAGATCCCTTTGCATCAAATGAGCCAAACTGTGTGGTGTTCTTTAAGCGAATCCATTTTCATTATCCTTTTCCTCGGGGTGGCTAGGCTAACGACATTAAGACTGCCATAAAACAACAATCAATCAATCGCGCCACCGGGAACGATCCCCTAAAGCGAGAGACTCGGATCCCTGCCCCCGGAGACGGAAACGGAAGAGGCGAGGAAAGCCCCGGAACCCAGTATGTGGGGATCTGTTTTCCGGCTGAGCGAGGACCCCTGGCTCGTGTCAACGGGTCTGCGGGGCTGTCGCTCTGGCCGACTCGGCTCCTTATTGGTCTCTTAGGGCACCGCCCCCCGGGGGGCGGGGCGAGAGCATCGGTGCGTTGCTCGCACCTACCGGCCGCGCTGGGCTCCGGGGTCCGACGTCGGAGCTCCCCGGAGAAGTCGGCCTCCCTCTGCGGTTCCCGGCGCCGGCCTGGCCCGGCGTGGGGCCTTCGCGGCCGTGCTCCTTCCCGCCAGCCCTGGACTAGTGAGGTGAGTCCCGGGTGCGTCCGTGCTGCAGCCCCGGGCTCGCTGCGCCCTTCCCCAGGCCCCCGGCAGGGCCGCCGGCTTCGCTTGCTCGCGCACCGCGGCGGGAGAAGGGGAGACCGCGGACCGCAGCCCCTCGGGGGCCTCACCCGTAAGAGGCGCTGTCTGCGACAGCCACGCGCGTCGATCTGTCCCGGGGCGAGAGCTCCTGCACGCAGCACGCCTGTCCCCCCCGGCTAACCCGGCCCTCTCGTTGGAAAGAGAAGGAGCAGGACCTGTACGGAAAGGAGCAAAGCGCTCTAGCAGGGGAGAGGGCACTGTGAGGGCTGTGGCCCCAAGGGGTCGCGGGATCGAACGACTGCGGAAGTCTGTGCTGTCATCCCCGCTGGGTGCCCTCACTCCGCAGTCGCCTTGGGACAGTGCTGGGTTGTAAAACGTGTTTACTCCCAGAGGGAAGCGCATTGCTGCTAACGCTTGGTGCTGCTGTATTTGCCTCGTTGACTAGGGAGAGAGAACTGGCCCTTTCACCCCACAGATGCTCACTGGGAATATCTATTTCATTGGTTGCTTTGTGGGTGGGTGTGGTTTGGGCATCGTATGTTTGTGGATGTCGGTGCATATGTGCAGGTAGTATGTGGAGGGCAGAGGTTAATTTTAGTTGGCTTTCTCGATTGCTCATTATGTTGTTTACTGAAGCTAGGTCTCTCACTGAAACCCGCGCCTTACTGGTTTGGCTAGCCCAGGTAGCTAGCTTGCCTCAGGGATCCCCATTCTCTGCCTCCCCAGTTCTGAGTGCCCCTCAAACTTTTTTTTTTTTAAAGATTTATTTATTTATTATGTGTACAGTGTTCTGTCTGCGTGTCAGATCTCATTACAGATGGTTGGGAGCCACCATGTGGTTGCTGGGAATTGGACTCAAGACCTCTGGAAAAGCAGTCAGTGCTCTTAACCGCTGAACCATCTCTCCAGCCCCGCCCCCCAAACTTTTAAATGGCTACAAGGACCTCAGCTTCCATTCTGACACTTGTGGGCCAGGTGCTTTTA
The DNA here is from genome assembly GCF_004664715.2 of Peromyscus leucopus. Classification (NCBI taxonomy): domain Eukaryota; kingdom Metazoa; phylum Chordata; class Mammalia; order Rodentia; family Cricetidae; genus Peromyscus; species Peromyscus leucopus. Next base: position 53,540,434 of record NC_051074.1, read on the forward strand.
TCCACTGAGCCATCTTCTCAGCTCCCCATATTCATATTTTGTGTGTTTGTTAGATAGTGTTTTTCTCGGGAATTGTTGGAAAGGAGAGTTCCTCGTGAGGTTTTGGTAGAAATTTCAGTTGGGGTGATTCTGTTTGTACTGCATAAAATATCTTAAATTTTGTTTAATTGTTTAAATTTTGATATGTTGCCGGGCAGCGGCGGTGGCGCACGCCTTTAATCCAAGCACTCGGGAGGCAGAGCCAGGTGGATCTCTGTGAGTTCGAGGCCAGCCTGGGCTACAGAGCGAGATCCAGGATAGGCACCAAAACAACACAGGGAAACCCTGTCTCGAAACAAAACCCATATATGTTGTATATATAAATGCATCAGCAAACTAGGCTGAGTCGGGCTAGGACAGGCATATCCAGCGTTTTTTGATATTTTGATACAATGTTGCTGTTTCTACAAAGTTCATGGGTAAGAACATCATAATTCAGTTACCCCCAAAATAAAAAATTGCCAAAAGAACTCATAATGTTTAAGTTTACAATTTTGTGTTGGGCTGCGTTCATGGTGCTCGCCTTGACCACACGGGGCAGCTCACCTTAGTAGGTGATGAAAATACTAACTAGATCTGGGTCTGGTGGCTGTGATCCCACTGCTCTTGAAGCTGAGGCAGTCGAATCATGAGTTCAAAGCCAGCTTGTATTATAAAGTGAGACCATCACAAAAAGTAAATTAAGGGACTAGGGCTGTAGCATGATTGATGGAGTGCTTACCTTAGCATGCTAGTAGCCCTTGCACCATAAACGTATATGGATGTGGTGCATCCATAGCACCGTATAAGCCAGGCATGGTGGTGTGGGCACCTAGCTCTTGGGAGATGGAAGCAGAATCAGAAGTTCAAGGTTCTCTTTGGTTGGAGGCCAGTCTGGAATTGATGAGATCATTGCTTCTCTCTGTGTGTCTGTCTGTGTGTCTGTCTGTCTGTCTCTCTCTCTTTCTCTCTCTCTCTCTCTCTCTCTCTCTCTCTCTCTCTCTCTCTCTCTCTCTCACACACACACACACACACACACACACACACACACAGAGTAAATATAAAATGCAGTAGGTATCAGAGAGATGGCTCATTTGGTAATGTGCTTGCCTGGCAAACCCGAGGACCTGAGGTCAATCCCTAGAACCCACATTAACAGCAACAACAACAACAAAAACCCCAAAAGATTTGGTGCGATCCTAGCTGTTGGGGAGGCAGAGACATTCCTGGGGCTTGCTGGTCAACCAGCCTACTCTACCAGCCCTAGGCTAAAAAGAGATCTTGTCTCAACAATAAGATGAATGACTCCTGAGGAATAATTACATCAGAGGTTGTCCTCTGATCTCCACACGTATACATACACAATAAATACCACAAGGAAATTGCCTGTGATAATATTTAGTTACCTAGAATATTTTTATAAATTCACTCCCAAAAATTCTTTAGCTCTGCTAATGAAAACTATGTACCAGTCTTCTGTGTTACCCCACCACCACCCTCTCCTCTCATTGCCCTGAAGTTCAGAGCCAAATGTTGTTATATGATGACATGTTATGAATAGTTTTCAGAGAGCAGAACAAACAATTAGGGGAAGATTTTTATTCAGTGGCAAGAAATGCTTTACAAGGTAAATGAAAAAGGAACAAACTATATAATCAAGTGATCAGGAATTTAGGAGTCAGTCAAAACTGGTTTCTAATTGTGTGAATTTTAACAAATCATTTAATATTTAGCTGACACCCTGTTTATAAAGTAGAGTAATTGCACACATACACAAATATGTACTTGACTCTTACTTAGTTTCTGGTGTATCTAAAGGTACTGATCAGTATCTCACATATAGTCCCTGCAAAAAACAAAACAAAACAAAAAAACCCTTTTCATTCAAATATAAATGATTAGTTTCTTCCTACAGATACTATATAAATGCACTACACATTTTAATATCCTTGGATTCTGTAGAAAGCAGCATTATGACTATAAAATGACCCAAGAAGAACATGCTTCACTAGATGTGGTTCTGACTATATGGATGAAATATTTGTTGTTTTTCCCTACAAAGGATAGCCTCTTAGTGCTCTGAAGGTGAAATCAGAATAACTGTAAAGAGCTGGGCTTGGTGGCACTTGCTTATGATCCCAGCACTTGAGAGGTAGAGCAGGAGAATTTTGAGTTCAAGGCTAGCCTTGGCTACATAACAAGACTCTGTTTCACAACAACAGAAAACAAAGTACTGAAAACTGTATGGAGCTCATAGTAAGGCTTAGCTTTCTCCTTTGGACTTCCTCTTTCCAGTCGAAATGTTTTCCTTGGTCTTGGTTTCTTCAGCCTGTTACTATTTTGTCCTCTTTATGCCGTCGTAGCAGCTTTAGTTTCTTGCGGACAATTATCTATACACCATGTTGTTATACTGCTTGACTCTGGGGGTGGGGTTACCCTGTTGCTTTCCTCTACCTACTAACTAACCTTGACTGACTTCTAGTTGCAGGTGACTGAAGTTTCAAGCTGCAGAATGCATAGCACCCTACAAGGTAAATGAAAAAGCTACTCAGTTGTGCTGGTTATTAAACAGAATTTTGCAACATTTAGCTATCTGTGTAATAAGTAAGTTGTGAGAGATAGTCATTGGTTTTTTGTTGTTGTTCTTGTGTGTTGGTTTGTTTTTTGCCAGAAGAAAATGCAGAAATGGGATTTATGAAAGCATGTCCTAGTTTGGTTTCCTCTTGCGTGGTAAAGACTATGACCAAAAGCAGTTTGGGAAGGAAGGGGCTTGGCTTCCATGTCCCAATCACAAGCCGTTATTGAAGGACATTGTCGGCTGGTGTTTCTTTCCCAATCCCAGCCACCAGTCCCAAATAACGGACACAGAGGCTTATTATTACTTATAAATGCTCTGCCAATAGCTCAGGCTTGTTACTAGCTAACTCTTATATTTAAATTAACCCATATTTCTTACCTGTGCTTTGCTGTGTGGCTCATGGCTTGTTACTGCCGCATTTTCTACACGTGCCCTGCTTCCTCAGCCTCCTCTGCACTGTTTCCCCTGATTTCCCGCCTAACTTTATCCTGTTCAGCTATTGGGCAATCAGCTTGTTTATTAAACCAATCACAGCAACAGATCTTCACAGTGTATAAAAGGATTATTCCACAGCAGGCCATACTAACAGAATAGTGCATAGTATCCCTACCTTTAAAAATATTAAGTAAATATATGTATTCATTTCATGAATGTTTATTTGGTATGAATTCTTTATCACATTGACTTACTACTTTTGTTTAGGTTGGCCATGATGAACACACTGCAATTAAAGGAAGCTAAGGTCCTGGATGTTCAGTTTGTGGGAGATGATGATGTTCTCAATCACATTTTTGATAGAGAAGGAGGTATGTGTGATTGTACAGTTGAAGAGATGCTTATGGATCACATCTTTGTTGTGACTTTTCAAAACAAGGTTTCTCTGTGTAGCTCTGGCTGTCTTGGGACTTGTTCTTTAGACCAGGCTGGCATTGAACTCACAGATACACACCTGCTTCTGCCTCCTGAGTGCTGGGATTAAAGATGTGTGCCACCGCTGCCTGGCAGATCCCATCATTCTACCACTGAGCTAAATCCCCAACCCCCATCATTCTTAAAAACATAATACAGAATATTTACTCTAGCAAGACTAAGTAAATCTGCTCTGATTTTTTTTTAGTTTACTTCTTTTGAAGTCTAATTGAAACTATAAAGCCTTATCCAAAATGAAATGCTTAGTGGTGGTGGAAAATAATAACTACCCATTCACCCCAAATAAACCTCTTTTTTTTTTTTTTTTTTTTTTTTTTTTTTGAGACAAGTTTCTCTATAACAGCCCTGGCTGTGCTGGAACTCTCTCTGTAGACCAGGCTGACCTCGAACTCACAGAGATCCACCTACCTCTACCTCCCGAGTGCTGGGATTAAAGGTGTGCACCACCCAGCAAATAAACACTTTGAACACTTTCAAGGTGTATGTGTCTATGTGTTTAACTTAGTCATATATATTTTTTCTTTTTTTTAATAACATTTTATTTTGTTTTTTTTAATAATTTTTTAACATTTTATTTTGTTTTTTTTTAATAATTTTTTATTTTATGTGCACAGTTTATCTGCTGAACCATCTGGATGGCTCTAATGTAATATTTAGAAAGAATTCATGCCAGCTGGTGGTGGTGCACGCCTTTAATTCCAGCATCCTGTGGTGAGGCAGAGGCAGGCGGATCTCTGAGTTCAAGGCCAGCCTGGTCTACAGAGAGAGAGTTCCAGGACAGCCAGATCTGTGAAACCCTGTCTCAAAAAAAAAAAAAAAAAGAATTCATATCTTACATTTTGTATATTTTTTTATAGGAACTAAATTAAAGAAGGAGAAAGCTCAGCTTTTAGTCAATCCACAGAAAATAATAAAGAAGCCAGAACGTGAATTGGAGAAGAGTGACCAGGAAGTCTTAAAGGATCAGAACTATGTGGAAGTTTTGGGAAGAAATATTCAAGGTATCCATTGGGGGTAACATACACCCAGCTCTCGACTGGTAGCATGAACTGCTTTTCAGGATGCACAAAAATAACCTGGTTGGTTGGAAAGTGGTATACTATAATTAATTGTGTGTCAAGTCTAAAAGCATTCCCTTCAAGCTGTGTGTTTTTGCTGCATTTTTTTTTTTAATTATGCCGAATGCCGTTTATTGAAATAGGGAGGAGGTCTTAAATACAAGCTTAGCACAATGGGAGGACCCCAGAGGGCAGAAGTTCACTACTGATGTTTTATAATCTTGCATCTAAGCTGTTAATGCCCATTATACAGGATACACAGACAAGGAACTTCCCTTAAGCATTCAGGAGGGCGGAACCCTGGCAGGGAATTAGCATAGGAAGGATATCAAGGTTAAGGTCAGCAAGCAAGGCAACAGTTACCCAAAACGAGGGCCAGAACCCTACAGGTCCCCCTTTTACTAATAAATGAGCTTCTGACTTAGGTTTTGTGGGACATCAGCAAGTCACCTTACCTGTCATGGAGACGCCTGCCCAGGCCACACTGTCTTAGGTTGGTGAGCGCCCCCCAGACATTACCTGTCTCTGAATACTCATCATACAGGCTCAATCATGTGTGAGCTGCAGAGTTAATTGCTGCCAAAGATCTCAAAGTGGCGCTGGGCTTGCAATCTGTGTGTTTGACACAGAAAAGACCAACAGAAGTCCTAACTCAACCACAGCCAGTGGGCTAAAGGCAACTGAGCCATTCCCTTCCTTAACGAGCCTTACTGCAAATGGGAGTCCTTATAAGATGGTATCCCAAAAGCAGATGGAACTTGAGTTTATAAATTTATAATTTTTGTTTGTTTTTTGTTTTTTGTTTTTTCGAGACAGGGTTTCTCTGTGTAGCTTTGTGCCTTTCCTGGGACTCACTTGGTAGTCCAGGCTGGCCTCGAACTCACAGAGATCCACCTGGCTCTGCCTCCCGAGTGCTGGGATTAAAGGCGTGCGCCACCACCGCCCGGCTATAAATTTATAATTTTCAAAGCCAATCGAGATGTATATAACTACTGAATTAAATTTATCATGCCCAATAGAATGACAGATTAACTAACTGTGGTAGCTACTTTTGCTGCCAGGGTCTCCACTGTGCTAGCTGTAGTAAGCAATTATAAAATGGTAATCCCAGAAACAGTAGCAGCAGTGGCCGCCTCTGCTATAACAGCAACACCAGCAGCAGCAATGTCAAATTCTCTTCTGGAGTGTGTGGGCATCCACTGACATGGATACAACTCCAGGAACACAAACCGCCAAGGCCCATTTTTCTTGATCCCAGCACGGCTTAATCAGGCAGCTCTGCAAAAGAACAACTAAGAACCATAAAGAAAAAACAGGCAGCTCACAAGGAGCATAACTAATGGTCTTATAATGGCTACATTCAGGCTCATAAATTTTAAGGTATCTTCAAAGGGGGCCTAGATGAATTTCAGAAGGCCAATAAATGTTGCACAGAGCTACTCCTGAAAAGTAGGTACTACAGCAGCTTGAAGAGGACTTTGAAAATGAAAAGGCTTAGCTGGCATGCAACTGTTAACAAATGGAGGTCAGTGACCTTCAGGGTTATCCTTAATCTCCAAGGTGTCTGGGTGACATGTTCTCAAACATACTTGAAAAAGCAGTTACCATACATTACCTTCTGGAGAATCCAACCTCATGGCTACAGTTCCTAGGTTTATGTTAATGCTTGCCAAAACTGGCTATATTGGGTTCTCAATCCCCATTGGCATCAGAAGGGGAGAGTTTTTTACAAAGGCCCAATAGATCTTTGCCGTGTTGGGCTTCAGCAGCAGCCACAGGGCACACACAGCGCTCAGGAATCCAAAGAGGAACTTCATTGTCCTGAGGAAAGACATAAACAGAATCCCGGGCCCACACCAACACCAGATCCGGTCTCCTCCAAGTGCTAGTAGAAAGATCCTTCCATCGCTCCAGAGGGTGATTTGCAATAGGAGCCTTCCAGTGCTTATCTGCATTTGCTGCATTTTTAAGGTTTAATTTTTTAATTAATGTGCACATGAGTGCAAGTGCCCTCGGAGGCCAGAAGAGGGCATCAGCTGGGCTTACAGGTGGGTGTGAGCCTCCCAAAGAAGAGAACTAACCAGTTCTTAGTCTGTGACCCCCTCCAACTCAGCCTCCTGAATAATGGGATTATAGGCATGTATCATCATGCCACATACAGGCACATCATTGTTTTTAGAGAAGAGATTTTAGTTCCCTGATTCACAGGATTCAGTCCATGGTTGGTCTGTGTGGTAATCTTGGGCATAGCATCATGTGGGTTGGTAGCATGCGCAGAGGAGAGCCGTTTGCTTCATGAAGACAGGAAGCAGAGGATTGTTACATTACAAATTAGGTCACTTGATATTGTTACTTTGATCCTCTCATTTGAAATAGAGGGAAAATTCAATTCAAGGAAGTAGTGTTCTCACCTAGACATACTCACAATGCTGTTCTTGTTTTGGTTTGGTTTTGTTTTGAGATGAGGGTCTCTCTATATAGCCCTGGCTGTCCTGGAACTCACTATGTAGACCAGGCTGGCCTCAAACTCACTGAGTACCTCCTGCCTCTGCCTCCTGGGTGCTGGGATTAAAGACGTGTGCTACTAAGTCCAGCTCCTGTAAGCAATTTTTGAGTGGCTGAGGTGGGAAGATCCCAAGTTCAAAACTAGCCTAGATAAGATAGCAAGTGTGTCTCCAATAATAGTCAAAAAGTCCTGGGGACATGGGTTTCCTGGTTTCACTTATGTGTAGTAGATTATTTTAGGGTGTGTTACTTTTGCTTATATTGCATTTGTTTAACTCTGTGAAGCTGTGCCTGTGTAAAACACCTGATGGTTAATAAAGAACTGTCCAATAGCGAGGCAGGAGAAAGGATAGGCAGGGCTGGCAGGCAGAGAGAATATATAGAGAGGGAGAAATCTGGGAGGAGAGATCCAAGAGCTAGCAGTCAGAGAAGGACCTCAGGGATCAGCTACACAGTAAGCATGCACTAAGAGTAAAATTTATGCCGGGCAGTGGTTGCAGTGGTGGCACACGTCCTTAAGTCCCAGCACTCGGGAGGCAGAGGCAGGCAGATCTCTGTGAGTTCAAGGCCAGCCTGGTCTACAGAGCGAGTTCCAGAATAGGCTCCAAAGCTACACAGAGAAACCATGTCTCCAAAAAACAAACAACAACAAAAAAAGAGTAAGATTTACAGAAGTAAGAGAATGGGAAAAGCCCAGAGGCAAAAGATAGATGGGTTAATTTAAGGACGGCTGGCTAGAAACTAAGCAAAGCTAAGGCCGGACATTCATAAGTAAGAATAAGCCTCCGGGAGTGGTTTATTTGGGAACTGGGTGGTGGGCCCCCCAACAACACTTACGTCATCTCTGTGGGTCTTTTCTTCCTTATTTATTGTGCTTATCACTCTCACACTTAGTATTGGCCAGGTGACCACTCCAGGTCTCTCTTGCTTCGGAAATGATAATGCTTCTTATCGTCTTGTACCCAGTGTTAAATGACCCCATGGTTTAGTTTCCCTGGTCTAAATTCTCTGTAGCCCAGGCGGGCCTTGAACTTGGAATCCTTCTGTCTTGGTCTTCTGAGTAGCTGGGATTATAGGCCTGGAATACCAGCTCTATTCTGAATTTTCAAGAATGAATCCAAATTTAGTTCAGCTCAGTGAGCCGCACTGCCCCTCAGTAGGTGTAGTGAGTATTTAGAGACTCCTAAGTATTCCTGACTAGGCAGTTGACACTTTTAGGGTGCATTCTGTGTAGAATTTTGACGGCTTCTGTTAGCCTAAGAGACTGAAAACAGTATTCAGGGGTAGAGAACAAGAACAAAGTATAATGAGATATTAGATATCATATTTATATACGAACTGAAAAAAGACAAGAGAACAGACTTACTTCCTTGGTTTAATTAAGTTTTTCCATGTAAGAGTACTTCCAGCAGATAATGCTATTTGTAATGTGATTCTTTGAAGGGCCACAGGCTGTCGTAATACCGAGTCCTTCCCCACACCTCCCCTTGGTAATGCCTATGTAGACTGGTGGCCCAGGGATTTTAATCCCAGCCACTGAGGAGCCTGACCAGGAGGCCTGCTGCCCTGCATGAGTTCAGGGCCGACCTGGCTTGGGTCGTGAGACCTATCTGAAAAAAGTTCAAAAGAGTCCAGCTCAGTAACAGAGTGCTGGAGGCCTCAGAGAACGTGGAACCATTTCCTGTGTGCGCGCCTTCTGTTTGTCATGTGCACACAGAAGTTTACATGATAAAGATTGAGTACTTTTTAAATTGGGTGCTTATATGTGTACATGCACCTATGTGAGTCTAGGTGCCCATAGAAGCCAGAACCGTTGGGTCCCTCTGGAAGCTGGCCTTACAGGATGTTGTGAACCACTTAGGCCCTCTGCAAAAGCAGTACACAGTCTTAACCATTGGGCCATCTCTCCAGCCTCTTAATATTTTAGTTATATTTATTTGTGCGTGCGTGCTGTTGTGTATGTGAAGATCAGAGGGCAGTGTTGGATATCTCCCACAACCATTCCCCACCTTATTCATTCATTTGTTCATTCATTCATTCATTCATTTTTCAGCCAGGGTATTTCATGCTAGTTTTGAATCCACTACATAGCTGAAGATGACCTTGAACAACTTCTTTTTTTTAATCATTTAACTTTATTTTATGTGCACTGGTGTGAAGGTGTCAGATCCCCTGGAACTGGAGTTGCAGAGACAGTTGTGAGCTGCCATGTGGGTGCTGGGACTTGAACCCGGGTCCTCTGGAAGAGCAGCCATGCTTTTAACTACTGAGCTATCTCTCCAGCCCCAGCCTTGAACTTCTGATCCTCCTTTTGCCACCTGTGTTTCTACCGTGCCTGGCTGTGCGCATCCTTCCTGACAAAACCCAAGGCTTTGTACGTTCCTGGCAAACAGTTTATTAACTGAGCCGCATTCCAACCGTCCTCACTTTCTTTTTTCTTTTTAAATTTATTTATTATGTATACAGTGTTCTGCCTGCATGTACACCTGCAGGCCAGAAGAGGGCACCAGATCCCATTATAGATGGTTGTGAGCCACCATGTGGGTGCTGGGAATTGAACTCAGGACCTCTGGAAGAGCAGTCAGTGCTCTTAACTACGGAGCCATCCCTCCAGCCCTTTCTTTTTTAAGGCAGGGTCTCTTACTAAACCCGGAGCTTACTGGTTATGGCCATATGGCTCGAATGACTGGCCAGCAGGCCCCAGGGATCCCCCATATCCACCTCCCCAGCACTGATCACAGGTGTGCGCTGCAATGCCTGATTTCTTATACGCACGCTGGGAATCTGAATTCAGGTCCCCATGTTGCATAGCGGAGAGCCTACTGACTGTACATCTCCCCAGCCCTACTGAACGTTCTTTTCTGACTGCAGAGACCATGTCGTCATGCATGTATAATCATTAACCTGTTCCCTGTTGTTGGACAAGTGGATATTCCAGGCTTTTGCTATATTTTCATGTCAAATCTCTAGATACATTGATTATTTCTTTTGGAAACTTGGTTAAAGAAACTAACATACCCAGATGGAATCAACATTTTTTTTAATATTTTGACACAAGAACATAAGGTCTTGTATATATATTCTAGGGAGGTGGTTTTTCGAGACGGGGTTTCTCTGTGTAGCTTTGCGCCTTTCCTGGAACTTTTAGATTTTTAGCTATTTAAAATTTTATATTTTTTCTTAACCTTCTTGCTTTTTCCTCAGTGTGTGTTACATTTTCTTTTTCAGAATCCTTGAAAAATGGCTCTTCTGTAGATGGTAGAAATAAAGTTTATTCTTTTCAACATAGAAAACACTCTGAAGAGATGACTAAATTAGGTATGTTACTTTTCTGTTTCCTATAAGTCATTGTAGACTAACACCACATTCTCATGATTATCACCCCGTATTATTTTCCCTAAAAGAACAAGGAAATAAATGGTCTTTATAATTTAGAGAATGAGACATTTCTTTAAAGAATGATGTGATTAACTGGTATGATGTCATGCACCTTTAATTCCAGCACTTTGGGCATAGAGATAGGAGTATCACAAATTTGAAGACATCCTGAACTGCTCTTACTTAAAAAGAAAGTCATTTATATAATAATGATAAAAGTTATTATGACCAAGTGCTGTATGCCAGGATCAAGTGCAGTGCTCAGAATATACATCTATCTGCCTGTCTGTCTAGAGGAGCCTGTAATTAATGTGTACTAAACTCACAGGTATGTGACAGAGCCCGGTTTAGATTTCAAAGCTTGTACCCTTCTGTTTCTACCCAGTCCCCATAGAGTTGTGGATAAGCTACAGTGGTTGCTCAAAGTAGAAAGGCATTTTTTAGGGTTCATGGAAGGTGGCAATGCCAATTTTTGAAGAATTAATAGAAATTTGTGAAGAATTCAGGAGGAAGGGGACACTGAATTTAAAAAATGATCAGGGGCCTGGAGAGATGGCTCCGCCGTTAAGAGTGTTAGCAGCTCTTCCAGAAGTCCTGAGTTCAGTCTCAGCACCCATATGGTGGCTCACAGCCATCTATAATGGGACCTGATGCCCTCTTCTGGCAACCAGGTATATATGCAGATAGAGCACCGTATACATAAAGGACATAATTTAAAAAAAAAAAAGACCCATTCACATTTCTGCAAATCACCGGGTATGAATGGAGCATGAACTGGAGAATAGAATCTATGAAGCTGTTTTAGAGGAGAGAGAGGAAGGCCTGCATCTCGAGCAGGGTGTGTGTATTTCATTTTGGGATAGGTTATGAAGTCACTGGATGGTTTTTCTTTTTTAATAGCTTCATTTATTTGTGTGTTGATGGCTGTGCATGTATGGGCACATGAGGACCACAGCATGTGTGTGTGAGTTCGAGGACAACCTGTGGGGGTTGACACTTTCTGGCGTCATAGGTCCTGTAAATCAGCTCAGGTTATCAGGCTTGGTGGCAGGTGCCTTTCCACAATGAGCCATCTCGGAGACCCAGTCAGGGGTGCTTTTAAGGAAAGATGTGACCTGAGCAGATTTGTAACTGAGAAAGTGTTTGTTGTAGTGTGAACTGGGTATTCTTGGGGTACAAATAGGTGTACGAGAGCCAGAGTGAAAGTGAGAGGCTCTGATGAACTAGAATCAGAAAACAATGGGTTCCAGAATGATCCTGTGGTTTCTGGAGCTAACATTTGATAGGCAGAAGTGCCGTGGATTAGAACAGAGCAGGTAACTGTCCCGGCCACTGGGCTTTGTAAAGGTTATTGTACGTGTTGAAATTAAGGCTGCCAGGAGGAATTTGCCCCCCCTCTCTAGTTGAGTATTGGTGACTATCTTGTTCTTTTTCCTCTTGAATTCTTATTTTACTAACCAAGTGCAGTAGTGCATCCTTGTAGTCCTAGCACTAGTTATACTAGTTACTCTAGTAACTAGTACACTAGTTAGAGGCAGGAGGATCAGAAGTCAGGACTATTCTCAACTATAAAGTAACTTTGAACCCAGGCTGGGCCACTCAAGGACCTGTCTCCAAAAACAAACAGAAATTATTTTACTGCCTTATCAATGTTCCTTTGCCTTTAATAGTTCTTTACTGTTGGGTAGAAGCAGGAAGTGGTGGCCTGTGCCTGTAATTCCAGCTGTGCAGGAGGCTGAGGCAGGAAGCCTCAGACACTTGACGGCTAACCTAAGCAGAAGAGTGGAAGACTTCCTTAAAAAAAAAAAAAATCCAACTGGGCAGCGGTGGCGCACGCCTTTATTCCCAGCACTCAGGAGGCAGAGCCAGGCGGATCTCTGTGAGTTTGAGGCCAGCCTGCTCTACAAAACCAAAACAAACAGACAAACAAAACCAAATGATCTCAGCTAATTGTGTGAACTTGTATGACATTTTTGTTGATAGACAATTTTCCTACCCCACCCCACCTGCCCCCCATCCTGTGGATCAGAGCCTTTTAATCCAAAAATGTCAGTTTTTCTAGAGAGGACCCGAGACTGAGCCACAGGCGTGCCTGGAACTCTGCCAGGGATGAGGACAGTGAAGAAGAGATGGGGTGATCGCCAGAGCTGCAGGGGTCGAGAACAGACAGTCAGTGGGGGCCAGTGGAGGACTGATTTCAGGGAAAGCATTCTGTTCTGAAGTTTTTTTTATTAGCATACATGATTATATATAATAATGAGTTTCATTATGACATTTTCATACATGTATTTCATATTCCACCCACATTGACCTTTCTTGTCCCCATCCCACTCCTGCTGGTCCCCCCTCTTCCCAATTAGTCCCCCTTCTGTTTTAATCAGTCAATCAGTCTCTCTTCTCTCCCTCCCTCCCCCACTCTCTCTCTCCCACTAATGAGTATAATTAAGGTTATTTACATGGGTGAGGGGTTGTTTGTAGAAGACTGGGCAGCTTCCCAGGGGCGAGAGCCCTGAAAGAAAAAGTCTTCCTCCCCAGCAGTCACCTGAAGATTCTCAGGACAGAGAGGGCGTTCTGAGCTCCCCACTCTAACTACCTTAACTGCTATAAATCCTCAGGCGAGTCAGGACCTTTGGAGTCCCTAACCCTCGGTGACAGACTGTGACGGGTTCCGTCCTGGGCTGGTCAGGTGGAAGGAACCACAGCTGCTAAAGCTCATGCAGCACCTGTGTCTTACGTGGAAGATGGTGTTGCACTGCCCTCCGCCCCTCTGCCCCTCCGCCCCTCCTTCCCTCCGCCCTCCTCCCCAGCTCCCCTGCTTCCTGCTTCCTCCTCTCAGAGGTGGTGCCTGGCCCTGGAGCTGGTGATGCTGTTGTGGCCCGGCAGTCAGCAGTCACTTGTGCTTAGCACTCAGGCCACTTGGGATCTCTGCAGTAACTGCTGTCTACTGCAAAAAAGAAGCTTCTCTGACCAAACTCAAAGGAAGTCTTAAAAAACAAGACCGTGAAAAGCAAACCAATTATAACAGCAGCAAACGCCCCGTGGTTTACATAGAGCAGGAAATTAAGAAAAGGAAGTGCCTGTCCTTCTTGTGGAGCATCTTAGCTACATTTCAAGATCAGAAGATAAACATTCTACACTAAGGAGGGGCGTATGGGCCAGTCAAATGGCCTAAATTTAAATACAGATACTTTCTCCACTTAAAGAATAAAAGAAGTAGGCCGGAGGGTGTCTCAGTAGTTAAGGACAGGCACTGCCTTTGCAGAGGACCCAGCTTTGGGTCCTACCTCCCTCATCAGGTGGCCCACAACCACCGCTAACTCCAGCTGTGGGGTATCTGATGCCCCAGCCGCTGTGGGCATCTGCACTTACATACACAACACATGCACACTTCAAAACGATAAAGATAAATCTTAGAATAAAAGAAGATAAATCTCTGTCTTCATGCAGGCTTATTTTCCACATGCTTGTCACAGTGCGAGAGTGTGAGCATCATTGAAATGAAGATTCGATCCGTGTTTTATTTAAAATGTCACCTAGAAGCCAACTGTTTCACTTGGCCCTTCACCAAAGAAGCAACCGTCTGTTCAGCACCATATTCTATTTTATGAATCATTCATGTTTTAAATACAAGAGCACCAGCCACTCTTCATAGAAAATTTAAAGTTTTAACTACATACAGTTTTCACTTTTAGATCCCAACTTCTTGCCCTGCATCAGCTCAGGAGGCTGTGGCTACAATATACATAAGAAAAGGAAGGCAGCCAGGCACGGTGCACACCTTTAGTTCTAGTACTGAAGAGGCGGAGCCAGGCGGATCTCTGAGTTCAAGGCCAGCCTGGGCTACAGAGTGAGATCCAGGACAGGCACCAAAACAACACAGAGAAACCCTGTCTCGAAAAACAAAATAACAAAATAACAAAAAAAAGCAGTGCTTTTTTTTCTTTCATTTTTGTTTTGTTTGTTTGGTTTGGGTTGGGTTTTATTTTATTTATTTTTTTGAGACAGGGTTTCTCTGTGTAGCCCTGGCTGACTTGGAACTCACTCTATAGACCAGGCTGGCCTTGAAATCACAGAGATCCGTCTGCCTGCCTCTGCTTTCTGAGTGCTGGGACTAAGGCATGTACTACCACCACCCAGCTACTAGTACTCTTAATATGGGTAGACTTATTTGTCCTTCTGATGAAAGTAATATGCAAGGTTTTGTTTTAAAGAGCTCATGTGTGTGAAAGCTACTTCCCTCTGTATGTGATGTTCAACAATGGTGATTTCCCCCTTGATTACAGCTCTAGAAATAGCAAAAAAGCCAAGAAAAATTGTTGACTCAAAGAATGTTCCTGAAATTATGAAAAACGCTCAGAAAAGCAAGGGTAAGACACCATCACATTTCTTTGAAGAACTTTTGTAGTTGCATCAATATGGTCTGTGTTGCTTTTTTTTTTTTAATCTTAGTGAATCTTCATATTTTTTTACTCTGAAAATTCATTCAACAGAATGTAATTTTAAACATCCCATCTACTTTAATGTGTCTATATTTATCAGCATCAATATCAGATGCAAAAAGTCCTCTGTGCATCTGACATGGTGATAATCAACAGGGGCACCTAAAAATAGTCATTGGTCTGAGTTAGCCAATGTCTCATGGAAGATGTGGCTTTGGCACATTCTATGCAATAAGGCTTTTAGAGTTTGGAAGGTGAGTGGCTTGTTACTTTTGAATGACCCATTCCCCCGAGGTAAGCAGTACACTTTCTAATCAAAATGAAACAGGCTCAGGTTTTTGTTTGTTTTCTTAAGTCAAGAATGCTACAAAATGTTGTCACTGGTGGGAATGTCATAGAATTCCTAGTGATCATCAGCCTGCGGTTAAATGAGAACTCAGTAAAATACGGCGGCCTTTGTATACAAATACAACTTTGCTTTCAACAAAACTAGGCCATGATCTAAAAAGAGAGATTTGTACTAAATGTGACTTTTGTTTCATTTAGGGCAGTCTACTTCCGAGAAAGTTCAGCTGGAGGTAAGCAGTTGATAAAACAGGGAACACCAAGCAAGACGTGATGAAACAGTAGCTTTTCCTCGCTTAGTTTCAATGAGCATTGTAGTTGAGGGGCATTTATCGGTTATATACCAGACTAGGAAGAATCTGACTCACTGAGTTCATCTCACTTGGAATAAAACTGCAAAGTTAGCCCAGGTTTCCTTGTCCGTAGCTGCTGTGACACAGCTATCCTGGGTATTTTAACTTAGGAGAACTGGTCTAAGAATTTTATGAGTTGTGTTTTGTGTTTATATATAATGTGCTCTTATTTCTTGGAGAATTGGTCCATTAAGTCCATTATTTTATACTTTTATAATGTATATTTGAAATCTCTGTTGGCTTAATCACTCCAGGATAGCTGCAAGGATTCCACAGTTTTTGTCTCCTTTGTGCTTTAGTGATTTTTTTTCTTTCTTTCTTTTTTTTTTTTTTTTTTTTTTTTTTTGTTTTTGTTTTTTCAAGACAGAGTTTCTCTGTGTAGCTCTGCATGTCCTGGAACTCACCCTGTAGATCAGGCTGGCTTCAAACTCAGGGATTCACCTGCCTCTGCCACCACTGCTTGACATTTTGTGTTTTTCACTATGCCTTGTCAAGTGATGGTACCTCGGTGTGGGTAAGCCTCAGTGGCACGTGTATCCAGTCTGTAATGACTATAGAATTAGACATGCCTGGGCTTAGGTAAAAGAACGCATTCAGTAAGAAGTGAATACAAAGCCGGGTGCTGGTGGCGCACGCCTTTAGTCCCAGCACTCAAGGGTTAGAGGCAGGCGGATCTCTGTGAGTTCGAGGCCAGCCTGGGCTACCAAGTGAGTTCTAGGAGAGCCAGGACTACACAGAAAAACATTGTCTGGAAAAAAGAAGGAAAAAAAAAACAAAAACTTTTTACTATGATCCAAGCAAGATTAAAGATACATTATAGCATTCTGACTATGTCTCCTCAGCTGCAGACTTTAGAGAGCACTGCTTCTTAGTAGACACAATAGATACAGTGTTCTGAGGAGCACACTTGAACATCACCCTGCAGGAGTTCGGGGTAGTGTCTCAGAGGATGGCAATCCTGAATTCAGAAGGCTGTTCTATACTACCGGGTGACCTTGCGACATGAGTTTTTCCGTGTTCTATGGACACAAGCGTGCTGCATCTTTTTAAAGAGGAAAAAGAAACTTCTAAAATGTAAATATTTATTACCGCACACCTGGACAATAGAATATAGTTATTGTCATGCCTGACTTTAAACTGTTGGCTGGTATTTTGTTTGGACTGAAACTTGTAAATGACCGCACCTGTCGCAGAAAGGACTATAGACCCTGTCTCACTTGTCTGTGTCCCTGTGGGTGTGCCCTATATTTGTCAATTCTGTTTTACAAAACAGGAAGTGTCTCAAATTTGTGCTCAGTAGGCATCTCTCTCTCTCTCTCTCTCTCTCTCTCTCTCTCTCTCTCTAATAGGATGAAAGTCCTCTGGAATTTCTGTTAACTGAGGAGAGGGGGTGAACAAACTGTTTGTCTTAGGAGTAATCTTTTGTCTTATGAAAGAATGGTTTATGCCGGGCGGTGGTGGCACATGCCTTTAATCCCAGCACTCAGGAGGCAGAGCCAGGCGGATCTCTGTGAGTTCGAGGCCAGCCTGGGCTACCAAGTGAGTTCCAGGAAAGGCGCAAAGCTACACAGAGAAACCCTGTCTCGAAAACCCCCCCCCCCAAAAAAAAGAATGGTTTATGTCAGCAGACTAGGAAAACTGATTTGTAGCAATTGCCTATAACAGTGTTTTGAGGGGTGTGTTAGAATTTTTCAAACTTATTTTGATTGAAATGGGTGTTAAAAGTTCTCAGACTTGATAATTTAGCCATATAGATGTAGATTATTTCAATTCTCAGTCTTAAAATAACTTTAGTAGGATGTACCTGCACTTTAAAAAAAATGAAATAAGGCTTAAAAGCACTTAACTGCTCTTCCTAAAGACCCAAGTTTGGTTCCCAGCACCCGCAAGGTGGATAACAATTGCTCGTAACTCCAGTTCCCGGGGTATCTGTCTGATGACTCCTGACTTCTTCAGTCTCCTGCACATACATACATGTATGGTACACATACATACACACCCAGGCACACATACACATAAAATAAATACATACGTTTTTACAAGTATAGTAGAAGGAAAGGAGCACCTGGTATTACCAGAAACTTTGGAGTGTCCTGTGTTGGGCGCCATGTTCCCGCTAGCACTCAGGGTGAATTCCTATCTAAGACAGAACTTGTGTGTTTTTTTTTATTTCAGCAGATTCATTGGTTATCGTCTCATAGTGCTAGGAACTACTGACTCACCTAGTGCAGCGTATTTTTCTTCTTTAGTTTTTACTTCTGGGATTGATTATATTATAATATTACTTACTGTGCTTTTTAATTTTTAAACAGAGCAATAACAAAACTGAATTTCTGTCAACACCACCTCGTAGTCTAAGAAAAAGAATAATTGGTATGTATTTCTTTTTATGTGAAGTTTTGTTTGTTTGGTTTTTTTTTTTAAAGATTTATTTATTTATTATGTATACAGAAGAGGGCGCCAGATCTCATTACAGATGGTTGTGAGCCACCATGTGGTTGCTGGGAATTGAACTCAGGACCTCTGGAAGAGCAGTCGGTGCTCTTAACCTCTGAGCCATCTCTCCAGCCCCCTGTTTGTTTGGTTTTTGAGACAAGATCTCATGTAGCCCAGGCTAGCTTCATACTCACTATATAGACTTGGCTGGCCTTGAACTCCTCATCATCCAACCTCTACCTGTAATCTCAAAATGTTGAGATTACAGGCACGCCTAACAACATGAAGTTTTTTATAAAAATTAACTACATCAGAGTCAATGGTGGTAAAGTATACAAGTTCTCTACATCAACTGCTTGGTCTCTCAGTCTTTGGATGACCACTTACTGGTTCTTCTCTTTGTCTTCAACTTCATTTATATACTAGGTGTAATGTCGGTACCGGCCTTAGAATGGTTTTGAGGACTAGTGGAAATAAGGGACATCAGATATACTCAGAGTGGTATTTTACTTTGGTCCAAGCGTAATCAGGGTTAGTGGCCACCTGTTATTATAACATTTCCTACTGTCCTTCCTACTGCTTTTCATAAGAAAGGATACTCATGTTGCTAGACTGTAAGACTGTGTCTACACCTACAAAGTGACATGGTTTTTTTCCCCTCTTTAACATGCATCTGTGTTATATACCAACTCTACACAATCTTAGGGAGTCCTCTGTCATTCACAGTAAACAACTGATTTGGTTAAAGTTATTTCACCAACATCTAGGGAATTAAACATCTTTTTTTTAAGATTTAATTATGTTTCTGTCTGTGAGGTATATATATGCATTTGAATGCAAGTGCCTACAGAGTTCAGAAATGTAAGGAGTTGTAACAACAGACAGTTGTAAGCCACCTGATGTGGGTGCTGGGAATCGAACTCAGATCCTCCAGAAGAGCAGTATGTGCTCTTAACTACTGAGTCATCTCTGCAGCCCCTAAACATAATTCTAAATTTACTGTGGAATGTAAAGCTAGTGAATATCTTTCCTTGGGAAGTATAAAGTGAGCTCTTGTTTCTGGGAGGGTGGTAGGAGTGATAGTGGTTTGTAAAAGGGTAGAATTTGTGAATCAGCTGTGGGGTGGAGCAGTGTGTGTGATAAACATTTCTACACTAATAATTGAAGACCTCACAGCATATAGTATCTACAGTTACAAGTTCCATGGTTGATACAGCAGCTCAGCAGTTTCATTAGTTAATGGCCTTGCTTCTTTCAGTCTCCACTTTGCCACAGCGTTTTTTCATCTTCAGCTTGACGGTTCATGTTCAGAATAGTCTCCGTGGTGTAAGTGGGAGGTGTTCTTTCTCCCTGTATGAGGGAGTCCTTCTTAGAAGCCTCAGTCAACTTCCCCAGTCTGTGTCCAAGTGGTACACAGCCAACGGAGGTGCAAGGCTGGGAAGGAAAGCAAGTTTTTGGCAGAGGGGAACGATGGTGATCACAGCTTCTTACTATATAGTGGGGCACATGACCACACTGTCCAGGAAATGGAGTTCTGTTAGCAAGAGAAAATATTGAGTATAACTGACATTATTAGTTGCTTTAGATGTATTTAACTGACATTATTAGTTGCTTTAGATGTATTTCAGGTGCTGGAGAGATGGTTCACCAGATAAAGTACTTGCTTTATAAGCATGAGAATGAGAGTTCTAATCCCCAGAACCCATAGAGAAACAGGTGGACGGGGAACCCATCTGTTATTCCAGCATGGGTAGCTAAGACAGAATCCCCTGAGCAAGCTGCAAGCCCTGGGCTTAGCAGGAGAGCCTGCCCAGTATATAAGGTGAGGGAGTAATCAAGACTCTTAGATCAATTGCAGGCCTCCATGATACATGCATAGACGGGCACCTACACCAATACTTAACCACCCCCACGCATACACACAGGAGTATTCATTACATGCACACAAATAGTTCCTTCCAATATAATTTTGCGGTAGGTTAGTTAGGCATGTTTCCCCTCATCTGATAAATGGAGAAAGCAGTGCTTAGAGAATCTATATAATTAGCTGTGAAGTCATGAGCAAGTAATGACAAAACTGTAATTTAAAATATCTTATTTTCGGGGCCAGAGGGATGTCTCAGTGGCTAAGAGCTCTGACTGCTCTTCCAGAGGACCTGGGTTCAATTCCCAGCACCCACACAGCAGCTCACAACTGTCCAGTTCCAGGGGACTGGACACCTATGGCAAAGCACCAATGCACATAAAATAAAAATAAATAAATTAAGAAAAAAAAAATCTTACTTCCAAGCCCGAATTCTTGATTCTCCTCAAATAGCTTTTCTTCGATCCATCAAGTTTCCGATTGCTTGTCTTCTTCTCCAGTGCCAGCGTCTCATTGCGACAGTGATAGTGAATATTCTGCTTCCGACTCAGAGGATGAGGAGGAGGAGGACACCAACGAGCTTGGGCTCTCTCGGAAGAGTCGGGTGCAGAGTAGAGGACTTGCAGCGCCTGTTTCCAAAGGGACCCCAGCTAAGAAAACGAAAAGAGACAAAACAGTGAGTGAGGGAGCCGTGGGCCTTAGGGGAACTGTCTGCGATGTCTTCCGGTGGGTTGCCTGAGCCGTGGGCCTTAGGAGAACTGTCTGCGATGTCTTCCGGTGGGCTGCCTGAGCCGTGGGCCTTAGGAGAACTGTCTGCGATGTCTTCCGGTGGGCTGCCTGAGCCCCGGGCCTTAGGAGACCTGTCTGTGATGTCTTCCGGTGGGCTGCCTGAGCGGACCGGCTCAGCAGAGAGAGCCCTTGTTTTCTCAGCTTTACAACCTGAATTGTTATTCATGATCAACCCTACAGAGATGCACTAATAGTAACATCCCAATTCAGTTGCGTGAAAATGGACTTAAGTAGTGATTGGACTCTGCTGAGGAACTTCTCAGTACTTCCTTTTCATTTTTTTGTTTTTGTGGTAGTGATGGTTGGTGATAGGGACCTGACCGCTGCTCCATTTGCAAGAGTGGTATGAGCACAGGCTGGCCCTGAGTGCAGAGCAGTCCTGCCTCATCTCCAGATCCATGCTCCGCTACTTCCCGCTTCCTGCTGTTTCCACAGTGGGCTCATTGTCCTGCTGTTGTCTGTGAAGATTCAGGACAGTTTAGGAACCATACTGTTTCAGTAGTCATCCACTTCTCTGCCAACCCAGAGATAATCCTGCCTCCAATCAGAAAAATAGGTATTGATCCATTTTACTGAAATAAGTGACAAGTCTTTCGTTTTAACCTTGATGTTGGTTCTTTTTTTTCCCCCATGATACTTCATCAGCACTAAATAACTAGAGGAACAACTAAGATTATCTGAGGAGAAGCAGAGGTCTTGATTAGTAATAATCTCCTTTTGAACATAAAAGTCAAATTATATATTGTAATTTAGGAATAATTTTGTTGAAACAGAATAATTCTTTTTGTTTGTTTGTTCTTAGCTTTACACTTGAATTCCCACACACACCTGATTCTGTCTTTGGACTTTCTTTTCAGTTCTTGGTGCTTACTCATGATCAGTAATGTAACATACATAGGGTCTCTATTATATAGCTCTGCCGGTCCTGTATGTAGATGGGGCTGACTTTGAATTCAGAGATCCACCTGCCTCTGCCTCCCTGGTGCTGGGATTACAGGCATGCACCACCACACCCTGCCAATTAGTCTGATCTGTAAATTATATTTTCATCAGAGTTACTCTGATGGTGGGATTAAATATCTTTGACCTGTATACTATTTTTAAAAAAATACTGTCAGGGGCTGGAGACATGGCTCAGAGGTTAAGAGCACTGACTGCTCTTCCAGAGGTCCTGAGTTCAATTCCCAGCAACCACATGGTGGCTCACAACCATCTGTAACGAGATCTGATGCCCTCTTCTGGCCTGCAGGCATACATGCTGTATACATAATAAATAAATAAATCTTTTTAAAAAAAAGACACAATAAAAAAAAATACTGTCAGATGTGGTATTTTTAGTTAGTCATGTTGACATACACCTGTACTTCCCAGCTGTTTGGGAAACTGAGGCAGGAGGACTTCTTGGGCCCAATTTTAACTAATTGCTATCTAGATTTTATGCAGTATAAATGTCTGAAATTACTTAAACCTGACATTACTTTGTCCATTTCAGAGTGACTTGGTAGAAGAATATTTTGAAGCCCATAGTAGTTCAAAAGTTCTAACATCTGACAGAACCCTGCAGAAGCTGAGGAGGGCTAAACTGGACCAGGTAGGCTGGGAGGGTATTGTCAGCATTTTGTTTATTGTTACCTGGAAATACATGAGCGGTGCATTGGGAAAAGACGTGAGCAGGAGCAGAATTATTTCCCTGGTAAAATAAAGCAGAAGTTAATGTTGGGGTCATTAAATATTTGTTGCCTAAACTGTAAACAGTTGACTGACTAGACATCTATTTGACATAATTTTACTTTTTTTCCTTCTATGCCTTCTTTCTCAGAATTTAGAATAACTTGGTGAGGTGAGGTCATAGGTTTGACAGCCATAAGCTCCTGTCAGTTCCTCACTCAATCCCATGCCCTTCATTGACCTTTACATTGGTCTGCAGACAGTCTGCAGCCTGGCTGTCGTCACTGTCTCCCCTCTGCAGAGTGAGGAGGATGTCTCCCTGGCTGTCACTGTCTCCCCTCTGCAGAGTGTGGAGGATGTCTCCCTGGCTGTCACTGTCTCCCCTCTGCAGAGTGTGGAGGATGTCTCCCTGGCTGTCACTGTCTCCCCTCTGCAGAGTGTGGAGGATGTCTCCCTGGCTGTCACTGTCTCCCTGGCTGTCGTCAATGTCTCCCTTTGCAGAGGGTGGAGGATGTCTCCCTGGCTGTCACTGTCTCCCCTCTGCAGAGTGTGGAGGATGTCTCCCTGGCTGTCGTCACTGTCTCCCCTTTGCAGAGTGTACATTCATATACACACACATGAGCACATACATGCAGGATGTCTCCCTGGCTGTTTTGGAGGAGGTGCAGAGTGCACTAAGGTAGCACGTGACCTTGCACTGTGCTCCATTAGCTCATGTTACAAAAACCCCAGTCCATCTGCCCTTGTTGGGATTTGGACCAGTAGCCTCCTTGAACACGGGACGTAACCATTGAGTGACAGAGTCTTTCAGTAGGGCTTAAGGGCTGGAAAGATGGCTCAGGAGTTCAGTGTATGTACTGTTCTTACAGAGGGCCAAGTTCAGTTCCCAGCACTCACGTGACTCACAACTACCTGTCATTGTAGCTCCAGGGTACCCAGTACCCTCTTCTAGCCTCCATGGGCGGCTTACTTGGATATACCTTCGCTATAATTAAAGAGAAAGTGAAAGACCCCCCAGGGGAGATCTTCCTTCAGGAGAGACCCCAAACCCAAGGAACACACCGAAACCACAGATCAGATGCAAACAGCAAGAGGGTTTATTAGATACACAGGTACCCGGGGCCAAGTCTCTCGGAGGACTTGCGCACCTTCCTAGGGCAAGGGGGACTTTTTATGGGATCCCAGGGGCAGAGGCGCGGTTACAGAAGCGAGAAGCATAGTTACAGGGTCCCTATTGGTTGTTTCAAAGAAGGCCAGGGTGAACTTGGGGTCGTATGTGTGTGGCTGACTTGGCCTTGCCCAGGGTATAGTGGGTGTTTTTCCAGCCCAGCTGCTTATTCCTCAAGGCCAGGGGGCCAGCCATAAAATATCCTGATTTGACTCAACTGTTTTTCTCCCAAGGCCGGATGGCTGGCCTTAGTTATCTCTCTCTCAAGGCCGGATGGCTAGCCACAGCTGTGAACTCCTGTTTTTCTGATTCCTTCAGAATGGAGTTTCTTAGGCTAAGTTATTGGGACGGGACGGGGCGGGGGGGGGGGGGATTTCATCGGCCCAACGCCCCATGTCCTCATAATGGAGCGGGGGTCTTTCAAAAGCAAATGTCTACACAGGACAGTGGGGTTAACCCAAGAAGAGAATGTTATTGGCTCACTTGCACAGATGTGCCATAGTATCCATGTATGTATTTGCATTCATACATACATAACCATATGCACATTGGAAATAATAAAGTAAATTTAAAAAAATAGAAGAATCTCTATCAAAAACTAAGGACAGGGACTGGAGAGTTGGCTCAGCAGTTGGAAGCACCACTCTTGCCGAGGACCCATATTAGCTGCTCACAACTCCCTGTGTCTCTAGATCAAGGGGATCTGGTGTCCTATTCTGGCCTCTAGGCACGGCAAGCACAGATGGGACATGAACATACACAGGCTGAGAGTGACTGAGGAAGATACCACTTCTGGAGTCCACATGGAAGCATACCACCATTCATATACACACAAGAGCACATACACGCAATAAATAGAACAAACTTTCCAAGAAAGAAATAATAATTAATATTTGCCATCTGTTTTTATATAAGCAACATGAGAAAGAGTAAGTGGCTCGAAGGTCAAAGGGAAACCTTTGAGCGGGTAATCTACGAGAATGTAAGAAGTGCCTGTTAATGAGAGAAGAGTTCCAGGCACAGCATGCCGTTTCTTCCTCCTGTCTGTGGGTTAGCTGAAGGTCAGCAGAGCTAGGAAACGCCCGTGTCTGTCCTGCCTGGTGGACTAGTCAGGTAGCTGAGGCATGTTCTTATGATGATGACAGAGATGTAAGAAGTAGGAAGGCAGACACCCTCTAAGGCTAGGGTTAAAACTGGGATAACGCACGCCTTTAATCATAGCACTCGGTAGGCAGAGGCAGGGGGATCTCTGTGAGTTCCAGGACAGCCAGGGTCATACAGAAAAACATTATCTTGAAAAAAAGAAGAAAAAAAAAAAAACCAAAGCTGGCAATCATACTTGTGCCTCATTCTACTGGTTTATTAAAAATAAGCTTGTGTGTTTTCCAAAAATTTATATTGAATTGTTACCTCACTTTTTATAACCTTTCAAATCTACATGTTTGGTTTTTTTTTTTTTTTTTTTTTTTTTTTTTTTTTTTTTTTTTTTTTTTTTTTAATGTCTCATGCTTCCTAAACAAGCAGTCTGCAGCAGCCCTGAACCCATAGGTTTGGGAGGTGTTACTGGTTTTTAGTTATCTTTGATTTGGTTTTTGTCTGTCTGAATTTGTTGTGAAAGTTGGGAAACAGATTATCTTACAGTAACTATATTTTTGGAAATTAAAACTTTATATTTGGAGTTTGTTGTAATCATTTAAATGGTTCTAGGCAAACTTAGCAAAATTTTATATTGTTATTATATACTTGACATAAAAAAGAACTGTAAGAGGGGTTGGAGTCATGGTTCAGTCATTGAGAGTACTTCCTCTTGCGGAGGACTCAGATTCAGCTCCCATTCACTCCCAGCATCTACGGGGTGGCTCACAAACATTTAAAACTCCAATTCCAGGGGATCTGATGCCCTCTTCAGACCTCCCCAAGCACCAATTATGTACAAAAACACTCACACACATAAAAATTATCAATTTTTTTTTTGAGACAGGGTTTCTCTGTGTAGTTTTGGTGGCTGTCCTGGATCTCGCTGTTTGCCTCCCTAGTGCTGAGATTAAAGGCATGCACCACCGATGCCTGGCTAAAAATAATCAAGTCTTTAAAAACAGCTCTTAATTAAACAAGTATTTAAGTTATGTTTGAAGATTTTTTTTTTTTTTTTTTTTTTGTTTTGTTTTGTTTTGTTTTTTCGAGACAGGGTTTCTCTGTGTAGCTTTGCGCCTTTCCTGGAGCTTACTTGGTAGCCCAGGCTGGCCTCGAACTCACAAAGATCCGCCTGCCTCTGCCTCCCAAGTACTGGGATTAAAGGCGTGCGCCACCACGCCCGGCTGAAGAATTTTTTATATTCAATTGGTTTACTTATTTCCATACCTGATTTAAGTCAGTATCTCCAGTAATAATTTCTTTTCTCTTTTTTTAAAGAAAACTCTACGAAACTTATTAAGCAAATTCTCGCCTGCCTTTTCTGCTGAAATTGCACAGTTAAATCAACAGCATGAAAAGTTGTTTCGTAAATGGATGCTACAGCTACGGTGAGTATTATCATTGTACACTCTTGTACAATGAAGAATAATATGTAGTCTGTGTTGAAACATAATTTGCAGCAGGTGTGGTGATACTTACCTTTAATCCCAACCAACACTTGGGAGGAAGAAGCAGGTGATCTCTGTGAATTCGAGGCCAGCCTGGTCATCATAGTGAGTTCTAGGACAGCCAGGACTACATAGAGAGACCCTGTCTCAAAAAATATATTTGCTATATTTGATTTTCAGGTTGGGGCTATAGCTCAGTGGTAGAACATTCACATTAGTATATGTGAGGCCTTAGGTTTTATTCCTAGTACTACCCCCAAAGCATATTCCATTTCCTTTTCTGTTTGGTTTTTTGTTTGTTTGTTTTTGTTTTGTTTTGTGTTTTGAGACAAGGTTTCACTGCTCTGAACTGCTAAGCTATCTCTCCAAGCCTGTGAAATTCTGTAGTCTTTTACAAAATTGTGAGTCTGGAGTGGTGGTGCACACCTTTGCTCCCAGCATTCGTGAGGCAGAGACGGGTGAATCTCTTAAGTTCAAGGCCAGCCTGGTCTACAGAATGAGTTTCAAGACAGCCAGGACTGCACAGAGAAACCCTGTTGATGTTGTCAAGATTAATATGCGTGGGGCTGGAGAGATGGCTCAGTGGTTAAGAGCACTGGCTGCTCTTCCAGAGGTGGTAGCTAAGGTTCCCAGCACCAACATGTCAGGCAGCTCACCACTGTCTGTAACTCCAGCTCCAGGGGACCCAGCACCCTCACACACACGTACATTCAGGCAAAACACCCAGGCACATTAAAAAAAAAAAAAAAAAAATGTGTCACTTAGATTTTAGATTTAAATCTGAGTACTTGGAAGTTGGAAGCAAAAGGACCAGGACTTGAAGGTCATCCCTGGCGACCTAACAAATTAAAGCCAGCCTAGATTACACGTGTCTCAGTGTTCTATTGTAGTGAAGAGGCATCATGACCAAGGCAACTCTGGGTTTTGTTTTTGTTTTTTCAAAGCAGTCTTTCTCTGTGTAGCTTTGCACCTTTCCTGGAACTTGCTCTGTAGACCAAGCTGGCTTCAAACTCACAGAGATCCGTCTGCCTCTGCCTCCTGAGTACTGGGATTATAGTCATGCGCCACCATTGCCTGGCTCCAAGTAAACTTTTTTAAATCAGTTTTTATTTTCCTTTAATTTTAAATATAGATCAGAGATTTGAATTCTTGCTGTTTGTTTGTTTGTTTGTTTGTTTTCTGGAGCTGAGGACCGAACCCAGGGCCTTGCGCTTGCTAGGCAAGCACTCTACCACTGAGCTAAATCCCCAACCCCCAAAGGAAACTCTTATATAGGAAAGTGTTTAATTAGGACTGTTTCCAGTCTCAGAGATTGAGTCCATTACCATTGTGGTGGGGCCATGGTGGCCTGCAGGCAGACATGGAGAAGCTAAGAGTTCTACACCAGGGTCTGTAGACGTCAGGAAGAGAAAGACATTGGACTTGGCTTGGACCCTTGAAACTTCAAAGTCCACCACCAATGTCACACTTCCTCCAACAAGGCCACACTTCCTAACCCTTTCAAATAGTGCCACTCTCTATGACCAAACATTTAAATACATGAGCCTATGAGGGCTGTTCTTACTCAGACCACCACAGAGTAAGTCCCTGTTTCAAAAAGAAATAGATTTTACTTTATTTTTTGTTTTTGTTTTGTTTTGATTTTTTTGAGACAGGGTTTCTTTGTGTAGCTTTGGAGCCTGTCTGGGAGCATGCTCAGTATTCCAGGCTGGCCTCGAACTCACAGAGATCCACCTGCCTCTGCCTCCTGAGTGCTGGGATTAAAGGCGAGCGCCGCCACTGCCCGGCAAATATATTTTATTTTAATGTATTTCTGTGTATGTGTACTTTCAGAGCGTGATGACATTTGTTATGTATTTACCTTTTAAAATTATTTCTTAAAATATTATTTTAATTTTATTTTTAATATGCTTCAGTTACAATTTTACTTTCCATTAAGATGTCTAGAAGACCCTAGGTGGTGGTAGCAAATGCTTTTAATCCCAGCACTTGGGAGGCAGAGTCAGATGGATCTCTTGAATTTGGGGCCAGCCTGGTCTATGCATCAAGTTCCAGGACAGCCAGGGATAGACTAAGAAACCCTGTCTTGAAACCCCCCACCAAAATATATATATATATATATATATATATATATATATATATATATATATGAAAGAAAAATGTCTAGACGAGTAATTAAATCAGATCTTATTAATTTTTAAAACTTTTATACTTGTATCAGGAGGCTCTTAGCCTGGTGTGATGGCACACACCCATAATCCCTTTCAGTTGATGTATAGAGGCGGGAGGATCAAGATAGATTTCCAGGTCACCCTGAGCTACCACAGTAAATTCAAGGCCGGCTTAGGCCACAGTCACAAATGCAGAAATAAATAGCTGTAGCTATAGGTTTCTAAACTGTACACTGATGAAAACATACCCACGGGCTAACACACAGCAGAGTCACTGAGATAACGAGAGGACAGTTCTGAGCAACTTCACGAGGCCATTTCAGACTGCAAACAGCAGAGACTGGGCTGTGTCTCAGAGGAAGAGTGTGTGCCTGCATTTGTGAGGCATTGGGTCCAGTCCAGGGGGAGGGAGGGGAGGAGAGCATGGAGGGTAATGTCATTGGAGAGGGGGACATGGACAAAAAGCAGTCAGAAACCAGGCCATCGGGTGCAGCTGTGAGAACAGAAGTTTCCACTCTTACCTCCCGTCGATGCTGGGTTCTTCTTTTCCCTAAAGACCTCAGTTCTTCTTGGTAGCTGTAGGTGTGTGCATTGTAGATCTGTACAGCAGCTCTTTGCTTTTTGATCCCATCCTCCAGCCCAGCAGTTCTTCTTTTTCCAGTATGTCAGCTCAAGCTTGGCTTTGCTTCCCAGTCTAGACCTGTTGTCCCTACCTGAGTGGCAAAACCAGCTCTGAATTTCCTTGGAGGTTTCTGCCACTCTGGCCTTGCAGTGTCTCCCAGGGAGTGTCTTTCCTCCTCTGTCCTGGCTGTCATGCATGTCCAGGGCCTTATGTAAATGATGGTTTGTTGGATGGGCTTCTGTGGATACTCACGGATTTGGGGTTGGTCCCATCATCCTCTCTCAGCTTCTTTCTGTTGCTCTTGTTAAGTGAATGGCCCTTAGCACTGTTACGTCCACCCTGACGTTACTCAGCAGCAGCAGTAGGCGGAACTATTGGGATGGATGTTGAACCTCCCCCTTGGATGCCATAGTAATAACTGAACATACATGAACCAGTCTCTCCACCTGCCTCCTTTCCAGCATTGGACATGTCGGTCGTCTTGCTGCCTAGAGCAGGAAACTGCGTTTTCCTTTCGTCTTTGGCATTCATCGGTCTCTACTTTTCTTCTGACATGCGGACAGTTTTCTGCACGTCGGTTCATCCTTTACAGTTTGGTTCCTCTTCCCTGCTTTCTCCCCAGTATTGTAGTCCTTCTAGAATGATACGCTACTTTCCTACTGGAAGACCTTCTGGCTAACGCTGTTACTTCCAGATGTTCATTGTTGTAGTACGATTCACTGTCGAAGTTTAATCTGTTAACTCCCACTTTCCTTTAGCCTGTTTGAAATGTTCCAGGATGGCAATAGTCACTCTTCCCTTCAGGTGTGCAGAGAAAGCTGCAGAACAAGTTGGAGCTGTGAGCTCTCATATAGTCGGCATTCTAGGGGACCAACAACTTAACTGTGTAGATGCCTTTTAATTTTATTCATTTGTTTATCTTTATATTTATGAGGCAGAGTCTCACTGTGTAGGCCTGGCTAGCCCAGAACTTGCTTTGTAAACCAGGCTGGCTCTGAGATAACAGCAGTTCTCTTGGCTCTGTCTCCGAAGTGCTGGGGTTATAATACACACCCCATGGCTGGCTTTTCTTTTTATCCTTTATTCTTTTCTGCTTTTCTCTCTGCAATCCTTATAAGCTTAAGCTGATTGATAAGGAAGCTGGTGGTCAGAAGTCTTAACCTTTCATTTTATGGATGTTATCTTTCCTTACAGCCTTGGGTTCAACATTGTGCTTTATGGTTTGGGGTCCAAGAGAGATTTACTAGAAAAATTTCGAACCACCATGCTTCAAGAGTCCATTCATGTTGTCATCAACGGCTTCTTTCCTGGGATCAGTGTGAAATCAGTAAGATTCAAAACTATTAAATGAAATGACATTATGTCCTTTGCCAAGTCATGGCCCCACAGTAAAGATGCAATGTCTGCTTCTGAACACTGAATAGGAAGTGTTCTGTTTGGGGCTGTATACCAGTTAGGCGGTATAGTGCTAAGATCATATGTCTGCATTCAGAGAAGTCTGGCTTTAAATTTCTATCTTTAATTTATTATGTGAAACTGACATGGGGCTGAGGAAATGGCTCATTCTGTAAAGACGATCTGAGTTCCTTCTCCCAAACCCTTTCTTTTTAAGAGCTAGGCATGGTGGCCTGTGTTTGTAATACCAGTGCTGGAGAGACTGGGGTAGGGTGGCCCCTGATCCCCAAGGCTTACTGGCCAACCAGCCTAACCTACTAGATGAGTTCCAGCCAATGAGAAACCCTGTCGCAAAATAAATGAATAGGGCTGGAGAGTTGGCTTAGAGGTTAAGAACGCTGGCTGCTCTTGCACAGGACCCAGGTTTTATTTTTAGCACCCACATGGCAGCTCACAACTGTCTCTATCCCAGGGGAATCTGATAACCCCCTTCTGGCCTCCTAGGG
The DNA here is from genome assembly GCF_004664715.2 of Peromyscus leucopus. NCBI lineage: Eukaryota > Metazoa > Chordata > Mammalia > Rodentia > Cricetidae > Peromyscus > Peromyscus leucopus. The sequence goes on from NC_051074.1 coordinate 53,571,239, forward strand.
CACTGCATGCACGTGGGTGCACATACATACATGTAGGCAAAGCACTCATAACACATAATAATGGAAAAAATCCTTTTAGGGGGCTGGAGATATGGCTCAGTGGTTAAGGGCACTGTCTGCTCTTCCAAAGGTCCTGAGTTCAATTCCTAGCAACCACGTGGTGGTTCATACCATCTGTAATGAGATCTGGCACCCTCTTCTGGCCAGCAGGCATACATGCAGACAGAACACTGTATACATAATAAATAAATAAATCTTTTAGTTCGAGGCCAGCCTGGGCTACCAAGTGAGTTCCAGGAAAGGCGCAAAGCTACACAGAGAAACCCTGTCTCGAAAAGCCAAAAAAAAAAAAAAAAAAAAATCCTTTTAGGAATAATTAATAGACGTGTAGACAGCACCTGAAGAACAACACCCAAGTTTGTCCGTGGCCTCCATGGACCCACGCAGAAATGTTCACATACACACATACTCGCTGACCTGCTTAGGGTTGCTGTTGCTGCGATGAAACACCATGATCAAAGCAAATGGAGGAGGAGTTTGTTTGGCTTACACTTCCACATCACTGTTAATCATTGAAGGGAGTCAGGACAGGAACTCAAGCAGGGCAGGATCCTGGAGGCAGGAGCTGATGCAGAGGCCACAGAGGGAGTTGCCTACTGGCTTGTTCCTCATGGCTTGCTCGGCCTGCTTTCTTACAGAACCCAGGACCACCAGCCCAGGGATGGCTCCATCAATCACTAATTAGCAAAATGCCCTCCAGGCTTTCATACAGATGGATCTTAAGGAAGCCTTTTCTTAATTGAGGCTCACTCATCTCAGATGACTTTAGTATGTGTCAAGTTAGCATAAAACTGTCTAAAACTTGAAGGAAATGTTGCCTTCATTTACTACACTAAGTAAATAGCGGAACAGCTAAGAGTAGGCTTATAGAATCTGTAATTTGATTATAGTTTTGTATCATTTTAGTACACAAATGATAAAAGTATAAATAATAATATTTTTACAGAACATTTATCATAGGCCATTTTTACTTAAATGAGAATTATCAAGGCTTTGGATATTGGATATTAACCAGCATAGTGTTCCTCTTCAGTTCTTAGTGTTGGTGTCCGTTCTTTTGCCATATTCATAGGTGGTCCTCCCCCCCTTTTTCCTTTGGTTATTTTGGGACAGGGTCTCTTTATGTAGATCAGGCTGTCCTAGAACTCCCTATGTAGACCAGGCTAGCTTTCAATTTACAGAGATCCGCCTGCCTCTGCCTCCAGTGTGCTGGGATTAAAGGTGTGCGCCACCACCACACCTGGCTCACATTCAGAGTTTGATCGAGTTTTTCTTACTGTTTTTTTTTCTTCCCTCTTACATTATTCTTTCACATTGTTATTCTTCCCTTTTCCTTTTAGACTTAATATATTTTTTTCTTTTTTCTTTTTTTTTCCTGGAGCTGAGGACCGAACCCAGGGCCTTGCGCTTGCTAGGCAAGCACTCTACCACTGAGCTAAATCCCATATATATATATTTTAAGAAGAATTAGATATACTTGAAAACCCAGTGGAATTTTAAGTGTTTTTTAAACTTTATGAGAAACTCAAAATCACTTTTAATTTGTGAAAAAAGATTGATTTGCTAATTGTATTTGTGGTATGTGACAGAATAAACTGCGGTTGATATGGTACCTCTTGCGCTTCTGTGATGTAGATCCTGAATTCTATAACTGAAGAAGTCCTCAATCATATGGGCACTTTCCAGAGTGTTCTGGATCAGCGAGACTGGATAATAAACAAATTTAAAGAAGGTAACATAAAGGAAACCATCTGTAGCATTTAGGGTGAAGTCACACTGCTTCTCTGTATTCATGGAATTTTAGACTAAAAGAGTATTATTTTAATATGGATGCTCTAGTCATGTCGATCTTTTCTGTTGTACTAATCTGTTCTATGAATTTCACCTGACAGGAGTTACTCCTGTCTTAACTCTGTATGGCCTTTTATTTTAGAATAATTTTACTTTTTGTATTGTCAATGTGAAGTGCCCATAGCAGGAGTTGGCATTCAGTGACTTCCCTAATCTGTGTGTGTGTGGGGGGGGGGGGTGCGTGCGTGCGTGTGGTTGTTCAATCTCTCACTCTAACCTCGAGCTAAGGATTTGGTTGACCAGCAAGCCCTGAGGACGCCCCTATCTCAGCCTCTGCTTTTCAGCCCAGGGATGACAAGTGCAAGCTCCTGCATCCATCCAGGATTTGTGTTTACTCTTCTTTTCTTTTAATGGGTGCTGAGGGTTGAGGGTTATAACCGAGCCATCTTCCCAGCTGCAGATAGTGTTCAGTTACCGTATGAAACAGGTCTGCCCTTCGCTGCGTTCTGTTACTCACGTATAGAGTGCTTGCCTGGAGCCTGCCTTTGAATAGCCTTTAATACCTATGTATTAAATATCTTTAATGGAGTAAGGACTTGACAATCCTCCCTGAAAATAATAATGGAATTCCCTTTCCTTCCAGATTCCTCTTTAGAACTCTTCCTCCTTATCCACAACTTGGATAGCCAGATGTTGAGAGGAGACACCAGCCAGCAAGTTCTTGGACAGCTGTCGTCTTTGGAGAACGTGTACCTTTTAGCGTCTATTGATCACCTCAATGCTCCTCTCAGTAAGTTCCTCTTCTCCCTTGAGAGATTAGCTTACGAAAGCTTCTTACTGTTTTTCAGTACATTTTCAGCTTCTTAAAGGGTTGTCTCAATTTATTGGAACTAAAGCTCTCCACTAAAGAATTGTGTTACATCTGAAGTTACGTGAGGAAAAATAGACCGTTATTCTAGTTCCACCCTGCTCTTTGTGGGGTTACAATGTTGTTGTTTTCTTTGTAGTCTGTTTTCTTCCTTCCTTCCTTCCTTCCTTCCTTCCTTCCTTCCTTCCTTCCTTCCTTCCTTCCTTCCTTCCTTCCTTTCTTATTAATTTCATTATTTTGTGTTCGTTGGTGTTTTGCCTGCATGTATGTCTGTGTGAGGGTGTCAGATCCCCTGGAACTGGAGTTACAGACAGATGTGAGGTGCCATGAGGGTGCTGGGAATTGAACCCAGGTCCTCTGGAAGAGCAGCTAGTGCTCTTAACTACTAAGCTATCATTCTAGCCCCCTATTTTATTTTTGAGACAGGTTTTCTCTGTGTTACAGCACTGGCTGTCCTGGAACTCACTTTGTAGACCAGGATGACCTTGAACTCACTGAAATCCACCTGCCTCTGCCTCCTGAGTATTGGGATTAAAGGTATGAGCCACAGCATGAAGTGTTTATTTTATAAATTCAAAGATTTTGTGATAATGATAGGTTAACTATTAAGTTTTTAAGATTTATTTGTGCCGGGTGGTGGTGGCGCATGCCTTTAATCCCAGCACTGGAGGCAGAACCAGGCGGATCACTGTGAGTTCGAGGCCAGCCTGGTCTACAGAGAGAGATGCAGGACAGGCACCAAAACTACACGGAGAAACCCAGTCTGGAAATATCAAAAATTAAATAAAAATAAAAAATTGTTTCTTGATGTGTATTTTGTTTATGTGAGTTTATGTGCACCGTATGCTGGAGAGGCCTAGGAGCATCAGATCCCCTGGAACTGAAATTATAGGTGATTGTGAACTGTCATGTAGGTGCTGGGAACTGAACCCGGGTCCTCTGCAAGAGCAGTAAGCATTCTTAACTGCTGAGTCGTTTCTTTAGCCTCCTCATTAAGTTTTACTTTATTTTATTTATTTATTATTTATTTTGGAGGCAGAGTCTAACTATGTAGCCCTGGCTGTCCTGGAACTCACTCTGTAGACCAGGCTGACCTCGAACTCACAGAGACCTGCCTGGCTCTGGATTAAAGATGTGTGCTACTACACCTGACGGCCTTATTAAAGTTTTAAAAGAATTATTGATGGTACCGAGGTATTTTCATTTGTATTTAATGTACTAATAAAGATTCAGATGTTAAACAAGTAAGGTAGCTCATACTTGACACCCTAGCACTTTGAGGCCGAGGCGAGAGGATTATGAGTTTGAGACCAGCCTGGGCTCCATAATGAGACCTTGTCTCAAAACAAAACAAAAGAATTAAGATTCTGATTGACAGCAGAAACAGGTTGTGAGTTACAGATTTATATAAAAAAATGACAAAAATGAAATATTTTATATTTTTTTAAAATGCAGTGCTAAGGTGTAAACCCAGAACATTGTTTACTTTTTTTTGGCAGTGGGGTTCGAGACAGGGTTTCTCTGTGTAGCTTTGGAGCCTGTCCTGGGTATCACTCTGTAGTCCAGGTTGGCCTCGAACTCACAGATCCGCCTGGCTCTGCCTCCTGAGTGCTGGGATTAAAGGCGTGTGCCACCACCGCCCGGCGAACCCTGTACACTTTACTCAAGCACTCTACCGCGCTGCGTGCCCAGCTCTTGGCGCTTCTCCTTTAAAGTCTCATGGACCTGAGGACAGCATGATAGTTTGTAACCCTTTGCTTTGATCATCTCCTGTAGTGTGGGATCATGCGAAGCAGAGTCTGTATAACTGGCTTTGGTATGAAACGACGACATACAATCCTTACTCTGAAGAGACGTCCTATGAGAACTCCCTTCTGGTTAAACAGTCTGGATCTCTGCCGCTTAGTTCTCTGATTCATGTCTTACGAAGCCTTACCCCCAATGCAAGGTAAGAATAAAAACTACAGATACAGTTATATAAAGACATATATCCATATATACCCATATATACATTATATATGCATAAAGACATATCCATAGATACACATAAAGATGCATGTCCACATATACATTATATATATATATACATTAAGACATGTATCCGTATATACACATTATGCATACATAAAGATGTATATCCATATATCCACATTGAGGGCTGGCAATGTAGCTCAGTGGTCAAGCTCTTGCCCAGCATGCTAAATCCCCTGAATTCAGCTCCCGGCACTACTACAAAGAATAACCTGCACCGTCAAGGACCAGGAGTGAAGGTCGGGAGCACTTGTCTCACGTGTACAAAACCCTCAATTCAGTCCTGGCTCTTCAAAAATAAAGCATTTTGTACACCTGAGGATGTACTACTAAGTTTATCAGTGACTCTGCTGTTTGGTAAATATTGTAATCCAAAGCAACCTGGGGGAGAACAGGATTTATTCGGCTTACACTGCCAGGTCCCAGTTCACCATTGAAGGAAGTCAGGGAAGAAGTCAAGGCAGAAACGGTGGCCGGATGTTGCTGGCTGATTTGCTCTCACGCTCATACTTGGGCATCTTACGGCCTAAGGCTGGTGCCGCCCACGGTAGTCTTGGCCCTCCTACATCAGTTATCCACAGGTGTCCCACAGACAGGCCTGGGTGCCCATGGGGTGTGGTGATCTCCCCGATTAGGAGCCCCTTCTCAGGCAACTGTAGGCTGTGTCAAGTTGATAGTTAGGGACAGAAACAAAACTACTTACCTGCTGTAAAGGGTTCAGAAGGATAATGAAAATGGTGACCAGGACTGGATTATACGATAGGCAGAGAGTTCAATAGTAGCCTATGAAACTGACCATGCAGCTAAATAGTTTTTAACAAGTTGTTAGGGGCTGGGAAGATGTCTCAGAGTTTAAGTAAAGCATTCTTGGACTTAGTTCCGAGGATCCATACGGTGACTCACAGCAGTATGTAACCTCAATTCCAGAGGAACCCAACAAGCACATACATGATGCACATACATGCATGCAGGCAACTTTGTTGTTTCTGAACCAAAATGTCTAAGTTGAAATACAGAGAAAACTCGGGGCATTTGGTGTATTTTCTTTTGTGAATGTGAGATGGGTTACTCAGCTAGAGGTTTTTTGTTTGGTTTTTGGTTTGCTTTGTTGCTCTTGAGATAAGGTCTCACTGTGTAGTTGTGACTTCCCTGGAACAAACCCAGAGATTTACTTGCCTATGCTTGCTGAGTCCTGAGACTATAGGCCTGTGCCGCCACACCCAGCACAGGACAGAGGTCTGGGACTGTGCCCAGCAGCCCTGTCTTCGTCTTCTGAGCACTGAGACTGTCTGTGCAAGTGTCAGCAGACCTCCTCAGGTTTGATTATAGAAAGTGTGTGTGCGTGTGTGTGCGTGTGCGTGTGTGCGTGCGTGCGTGTGCATGTGTTCCTGTGCACACGCTCCTAGATAGGAAAAGTGTTTCTTCCTACGAGGCTGTGGTTTTCTTGGAGAAGGAACAAAAGGCAGTGTAGCCTAGCCAGCCACATAGTTGGCATAGTTTTACATTTACTACTACAGAGCGGTTCTGTTTAATTTTTGCTTGTTTTGTTTTTGTAGGGGGATTTTCAGGCTCCTTATCAAGTTCCAGCTGGATAACCAGGACAGCCCTTCCTACATCGGTATCTGATGATTTGTGACATTTAATGTGACTCTCTGTCCCCCTGTGCTCCCTGTTCTAGAGCCCCGTGGTGGCCCTGCATTTCTCACAGCAGAGAAGTGACTGCCCTGTGGTGGGTGTGTCTGTCCAAACCTGTAGGGAATTTCCAGCATCTTTGCAAATACACTGCCCAGTAGGTTGCTAGTGGGAATTGGAAGACAGGCCCACTTACTTTTAGAATTCCATGCACTACTGGAACTATGGATGTGTATCTGGTACACACACACACTTATGCCTGGCATGATGGTCCATACCTTTCGTCTCAGCCCTTAAGAAATAGAGGCAGGCTGGGTAACAGTGGCACAGGCCTTTAATCCCAGCACTCGGGAGGCAGAGCCAGGTGGATCTCTGAGTTCCAGGCCAGCCTATTGCTATACAAGTTCCAGGCTGACCAGAGCTACGTAGCAGGACACTATCCTTTTTATTTATTTATTTTTTTTAAGGCAAACAGAACATCGAATGACTTAGTCTTTCGTCTCCCCAGGACTTTCTTTTCAAGACTTCTACCAGCAGTGTCGGGAGGCCTTCCTCGTGAACAGTGACCTCACGCTCCGGGCCCAGCTGACTGAATTTCGGGATCACAAACTCATCAGGACCAAGAAGGTGGGACTGCTGCGGTGGCACCGGGGTGGGTTAGTGCGTGTTGTTACTGAGGACAAAGGCGGGGGAGCGGCCGGGGAGGAAGGAAAACAAAACAACAAGAAATGATGTCACCGAAACCAGGGACGAGAGAATGAACGGTACCCTGTAGTGTCGGACGCTTCTGAGAGGCCAAGACGACACAGACTAATCTGGGGCTTCGGACTACGGGACGATGTGACAGTGAGCTCTTGCTCTGTGGCGCTGCAGATGGACTGCTGGGAGAAGAGAGGAGACATTTCATGAACAGCTCTGGAAAGCTGACGTTCAGGGCAGAAGAGCGAGTCCAGGACGTTTCTAATTCTTTTCTGTGTGTGCACCATGTGTGCTCGCCTGGTGCCTGTAGAAACTAGAGAAGGGCACTGGAACTAGAGTTATTGGTGGTTGTGAGCTGCCATGTGGGTGCTGGAATCCAACCAGATCCTCTGGAAGAACAGTCAGTGTTCTTACTGCTGAGCCATCTTTCCAACCCCAAAAGGTATTTTTAGGTGAGAGCTACTTGGAACACCTTCAAAATCAAGTGAAGGCTGGTGTGGTGGGGCACACCTTTGATCCCAGCACTAGAGAGGAAGAGGCAGGCGGATCTCTGTGAGTTCCAGGCCAGCCTGGTCTACAGAGCGAGTTCTAGGACAGTCAGGGTTACACAGAGAAACCCTGTCTCAAAAAAACAAAGTAATAACAGTAATTTAAAAGGTCAGGTTTTTTGTTTGTTTAATCTGCAATAGAAAAGTCCAGATAGCTCCCTTACCGAGGTTTAACATATGGGGTATTCTTTTGTCTTGTAGGGAACTGATGGTGTGGAATATTTATTAATTCCCGTCGACAGCGGAACATTGGCTGACTTCTTGGAGAAGGAAGAGGAGGAGGCTTAGACTGTCTCCTTTTAGGTGGAAAAGTCATCGATGTCCCCAGCTGCTGCTCCTCTAGCAAGAATGCTGGTTTGCATCCAGCATTAGATCATTCTGTCCAGCAGACAAGAGTTACTAGTGAAGGGCCGCATCATCGATTTGAACCTCGATTAGCCTGGCTGGTGTGCTGTATCTAATGCTATGCAGTGGTCATCGAGTTGGGAGGGAAATGTGCCTTTAACTTATTACTTCTCTGGAGACTTGATGCTGGGTGAACAGTATGCTCAGGGATTATTGGGAAGTGGATATTTTTGGATTATTTTATATGGAATGCTAATCCCTAACTTTTGAGGGCAGTTTAACTCCCCGAGCTGAATTACTACAAGTGCACTTGTTTCAGATCAGTACGAAGAGGGGGTCCCACGGAACTTAGGAGGAAGGAGGTGGGTCGTCCGCTTTTTCTGAAATGATGAAAACATTTCAGAAGTCTCTCCCTGCGGACTTAGGCTGTCTCAACTGAGACAGTGGGAGAAATGCAAGGAATAGATAGGGCATGTGCCCAGCCTCGGAAGCACATTTAAAATAGTTAGTATTTATACCATGACCTTGATTTTTATGATACAAATGAGAAGTCAGACTAAGAAATAAAATCCTGATTTACATGCTAGTAATTGTTTTCAGGAAAATAGAAAATAAAAAGATTTCCTTATTCTTGTACATTAACGTTTATTTTCTTACATAGCACCAGGCCAGCATAGCTGGCCCAGGCCTTTCCTGCCACCATCCAGGAGTCAGAGGCAGGCAGACTGCTTCCCTCCTTTCAGAAGAACAGTAGCAAGACATGAGCTCACATTTGTAATCCGACACAGGAAGACGGAGGCAGGGAAAGAGGAGGTCTAGCCCAGTCTGAGCTACAGTGATGCCCTGCTTCAGCAAACATTCAATAAATACACAGTGACACACAGGACACTGGCTGGTTTGCACTTTCTTCTCGTGTGTGGTGTGTGTGTGTGTGTGTGTGTGCAGAACCAGAGTAAGATGTGAAGTGTTTTCTGCTGCGTTCTGCCTTACTGCCTTGAGAGAACGTCTCCTGAACCAGAAGCTCCTTTTAGGCCAGAAGGGCTGCCAACAAGCCGTCAGTCAGCCTGCCTTCCCACCAGTGCTGGCGTTGGGGCACCACAGCCATGCCCAGCCTTGTGCATGGGTGCTGGGCTTCAAATTCAGGCCTCTGCTCTCAGAGCAAACACTCTTTCCCACTGAGCCATCCCCCAGTTCCATGGACCTTGTGTTCTTGTTTAATATGTCTAGTTTATTATTATAACGACCACATCATAAACAAACATACAATATACACATCTTTGCCTTTATAGTTTTTTGTTGTTTTGTTTTTCTGTTGTTTTTCGAACAAAGTTTCTCCATGTAGCAGCCCTGGCTGTACTGTAACTCACTTTGTAGACAAGGCTGACCTCGAACTCATAAAGATCCACCTGCCTCTGCCTGCCCAGTGCTGGGATTAAAGGCGTGCACCACTGCCGCCTGGGTTACAGGTTTGTTTTTTAATAGATGTTACTGGTAATAAAAGACCAGGGTGTATAGTCATTTTATAGTGCTGGTTGTTTTGAAGTGTTTGAAAACTTTCTGAGTACATCTTACGGTACCATGGCATATTCCTATACACTGGCTCCCTTCTCAGCAGCACTGTTCCTTAATGTCTAGAGTTACAGTGACTTGAAGCTCTAACTCCTGGCTAGTTTGCTTCTGGGCTGGAGGTGTAATTCACCAAGCAAGCTCTTTTGTTTTGGTTTTTAGGTTAGCGTGCAAAGGTAATGGGTTCCCTTAGGGCATTTCATATATATTTTTTCACTGTACTTGGTCCTCATTCCTTCCCATCCCCAATAACCACGCCTCCCTCTCTCCCTTCTGCTTTATTTTATATATCCTCATTACTCTCCTTTTCCTTAAAAATCTCTTTATCTTATCTCTTCACTTCTGGTTCTATGGCTGCATGCACCCACACACAAACATACATATCCAAGTTCTTCATAAGAGAGGACATGCAGAATGTCTTTCTGAGTCTGGCTTGTAGAATACCTGCAGGAAATGCTGTATAGTAATCACTAGTCATATTTTGAGTGTTTAATACCATTAATTAGCGATAAAATTATAAAATTCCAAGTGACTTTGGAGCTCAGTGGTACAACACTTGGCCTTCCATTCACAATGTTGGAACACAGTTGAAGAATAGAGTTGTACAGCTGGGTGGTGGCGGCGGCTGAGGCAGAGGCAGGAGGATCTCAGTGAGTCTGAGGCCAGCCTGGTCTACAGAGCAAGCCAAGTTCCAGGACAACTAGGGCTGTCTAAAAACACCCCCCCCCCAAATAAAAGTTGTACAAGGGGAATTTTGAGTGCTTGTGAGAAAACTCCAAGGAAACAAGACAAGAATCTTGTGATCTCAGTTTCTTCAAAACCACAAAATTATTATTTTTTTTTAAAGATTTATTTATTTGCTTATTACAGACACAGAAGAGGGCACCAGATCTCATTACAGATGGTTGTGAGCCACCATGTGGTTGCTGGGAATTGAACTCAGGACCTCTGGAAGAGCAGTCAGTACTCTTAACCTCTGAGCCATCTCGCCAGCCCCCACAAAATTATTCTTGGAATGTGCTTTCGTGCCCTCCCAGGTGTAGCGGATAGGTTTGCATTCATTTTAGATAATTCATTACAGCTGGCTATGGTTATTTGTTCATTTGCCTCTAGAGAAAACTTGTTTTTGCCGTGTGCCATTTGTCCTTGGGATTGCCCACTTTACTCAGGTGACCTCAGTATGAATCGTCTGAGGCTCTGAATAAAGTTGGCTATTGCAGGAGACTTTACTCTGCCTCATTTTTAGGCCCTGTTCTCCCAGGTTCACACTACCAGCTTCAGCAGTAAACAGACAAGGTGCTTAGTTTGATCCCCACACTACCAAAAAACAGCAAAACAAGTAGAAAAGTAGACAGTGATCACCGATTTTTTTTTTAAATCCAAATAAAAATTTCTTTCTGATGCCTAACCTAAAAGTATATAGACTGCCAGGCGGTGGTGGTGCACACCTTTAATCCCAGCACTCAGGAGGCAGAGCCAGGCAGATCTCTGAGTTCAAGCCAGCCTGGTCTACAGAGCGAGTTCCAGGACAGGCACCAAAACTACAGAGAAACCCTGTCTCGAAAAATCAAAACTACATAGACTGACCTCATCACCCAAAAAAATGCTGCTTAGAAATAAATCTAGATCCATTTTTTGCTGTTTTTCTTGTCTTTGTGAGTGTGGGTGCCTATGGAGATCAGAGTGTGTTAGATGCCCTACAGCTGGAGTTACAGGGGTTGTGAGCTACCATGTTAGAGCTAGGAAGTGAATTCCATCCCGCTGCAAAAGCAGCGCGTGTGTGTAACTGCTGAGCCATCTCTCTGGCTGCTTTTCTTTTTTAGACGGTTCCAGGCAGGCCAGGAACTCCTAGGCTTCCTCCCTTTGCCTGCCAGACACTGGGGTTGAAGCTGCACTACCACACTCGGCTCCAAATCTGTCTATAAATGACAAAGATCATTGAGACGGAAACACCTCATCCACACAGAACCGCTTCTCAAGAATGGTACGTGCATGCCTTTAATCCCTGCATTTGGTGAGCATGCACCTCAGCTCAAGGGGACCTAAAGGCCAGCCTCGGCTAAACAGTGAGTTGGAGGCTATCCTGGGTTACAGGAGATTCTGTCACAAACAAGCAACCAAACAAAAAATGCCTTGTTACGTACAGGTTTTAGTCACCTTTTCCAAGGGTTTATAGTGAATATCTGTCTTTATTGTACGCTTTACGTATGGTCTTTACCTTGTGAGCCGTAACGTTAGCGAGCCAGACAGAAGAACTGAAAACGATGTCGATCGAGCCGTTCTGCAGGATGTCAGCACCACCAGTTCTTCCTGCACAGTCCCATTTCCATCCAGATGATGTGCGGCTTGTGTCACCATGACATCTTGTGTGTTTTAAACCACACGAAGAGGGTCCCTGTCTGTCTCAGACAGGATAATATTAATCTTATTCTCCAAGTGGACACCCAGCATTTCCTGGAGATCGGAGAGGAAGCCTCGTTCGGTGTTGCTGTGTTCACAAAGAATGACATTTATCCCTTTGGACGCAGCATCCAGAACATCATGGTGGGACATTTCACCTGCCCAGGAGGAAAGAGCAACGTCTTAAATCTTAGACATGGAATGTGTGCATCCTGAACCACCGCAGCCGGGAGCCTGCGTCTGTATGAATGAATGCAACGGCCCACAAGGTCCTGCGTTTGCTGCCCAGGAAAAGGAAGTTCAAACTACATATCATTTTATGGTGCTGCGTCACGTCTATGTTCAGGAGCAAGAATATATGGTGATATTTTATTTGTACTGAAATGTAATTTTAATTTTATGTTAATAAAGTTGCCCTGGGGTCAGAGCTATTAGAGCCATAGCAAGAGCGTGCTGGTTAGAAGAGCTAGGTAGATTTCTGTGTGTTCAGGGATACAGCCAGTATTGGAGACATACGCCTTTAAGACCTGGAGGGCGGTACTTACAGGCAGTGATGAGGCAGTCATGTGGTTGGGTTTAGAACCAATGAGAAGGCAGAACAGAAAGACTATTTAAACACAGACAAACAAGAAGTAGCTCTCTCTCCGGGAAGCTAGGAGCACTGCAGGAGGTAAGATTTTATCTCTGAGCCCTGACCTCTCGGCTTTCTCTTTTACATTGGCTCTGTGTTTCTTATTTGATTGGTTACATCTACAAGAATACGGGGATGGCACTGAAGAAGACCGAGATGGCACTGGGTGTGCTGCGTGTGTGTGTGTGTGTGTGTGTGTGTGTGTGTGTCCCCGTGTGTGTGTGTGTCCCCGTGTGTGTGTGTGTCCGTGTCCTGATGCATTATCGGGGGTGGGAAATCAACTTTAGAAGTCAGTTCTCTCCTCCCCTTCCTCCCCTTGTGGTGCCTGGAACTGAAGTCCAGTCATCAGACTTGCAGAGCAAGTTTGTTTACCCTGAGCCCAAAGCATAAATTTCATTTTATGTTTCCTCTATACTTTATTCTCATGCCCTGAAGATAGTATGTATAGCATTTTGAATGTGCCAGTATTTTTATAATAACCTGTCTCGTGAGTCTAGGTGTGGAATTTTCCTCTTATGCTTGTGTTAAAATAGTTTTGTAGCACTTTGGACCTAAGTACTTTTGATGCAGAATGCTGCCATGGATAACCGTAATCCTAGAACTTGGGAAGCTGAGGAAGAGGATCAAGCATCCCGGCCAGCCTCAGATAAATAGCTGGAGGCAATCCTAGGTTATAGGAGACCCCATCAACAAATGCCTTGTTAGTTATTGTGGCTGGGCAGCCTGGCGTACGGTGTGTGCCTTTAATCTAATCCCAGCACTCCGGAGGCAGAGGCAGGAGGAGCTCTGAGTTTGAGACCAGCCTGGTCTAGAGTGAGTTCTAGGACATCCAGAGCTACACAGGGAAACCCTGTCTTGAACAACCAAAAAGAAAGAAAGAAGGGGCTGGAGAGATGGCTCAGAGGTCAAGAGCACTGACTGCTCTTCCAGAGGTCATGAGTTCAGTTGCCAGCAACCACATGGTGGCTCACAACCATCTGTAATGAGATCTGGTGCCCTCTTCTGGCCTGCAGTCATACATGCTGTATACATAATAAATAAATAAAATCTTTAAAAAAAAAAAAAAAAAAAAAGAGAGAAAGAAAGAAAAAAAAAGTTACTGTGAAAAGATACAGGGAAAACTCAAATATGTTGTAAATTTTTAAAAATATCATTTGTAAATTTGATGACTGAATTTGAGAACAAAAACATTGTGGGGGAGGAAAGATTAAAAATAATGAATATGAACAAAACTCTGGAAATAATAAAGTATGTGCCTGTGTGTTATATACAATTTGGTTTATAGAAAGTTAAGCTTTTTTTTTTTGGTTTTTCGAGACAGGGTTTCCCTGTGTAGCTTTGCGCCTTTCCTGGAACTAACTCGGTAACCCAGGCTGGCCTCGAACTCACAGAGATGTGCCTGGCTCTGCCTCCCAGTGCTGGGATTACAGGCGTGCGCCACCACCGCCCAGGGAAAGTTAAGCTTTAATCAGGGTTTATAGACATAAAGCCATTAAAATTTTTTTAAATGTTTGTTGTTTTGTTTTGTTCAAGACAGGGGTTCTCTGTGTAGCCCTGGCTGTACTGGAACTCACAGAGATCCTCCTGCTTTTGCCTCCCAAATCATGGGATTTAAGGCGTGTGCCATCAGAGCCCAGCTAAATTTTTTAAATGTAAAAATAAGAAAAGTGTGTTCTTACTGGGAAAGTGAGCTGGCTGCTTTCAACTCTACACAATAGTATCAGTTCACTGTTAGGAATAGTTTGTATGCGAGCACCCTTTAAAATACCTTAACATTTTTGAATTGCTTGAACTTATACACATATTACTTTATAATTCTTAAGAACTAGACTGTTTTTAACTGTATGCATATGTATGCTTGCAAGTACATGCCATGTATGTATGGGTGATGGAGGGCAGAAGAGGTGTGAGCAATTTTAATGAAACTCACTGGCTCGTAAGAAGAGAAAAGAGGAAGCAGTTGCGAAGGGAGAGGAGAGACCAGCAGACTGGACGGACAAGAGTGTGTTCAAAGTCCACGTGCATGAACCGGTCACAATGAGACCTGTCAGGTATTTAAAAAGTACTTAAAAAGACAGTGCCAGATAATAGAACGCTGCCTGTCCCTGCGTGTGCACTGAGGGACTTCACACATGACCAGGTGAAGGACGCTGCCTGTCCCTGTGTGTACACTTAGGGATTTCACACGTGATTCCTTCACTGTCATCAAGGTCACGTAGTTCCTCAACTGAAGTTCAGGACTTCTCTCCAAGGCAGCCGGACACTCACTCCAGCTGTCTGTCGCCTCCCCACAATTCTTTAACTAAGCTCCTCTATCTGCTCGGTTTAAGGATCTAGTCAGGAAAATCCAAAGCCTTCCATGTGTGCGTAAAGGGTTTGGGTCTAAAGTGCAGACAGGCTGACACTTTACCCTCCATGGTTCCTTGTCTAATCTCAGAACGAGGACATGCCCTTCTGTGAAGGTGGGAAATTAGTACATTTATTAATTTCTCTCCACCTCATGTGTTTAGACGGTCTTTATTGAACACGGAGCTCAGGAACTCACCTAGGCTGCTGACAGTAAACCCCACGGGTCCTCTGTCTCCTCGCCAGCACCGGGGTGGGCTCTGGACCACACTCAGGTCCTCCTGCTTGCACGGCCGGTGCTTCACTAACGGGGCATCTCCCTAGACCTCAAAGAATTCTTAGGATACAGAGGAGCCAGGGCTGGGCTGGACTCACACTGAGGTAGGAAGAGACTTAGTTTCAAAAATCAAGAAAAAGAAGAGCATGGTTGTAGTGGACATGGTGGCGCACGCCTTTGATCCCAGCACTTGAGGCAAAGGCAGGTGATCTCTGTGAGTTCGAGGCCAGCCACTACTACTCACTACATAGTGAGATCCTGCCATAAATAAATGAATAAATAAATGAATGAATGAATGGACAAAGGAGAGTTAGGAGGAAGGAGGATGGTGCCAGAACAATCTTGGGGTGTTGTTTCCGTTTTGTTTTTTGAGCTCATCACTGAAAGTACAGAAGGGGACAAGAAAAAGGCACTGTCCACAGAGGAAGCCCTAAGCCCGGGGCTGCAGGAGAGGATGCTCACTTAGGTTTCACCTAAGGAGTGGCACACACACACAATAAAAGTAAAATCCCCAAATAAAAACTAATCTGGGGGACCATTAGAGGCACAATGCAGTAAGTACTTCAGGGAAGGTTCTAGAAAGTTTTCAGAGCTTGGCTTAACAGAACTGATTACTAGCTTTTGGGCCCAAAGGAACCTCTTTCCAACCCAGATAACAAGACAGAAAAGCCTTCCACTACTGACATGAAATCCGAGAAGGAAAGTGGTTACATAAAAAACCAACGGAAATCAATTTAGGGGGCAAACTAACAGACTGTCAAGTCATTTCTCCCCTCTACAGACAACACGGTATGCCTTCATTTGATATAACTCCTGTTTAGTTCAAGTTCAAAACATTTATTAGGGGTCGGTGGTATAGCTTGCAGTATAGTGTTTGCCAGCATGCAGGAGGCCCCGGGTTCAAAGCCTGCACCTCGAAAACAAACAGAAATGAAAGGGGAAAAGAACGTTACCCGTGCCAGGCCCGGTCCTGAAATCTGCGAGTTTTGAATGTTTAAGAGGTAAAGCAAGGTTGAGGAAGAGATCCAGAGAGGTTCTTACCTGTGAGGTAAAGGTCAGCCTCCACTCCTTGTAGAACACTGCTCCCAGATCCAGCACACAGGGCCACAACTCTGACTGGAGACTCTTCAAGACAAAGACAAGAGGTGTTATTATAGACAGAACCCTTCAGTTTAACACCGCAGTTTGTACTACCAATCCTAACCCTAACGCAGACTGGCTAATCTCTTCGCCAGTGCATGAATTATGCTGTCACAGGACAGTCAGGGGCTACACTGTGAAACCTTGTCTCAAAAAATAAAACAATAGCCAGGTGGTGGTGGCACACACCTTTAATCCCAGCACTCGGGAGGCAGAGGCAGGTAGATCTGTGTGAGTTCGAGACCAGCCTGGTCTACAGAGCGAGTTCCAGGACAGCTAGGACTGTTTCACAAAGAAACTCTGTCTTGAAAAACCCAGATAAATACATAGATAGATAGATAGATAGATAGATAGATAGATAGATAGATTAAAAAAAAAAGCTAAATGAAAAAGCAGACATGGTGATGGCACATGCCTATAATCCCAGCATGTGTGAGGATAACCCTAAATTCGGGGCCAGCCAAAATTAGAACTTGAGCAGAACAAGTGATCCTCCTGCCTCGGCTCCACATATCTTCAGAATATAGGCATGTGCCAGCATGCTCAGCTCCAAAAACAATTTTATTTTAAATTAACGCAAACAGACCCATCTTTGGTTCTACACAGGGAACACAAGGCATTGTTCCAATGAATGCAGCTGCACAGACCCATAAGCCTCTGAGCAACAGCAGAGCTGCAGCTCCAGGCTTTGCTCAGTGCTAATAACCAACCTCAGCTGGTCTGCAGACCAAGGCAAGTGAGAAAGTTCTAGAAAGAGAAATGCAGAGCAGGAGAGATGGACACTGAGTTTAAAAGCACTTGCTGCTCTTCCAGAGGACCCAGGTTTAGTTCCCAGCATCCATGTCTGGTGGCTCACAACCTGTAACTTCAGCTCCAGGGGGTCTGGCAACACACACACAAACACTCCAAGTTAAATAAATCTTAAAAATAAAGGGGGGACAAAGCAGGATGTTACAAATGCGTCAGGCACCTCTTCCTCTCCTCCTTTAAAGACAGGATCTCAGGGTGTAGCCTTAGCTGTAACTCACTTTGTAGACTCAGCTCAAGCACAGAGATCCACTGCTTCTGTCAGGTGCTAGAAGTAAAGGTATGGCCCACTACACCCAGCCCGGTCTAGAATTTTGACTCCATGACGTAAAACCCTCCATTCCCATTGTGACAGTGACCAGTTTATGACAGACAGACTTCCAATGCTGACTGGAGATGAACACAGAAAACTAAGACACTTTATCATTTAGGCCAGGGAGATGTATTCCACATCCTAGCCCAGCCCACCCTGGTTGACAAAGTAGACCAATTATCTCCCTCAGCTACTAACGTGTTCTCTACCACGTACATGAATAAAAGCAGCACACACTTGGGAGACAGAGGCAAAAGGAGTTTGAAGCCATGCTATGCTCTATGAGGTCAGGTGTCAAAAATATCCCAAACCAAATCTGTCCAAAGTCACAGCAGATCTGCTAGGTGATGAAAGCTACTTACCTAAGGTCTTCCCTACTCCAAGAGCTAAGCGAAGATGAGCTAGCTTCAGGTGTCCTTTGATTCGCTCTATCATTGTTGCCAGGGAGACAGGTTCATCCAGTGTGCACAACCGTCCCATTCCGGTATTCAGAAGCAAAGGCTGAAGAGAAACACAAGTTAGAACATTATCTTTCTCTGGTCCAAAGAAATGTATAGAACAATTGGAATCAGTAAGATTTGTGTACATAAGCTTGTGATAGCTCAAGCTAAAGTTTGGGATATAAACCTAACAAGAACATCTAACTTCTGGGAGCTCACACCCTGCTAGATATTTAACACATTCAAAACGAAGTTTTTAAATTCAAGGTCGGTGCTACTGTTAGGGGAACAAAGGAATGCCAGCCTGGGGGCTGGGGAGAGAGGGCTCATCAAAAAGAGCACTTCGCTGCTCCTGCGGAAGACCCGGGTTTGGTGCCCAGCACCCACACGGCAGCTCACAACGACTTGTAAACTCCTAGGGATCCAACACCCTCTTCTGGCCTCCACAGGCACTGCCGCCACAGGCACACACATACATGCAGACAAAACACTCATATCTTAAAATAAAAAATAAATCTTTCTTTTAGAAGGAATGACAGAATGAGCTGGGCCTGGAATCTTTGGTGTTACTGGGTCTTAGAACCTTGAGAAAACCAGAAAGGAGACAGAAACGGAGGGATGTCAAGTGCATTACGACAGGACGGACAGGATGGGACATGGAAGGACATTCTAAACCAAGATGTGAGCAGTGTGGCCAGCGGAAGTCCAGCTCAAAAGGTTTCAGAGGAAGCAGTATCAGCAACTGGGATAGACACTGTTCTTGGGATGTGTGACGGAGAATGTGGCCACTCTCTGCCTTGGTTAATCTGCCTGAGGCTAAATCAAAAAGTTTTGGAAGAGGGGATTTTAAGACGGTCTGTTACTTGGTCACTAGTTATCACTTCTTATGCACATCTACAATGAAAAAGGACAAACAGGGCAGAAAGAAATACAAACCGTAGTTTGAAGAGAACAACACCAGGGAATGTAATGCTTGAGCCAAGAGATCGGGAGAGGACTGATGTGCAAAGGAGGCGGGTGCCCTCAGGGGAAGACCCCACCCAGTTCAGCTTCCAACCTGTGAAACCATCTAAGGGATTTTCTGCTCCTAAAAAGCAACAACCAGAGGCTTCTGCAGATGTGATTTAAGGGGGACAGGCTCCACCTCAAGTGGGCAGCTGAAGGGTCACGAAGGGTTGCTGTGGGATAATGCTTTTGTACACTGGTTTAATAAAATGCTGATTGGCCAGTAGCCAGGCAGGAAGTATACACGGGATAAGCAGACAAGGAGAATTCTGTGGAGAGAAAGGCTGAATCAGCAGCATGTAGTGGCACACAGGTAAAACCACTGAACACTTGGCGACATATAGATTAGCAGGAGTGGGCTGAGTTTAAGTGTAAGAGCTAGTCAGTAGTGAGCCTGAGCTAATGGCCGAGCAGTTTTAATTACTATGAGCCTCTGTGTGTTTACTTGGGTCTGAGCAGCTGTGGACCGGGCAGGACACAGGAAAACTTTCAGCTACAAAGGGTGCACTACTAAAGATGTCAAGGAATCTTCCTCCACAGCTATGGAGAGCCACTGAAGCCAAGTGTGTGGCAGGGAAGTCCCTACATGGAGCACCGAGAAGCCATTCTGCAGACTTGTAAAGCGAAGCCTGGGTTGCACTAGAGAGCCCAGGATGCTGGAGATGTCAGAGCCGGGGGTACCTGCTGAGGGGAGCTGCAGACAGAATAGAACCAGCTCAGGAGAGTGACGGCTAAAGTAACGTTTTAAGTTTGAATCACTGTGCTTAAGAGATCCATAAAACAAAAACGCCTCTAAGCAGTAAGCCCGATTTGCCCAAGGAGAGATAACTTCCTGGAATGTCAGGGGCTGTTCATGGAAGATGACAAGCACAAGTTTTCACTTCTGTAAACCAGGCTGGTTGCCCTAACTGTGCAGGATGTGCTTGATCACACACAGGCAGGGAGTACATCAGGATGTGTTCAGTCCCCTGACTGGATGAAGATGGGAAGTATACAGCCTTGTGGGTTTTGCCTTTATAAGCACTGACTAACGTAATCTGTGGCCAGTCTCTGAGAGTCCCAGATAGGAACCTAAACAGTGTCCATTGTCCTGGCCAGTATTTAATAAACCTTGCTTCAAATTTGAGTCAAAATCTGTGGTAGTGGGGCTGGAGAGATGGCTCACTGGTTAAGAGCACTGACTGCCCTTCCAGAGGTCCTGAGTTCAATTCCCAGCAACCGCATGGTGGCTCACAACCATCTGTAATGAGATCTGGTGACCTCTTCTGATGTAAGGACACATGCAGGCAGAACACTGTGTACAGAATAAATACATCTTTTTTTAAAAAACTGTGGTGGTGGTCTTATTCTCACCCGGCAGGTCAACAAGAGAAGTGTGTTGCACTCAGCAAAGCCATAACGGAGGAGCCATCTAAGCACTCTGACACCAGACACGCAGCTACAGGATTTGGAATTTGCCTTGATGGGCTCCAGGTTGGCTTTGTTCCAGTATTTCCTCACTATGCCCCCATTCTCCTTTTTGGAATGATAATGTATATTCTATGCCATTGTATGTTGGAGGTATGTAATTTGCTTTTTGATTTCATAGGGAGTTACAATTAAAAGGTTGCCTTGAGTCTCAGTGTGGTGGTGGTTTGAATAGGAATGGCCTCCATAGACTCAGGTGTGTGAATGCTTGGCCCATAGGGAGTGGCACTGTTAGGAGGTGTGGCCTTGTTGGAGGAAGTGCATCACTGTGGAGGTGGGCCTTGAGGTCTCCTATACTCAAGCTGTGCCCAGTGTGACAAGACAGTCTCCTTTGCTGCCTACAGATCAAGATGTAGAACTCAAGCCAAGTGGTGGTGGCTCAAGCGTTTAATCCCAGCACTCAGGAGGCAGAGGCAGGTGGATCTCTGAGAGTTCGAGGCCAGCCTGGTCTACAGAGTTAGTCCAAGACAGGCTCCAAAGCTACAGAGAAACCCTGTCTCGAATCCCCATGCCAAAAAAAGAGAAAAGAAAAATTAAAAAAAAAAAAAAAAAAGATGTAGAACTCTGAGCTCCTTCTCCAGGACCACATCTGCCTCCATGCCACCATGCTTCTCACCATGAAGATATCGGACTAAACCTCTGAAACTGTAAGCTAGGCCCAGTTAAAATTTTCCTTTATAAAAGTTAGTGTGGTCATGGTGTCTCTTCACAGCAGTAAAACCCTAACTATGACACTCAGAAAAGACATTGAACTTTGGACTTTTAAAAAGTATTGAGACTGTGAAAGACTATGGGAACTTTAGAAATGAAATGAATTTTTCCTGATGACGTGGCTGTGAGCCTATGGGGGCCAACACGTTGAATGTGGTAGTTTGAGTGAAAATAGCCCCAACCCAAAGGTTCGAGTTTGGGAAAGATTAGGAGGTGTGGCCTGGTTAGAGGAGGTCACTGGGGGCAGGCTTTGAGGTTTCACAAGACTCCAGTTATTTCCAGTGTTCCCCTCTGCTTTCTACTTGTGGATCGAGATGTGAGCTACCAGCTGTTCAGGCCGCCTTGCCTTTTCTCTGCCCTCTCTAGCCCTTTGAAACTGTAAACCCAATCACACACTTATTTTCTTTTTTGTAAGCTGCCTTGGTCATGGTATTTTGTCACAGCAACAGGAAAGGAACTAATACGGGAGGGTAATGAATACCAGGGCTAAAACCACGAAGAAGAAAGAACAATGCTTTCCTAATCCTAGACTATCTCCTCACGATAAAGTTTCCAGGAATACGTCCTCACCACACTCGGTGCTTGTGTGTGTCTGTGTGTGCACACTCAGTCGGTTCTCTCCATCTGTGAGTTCTGTGAATCACACTCACGGGGCCAGGCTTGGCCACAGCCACCTTTACCTGTTGAGCCGTCTTGCTGGCCCTTGGTGACTTAATAGTTGACAAATGAATCTGCAGCACAAGAACAATAGTAACGCAATCTGCCAACACTCACACATCATTCAACACCCAGGATCTGCAGGCCAGTCATTCACACATTCAACACACACAGGATCTGCATGCCAGTCATGGCCAACACTCACACATCATTCAACACACAGTATCCACATGCCAGTCATTCATACATTCAACACACACAGGATCCGCATGTCAGTCACGGCCAACACTCACACATCATTCAACACACACAGTATCCACATGCCAGTCATGGCCAACATTCACACATTAAACACACAGTATCCACATGCCAGTCACGGCCAACACAGCTGTCACAATGCTCGGCAACATGAGGGCAGAAATACCTTCTCCAGTGACAGAATTTCTGTTTTCTGATAAAGTTGTCTGTTCTGGGAGAGAAAAGCTAGCACCTGCATCAAAGCCTTCTGAGTACAATTCAGGCTGATTCGTGTGTGTTCCTCGTCATCACATCTAGAAAGAAATCAGCTGTTTGACTAAGGTTAAAGTAGTTCAAATACCCCACAGTCTGTAACCTGCTACAAACATTTACATGAAACCAAAGATGTGATCAGCAGAACTTGCTCAATCCCAACCAACAGTGTTCTCAGACTGTGCTGCCTTGGAACCCGCTGCATCTTAAGCCTAATAACAGTGGCTGAATCCTTCAACATGTCCAGGAAAATAGAACAGCTATAGCCAGAGACAGAGAAAATGGAAACTTTATTTTTTTACACGTATGTGTGCATGCACATGTGTGTGTGAGTACATGACACAGTGTGCACGTGTCACGGTGTAGGTGTGAATCAGAGTACAATTTGTGGGAGTTGATTTCCTCTTTCTTTTTTTCTTAAATATTTATTTATTTATTTATTTATTTATTTATTTATTTATTTATTGCACATTTGTCTGTGTGAGGGTGTCAGATTCCCTGGAACTGGAGTTACAAACAGTTGTGAGCTGCCATGTGGGTGCTGGGAATTGAACCCGGGTCCTCTGGAAGAGCAGTTGGTGCTCTAAACCAGTGAGTTATCTCTCCAGCCCTCTGATTTCCTCTTTCTACCATGCAGGTCCCAGGGATCAAAACCAAGTCCCATGAGGCTTGGCAGCAAGTGTCTTCACCCTCCCAGGGTAATTTTCAATGACCGAATCCAAATTATACAGAAAGGAATGAAGCCGCAAATCTGCATTGACAGTAAGTACCCATGAAGGACAGACAGACAGTCCTTGAGCCACATTCTGAGATGCAGGGCTCTAGGGATTCTCAAAACAAAGCACTGTTAAGAGTCTTACAGAAAAGCATGGGGCCACGTGCCTGTAACTCCTCCACTCAGGAGGCCAAGGCAGAAGGACTGTGCTGAGTTTAAGGCCAGACAGCACCATATAGCCAAACCCTGCCTCCAAACAAAAACCACACACTGAGTTTTAGTGACCACAGAATTCTAGAAACAAAAGGCACCTTAGAAGGTAATCTGACCCAGTGGGTAGCACATGCCTATAATCCCAGCACTTGGGAAGGAGAGGCAAGATCAGGAGGTAGAGGCCAACCTGGGGTACATGAGACTCTGGCTACCTCAAAGTCAAGTGTAGTGATGAGCACCTTTAATCCTAGCTCGTGGAAGGCAGAGGCAGGGGGTTCTCTGTGAGTTCAAGGCCAGCCGGGTCTATATAACAGCTAGGACTACATAGAAGAGACCATCTCAAAAACCAAACCAGTAAAGAAAACAAAAAGACAAAGTCAAACAAACGAATGGGCTGGAGAGATGGCTTAGCGGTTAAGAATGCCTGTGCTCTTTGCAAAGGACCAGAGTTCAGTTCCCAGCACCCATAGCACGCCATTTGTTAAAAAAAAAAAAAATGTGTATGCCCGGTGTGGTGGCGCATGTCTTTAATCCCAGCACTCTGGGGGCAGAGGAAGGCGGATCTCTGTGAGTTTGAAGCCAGCCAGGTCTACATAAGAACTTCCATGACAGCCAGAGGTATATAGTGAGATAGTGAGACCCCTGTGTCAAAAATAAATAAATAAAACCAAAACAACATGTAAAACAAAACTATGTTTCTTTATATTCCTACTTATGTATGGTTGGAAGAATACCTACTTCTCAGCGGGGTGAGGTGACACATGCCTGTACCCTAACACTTGAAAGGCCGAGGTTAAAGGGTCAAAAGTCTGAGGCCAGTGTGGGCTATAGAAGCAACAGAAGTCCCTAGTTCTCTGTAAACAAGGGAAGGATTGTTTGGATTGAGTCTTTTTTTTATTCATCAGGGGTGTGTGTGTGTGGAGCTCAGTGGGAGAATGGTTGTCTACAATGCATAAAGCAAAAGCAATCTATACTTAACCATTATTCTGGGGGCCCGAGAGATGGCTCGAATTAAGAGCACCGACTGCTCTTCCAGAGGACTCAGGTTCAATTCCCAGCAACCACATGGCAGTTCACAATTGTCTGTAACCTCAGTTCCAAAAACTCCAACACCCTCCCACAGACGTGTGCAGGCAAAACGCCAATGCACATAAAATAACAATAATAAAAACCATTATTCCACTGGGGGTGGAGATATATACCTGTAAGCACAGTATCTGGCATACTAAGGCAGAAGGGTTGTGAGTTTGAGGAAAGTTTGGACTAAATAGTGAGACCTTTTCACAAAAAACAAATAAAACCCAAAAAACAAAAACAAACAAAAAACCCATAAACAATCCATGAATCAAACTGATCTCTTCTTGTAGCCCTATAAAGATTTCAAGTTCAATAAGAAATCATTTATCTTTGTTTTAAAAACAATTGTTGGGGCTGGAGAGATGGCTCAGAGGTTAAGAGCACTGGCTGCTCTTCCAGAGGACCTGAGTTCAATTCCCAGCAACCACATGGTGGCTCATAATCATCTATAATGAGACCTGGTGTCTTCTTCTGGCATAAAGACACATGCAGACAGAACACTGTATACATAATAAATAATAAATCTGGAAAAAAAATTGTTAAGTCCTACTTTTGTGTATCTTGCTGCCTTTCCTTTCCTGTTTTTTTTTGGTTTTAATTACACTGGAGGGGAGGGGCATGTGCATTTGGGCAGTGGAGGTCAGAGGCCAACTTGCAGGAGTGGGTTCTCTCTCCCCACCACGTGGGTTCCAGGAACTGATCTCAGGTCATCACTCTGGCAGTGTGTACTTTTACCCACGAGGCCATCTCCCCAGCCCAGCCTTTTCTCTCTTTCCTTTCCCAGTGGTGTTAGACTACCAGAGCCCACACATCACAGGCATGTGCCCCACCTCTGAGAGACCCCCAATCTTGACCTTCCCTGATGCTTCCATGGGTATCAGGATGAATTGGCTGAGAGAGCCTCTCTTATCCCACCTTTAAAGGACCAAATGATGGACCTTCCCAGAGGCACTTTCATTTCAAGTGCTTGGGAATCACTGTTTTACTGGAAACTATAAGACTGAGCCTTGCATGAATACATCACTAGGGTCTGACTACCTCCTCCAAAGTAAAAACAATTCCCTCTCAGTACTACCAGGAAAGTTCAAAATGCTTTTTGAAGGCTGCAGGGAGGGCTGCTCTTGGAGAGCGCCCACACAGTGGGTCAGGACTGTCTGCATCTCCAGTCTCAGGGGACCCACTGCCCTCTTCTGGCCTCCCTGGCCCCAGGCACACAGGTGGAACACAGACGTAAGTGCAGACGAAACTCCCATAAATAAATAAACCTCAAAAAGAAAACGAGCCAGGAGTAGTAGGCTCCCCTCTGTCACCCCAACACTTGCTTGGAGGCAGGGGCGGGGGTTTGCAGCCAGCCTGCAGACATCATGAGACCCCGGCTCAAAGAAAAACTAAAGCAAATCAAACAACGGAGAAGGGGCAGCGCAGTGAGATGGATTGGGCGTGAAGATTCTGACTGCCGAGCCTGCGTGACGTCATCCTGTGGAACCCATGCAGTGGTGGGAGGAAACTACTTCCCCCAAGACGTCTTCTGACCTCCACACATGCACTACGGTATACATCTGTCCATACGAATACACACACTACATAAATAATATCAAACAAGCTTTGAAAACAGAGGAAGGTATAATGTACCTAGCGGAAAAAGAAGTGACAGAAACCTCTCCAATTCCTTTCACTGCGGACACGACTTTGTCCAGGTCTTGGGTGTGGTTCACACTGACTTCTACTCGGTGGGCCCCCTCTGTGGGATAGTTAGGAGCTTTGGAGGGGTGGATGGGCCTGGCAGTGCAAGTTCCTGAGGAAAAAGTTGTGGGGAAATCAAGGCTTTTGTAGTGCTTTAGAACTAAAGAGATAAACTATTCTAAGTAAAAACTATACGAAATGTCTCAGCATCCACTTTCCTGTTTATATATGTGAACATACATACATAACCATTATATGATATATAGATATCACTATATCTAAAAATCTGGTCTAGACACACAAAATAAAATCTATTTTCACAATTATTTTCCAAAGACTCATATTTCAGGAAATCTTGGACAAAAAAGACTGAATCACTGATTTTTTTTAAAAAAATTATCCACTGGTCACTCAAACCACAGTATAGATCACAAATACTTATATGTTGAACACATTTATAATGGCTATTTTATTATCAAGACGTCACAGTCTAAGGCCAAGTGTGGCGGTACACACTTTTAATCCCAGAACTGGGGAGTCAGAGGCAGGTGAATCTCTGTGAGTTGGAGGCCAGCCTGGTCTACATAGTAAGCTCCAGGTTAGCCAAGACTACACAGTGAGACTGTCTCAAAAAAAAAAAAAAGAAAGAAAGAAAGAAAGGAAGGAAGGGAGGGAGGAAGAAAGGAAGGAAGGAAGGAAAGAAAAACAAAACAAAACAAAGAACCAAACCAAACAACAACAAAATTGCTTGAGCCCACATCGAGTATCGAAATGCTCACGGTACAGGATACAAGCGTTTAGTGAGATCCTGATGCTGTGCTGGGTGTGGTCAACACACTCACTCTAGCCTGGGAGACTGAAGCCCGGGATCCCTAGCTTGAGACCCTTCTCTAAGTAAGGTGGGGGCGGGCAGTGGTGGCTCACTGGGGAAAGGTACTTGTCACATACGCCCCAGGACCCGAGTTCAGTTCCGGAAACCCAGGGTGGAAGGAGAGAACCCACTCCTGAAGGGTGTCCTCTGACCTCCACAAATGGGCGCTCCCACAGTCACCCCATAATAACAAAGATACGTAAAGAAGAGCAAAACAGCAGCAAAGCAG
Organism: Peromyscus leucopus; assembly: GCF_004664715.2. Lineage (NCBI taxonomy): Eukaryota > Metazoa > Chordata > Mammalia > Rodentia > Cricetidae > Peromyscus > Peromyscus leucopus. The sequence goes on from NC_051074.1 coordinate 53,598,271, forward strand.
ACAGAAACCTTGGTGTCTATGTAACTGACGCAGCAGGCGTATCCCGAAGGTGCTGAGCTTTGGTTTTAGAGCTGTGAGCGCCCGCCCGGGGTACTGACACTGTCATCTGAATGACAGTCACGATGCCCACCTAGCAATGATGCCTCACACTCGCTTATTCATCCCAGCGCTGGTCAGCTTGTCACAAGCCAAGGTCATCTGGGAAAAGGAACTGTCAATTGAAAACAATGCCTCCGTCAGACTGCCTGGAGGCAAGTCTATGGGGCATGTTCTTAATTAAGGGTTGATGTAGGAAGAAGACCCAGGACCCTGAGTAGGTGGTCCTGGGTTCTATAAGAAAGCAGGCTAAGCGAGCCACGAGGGGCAAGCCAGTAAGCGGTGTTCTTGTGTGGCCTCCACTTCAGTTCCTACCCTCATTTCCCTTCATGATGGGCTGTAAGAAGAAACAAACCCTTGCCTTCTCCGGGTGCTTTTGGTCACGGTGTCTACCCCAGCTATACAAGCAAATTAGGACAATCCTCTACATAGAGTGCAAGCCAGCCTGAGCGGCACGAGACTCGGCAGCAAAACAACAAAAACGTCCCATGGTTTGTTTTTGCTTATGTTTTGGTGGGATGATGTGTGATGGGATTTAGGCAGTGTCTGGCTATATAGCTCAGGTTGGCCTTAAACCGAAGCTCTCCTGATTCAGCTTCCTGGATGCTTAAAGAATAAGATTTTGGAGTACAGGCTTCTCCCACACCAAGCCTAATTTACAATGTTTCATTTTTCTTTCTTAAAAGATTGTGTTTAGATTTATTTATTTCATTATTTTTATGTGCACAAATGTTCTGCCTGCATTATGTGTAGGCATCATGTGTGTGTGTCCACAGAGGTTAGAAGGGCATTGGTTCCCCTGGGACTGGGGTTACCAATGGTGGGGAGCCTCCATGTGGCTGCTGGAAACCCAGGTCCTCTGTAAGAGCTACAAAAAGTTGCTTAACTGCTGAGCCAATTCTTCAGCCCCTACAAATAGTTCATTTTTCAAATGAAACTTGGGCTGGAGAGCTGGTTCAGTGGTGAAGAGTAGTACTTGCTCTTGCAGGGGACCTGGGCTTGATTCCCAGCGCCCACACAGAACTTCACAACGGTAAGGGAGGTTGGCACCCTCGGAGTCGGTACAGGACATAACTGGACAGGACATTCTCAGCACAGAGGAGCTTTATTTCCTGGGGGAGGAGCTCTGCAAACAGCAGCAGGCACAAGCAAGCAAGCAGGTGTTTTTTGCAGAAGCGGGTTTTAAGGAGAAAAAGGTCTGTGCTAGGGTGAGTAGTCAATCCTGATTGGACATGTCAGCCAAATAATGAATTTTGATGGTTGGACCTGGGTGTTTTGTCTCAGGAATGAGTCAGTGGCCAAATAAGGGAATGGATTTCAGGGGCTAGCTTTAGGAGTGTGATCTAACGGTTTAGCAAGGGAGAAGGACAAAAGGCAAGACCTGTTGGCTAGAGCCCTTCATCAACTGACTGTAACTCCAACTCGAGAAGATCCCGCACTCTCTTCTGGCCTTCATGGGCCCTGAACACATGTGGTGCACTCCCATACAAGCAGACAAAACACTTAACGGATATAAAAATAAATACATTTTCAAATGAAACTTAATTACCACATTTAAGCAACACATTATTTTATAAATAATGCACTGTATAAAAGCAGAAAAACTCCACTTCCCCTAAAAACAATTAAAACTTTACTAGGAAGACATTCTAAAATTTCGAAGCATCTGTAGAGAAATCATTAACTATGGAAGGATACAAGGTTTCTCACCAAGCCCTTTGGCTAACCAGCTGTTGACTCCCTGGGGTGCGGCATCATAGGCTGTGTGTGGGGAGTAGATGGCGACCCTGTTCTCCAGCGCTCGGATCACCAGGCGCTCCTTCCAGGTTTTCCAAGTTACACGCTTCATGGCCCGGAAGATCGGTGGATGGTAGGAGAGAATGAGGTCGGCCTTCTTTTGCAGAGCCTCCTCCATGACCTCCTCCGTCAAGTCGTTGGTCAGGAAGAGTGTCTTCACAGTATGGGGAGGGCTCGGTTCTACCAGTAACCCCACATTGTCCCAACTCTCAGCAAAGGAGAGGGATGCAAAGTCGTTCAAGGAGGAAAGGAGAGCCTTCAGATCCATGAAGGAGCGAGAAGAACTGCAGATCCAGGACGGGGCAAGCCGGATGCTCGTAGAGACCAGCTGTACAGAGGGCAGCATACAGAAACCAGGTAATCGTGTCGTGGCTGGTCAAAACACAGGAAGTGGTATTTACATACAGTTCAGCTCTGCACTTGGAGGCATAAAGAACACGGGTAAAAAAACTGTCACCAAGACCCAGATTCAAATAGTGGCTGAGCTAAGTCATTTGACTTTTTAACTTTTTTCTTTTTTTCATTTCTTTTCTTTTCTTTTTCTTTTTTTTTTTTTTTTGAGACAGAGTTTCTCTGTGTAATAGTCCTAGCTGTCCTGAAACTCACTTTGTAGACCAGGCTGGCCTTGAACTCCCCGAGATTCACCTGCTTCTGCCTCCCGAGTGCTGAGATTTAAAGGCATTCACCACCACCACTACCACCAGCCGGCTTTTGTTTTTTTGAGACAGCATTTCTCCATGTAGCCCTGGTTGTCCTGGAACTCAATCTGTAGACCAGGCTGGAATCAAACTCACAGAGATCCAATTGTCTCTGCCTCCCGAGTGCTGGGATTAAAGGCGTGCGCCACCACGGCCTGGCTTAACCTTTCCCCTCATGTACAAAATGGAGACATGACAACCCACCTCACAGGCATCTAAAGAAACAAAGGCCTGAGTATATCACCTGGCAAAGTCTAATAAAATACAAGTGCTCATCACCTCTTACACCCTCCCCACTCTCCCCACCACCACTTCACGCTTACACCTTGTATTTCTGTGCTGCGCTCACATCCACAGACACACACAAGGGTCCAGTCCCCAGCACCACAGAAACTGGGTATGGTGGCACGTGTCTGTAATCCCAGCAGTTGGGGAGCAGAAACAGCGGGATCTGAGGTTCAAGGTCATCCGCAGCTATCCGGTGAGTTCACGGCCAGCCTGGTTACATTCAGACCCTGTCACCAACGTTATTTAAAATGTAACATATTGAGTGCATGAGCAAGAATTGAGGCAAACAGGTCACCACAAATGAGCACAGTCAAGAAGAGGCCAGAGCTGCTGCCCCTGAACGAGCACTAACCGCTCCACGAAGGAGAAGAAAAGCGTAGGCATTTACCCACATACTCTGTGGCCCTTCAACTGAAGGACGGGAGGGCGTCACAAAACAATTCAAAATAGAGGAGTACATAGATATATTTACCATGTGATGGGTAACGAGTGATCTGGAAGTTAACAGTAGCTTTGAATAAAAGAAACGTGTTTGCCACAACCAGCTATCAAGGAAATTGGGAATATTTGGCCAATTGTTACCAACAAAGCTGACGTACCTTGTGATTGACTTTAATGTCATTCAATAAACTTCTATTGTGAGAGGGCATGAATGTGTCCCTCTGTTTCTGACACGATGTGCTCACAATACAGTTACAATAGTTTCTGAACTAATAATGGAGGCCTCCTGAAACCACCTGACAGCTTGAGAGGACTTCACCTCCGATTCTACACCGCACTAGTGAGTGTGAACGAGAACTCCTGGGAAGAAACTGTCTTCTGAGACGGACGGACTGGAACTACAGGGCAGTGGAGAGGCTGAGCTGGTACAAGGCTAGACCCTAACTCCCGGGCTACCTTTAGCCCTCTGCACAGCCACTTGCTAATTTCAAGTTGCATGGGAGCTGTCTTTACCCTCGGTGGGGCTCCGCCTTCTTCCACTGACGCAGGGATCAAGGCCGTCCGTGTCCAGAACAGTGCAGGGCCATAGGGCACAGCCTTTAATCCTTGAGTCAGGACCCTCTCCCCTCCGGCAGCCAGGGTGTGTTCCGCCCCAATCTCTCCCGCCCTCGTCCTCCGCGGCACCCCATCATCACTGCAGCCCGCCCTGATGTGCAGCTTCAGCGAGGGGAGCCCCGCGAGCCTTCCACGCGCCCACTACTCACCAGCCCCAGAAACTCCCCTGCGCGTCACTTCCGCTCTGCCCCGAAGCTCCGGGCAATGTAGGAAAGAAGTTGGGCGGAAGTGATCCCGTGCGTTTTGCTTCCGACTCCGGAGACCCCGTGTGGGGCTGCAGGGGGGCGGTAGCGGGTCGTTTCTTAGTGTGGCTGTCTGTGAAGCCCTCTCGCTGTCAGATGTGGGGCCGAGGGGTGAGGTGCATGCACGGTGCCCCCCCGAGTCCTCGTCGGTGTGCTGAGAGGGGAGACTGACGGGGAAGTAGGTGTTCTCTGCAAAGGGGCCCGCGCTCCACTTCCGGTGGGGCGGTCACTCTCAAATTGGAACCTGCAGACTCGCTGGCGCCTGCGATGAAGTCTTTTCGGTTTCCGCAGCGGCGGTGCTGAGCGAAGTGTGTAAGTGTGGGGTAACGGCGTTTGTCCTTTTATTCGCGCACTCTGTGCCTGCTGCACCCCACCTGGGCGCCGTTTTATTTCTTGGGATCCTCGCGGTGAACTCTCGGGCTTCTGGGACCTTAGGTGCAAGAATGTCCTGTTAGCTAGTGACCACTGCTGTGGGAAAAGCAAATAGGGGGGGCGTGCAGGAAAAGCGCTTTTAAATAGGATTGTCAGGTTGGTAAGACCTGGGGCTTGAAAAAGACCTATGAAGTGTGACATTTATTGTACAAGCGTCTTGAGTACAGTAGGCGTCCTGGGTAAAGGGAGCCGCCAGCACCTCGCTAGACCAGTAGACCCGAAGGTGGGAATATGTCTAGCCTGCAAAAAGAGCCTTGAAGAAAAATGAGCTAAGTACAGTGTTTGGTGGCGGCGGTGGTGGTGTGAGCTAAGTACAATGTTTTGGTGGTGGTGGGGTTCTGTGTTGGGTAGGATCGCGCCACTACTATGATCGGATTTTTATTTAAGAGGATGCTAGTGTAAGCTTTTCGTTGTAAATCTACCGTGAAGATGAACAAGGATGGTGGGAAAGATAGGGTTCGCACGAACTAATTCCTCTTTCTTTTTGGATTGGAAACTCATCTTCAGGTTTTCTCTGCAAGCCTTTCTGGAACCATCAAGAGGGAGGATGGTAAGTGTTGGAGAATCCTGCTAAGTGGGTGGTTGTTGGCTTGTTTTTATCCCCACCGGATTCCCTGGAGCTGGGGCCACCACTAGCAGGTGTGGGTGCTGGGAACCGCACAGGTCCTCCTGTGAAAGCAACAAGTGCTCTTCACTGCCAGGGCATCTCTGCAGCCCATTCTTTTTTAATGATGGATATTTTTTTAGGAAGTCAGACAAGGTACTGAGTGTGTAGCTCCGTGGTGTGTGTACTAGGGTAGGATAAGTAAGTATCATCACAGCATTTTTCTACTGGGGTGGTGGCACGCAGGAGGCTGGGGCAGTATTGTGAGACCAGCCCTGGCTTCACAAGGATTGACTCAATGAATGAATGAATGAATGAATGAATAAAAAAGGAAACCACCAAATATTTTTTTGTTTGTCTCTGAAATAAGATATGAAACAAGTAAAGTTACTAAGCAACACACACCAGAAAAGGACAGGCAAGTGAGGAAGCCCTGTGGCCGGCTCCACACACTAGGACTCGGAAATGCTGACAACTTCTGGTTTATTGTTAGTAAATGAAGGAACTGCTTTTTAACTCTGTTTCTCAAAATTAAACTGCCCAGAGGAAGTGGTGGAAATAGTTTTGAAAAATCAACTTCTTAAACATTTTCTCAGTTAAATATTAATGATATGGAGACCTAAAGGTCAGTAATAAAAGTCCGGCAGTGGTGGCGCACGTTTTTAATCCCAGCATTTGGGAGGCAGAGGCAGGAGGATCTCTGTGAGTTCCAGGCCAGCCTGGACTACCAAGTGAGTTCCAGGACAGCCAGGGCTACACAGAGAAACCCTGTCTCTAAAAGGAAAAAAAAAAGAGTAATAAATGTAACCATTTTTTAAAATATGTTTTTAATCATAAAAATTCAAAGTAAAAATAATTATTTTGATTACAATGTTTGCATCCAAAATTTAGCAGAGATGCCACTTTTCATCTATATGAATCTTCTAGAGATTTTTTTTCCTGCTATTGAAGTAAACATGGAGAAATGAGTGTGACTTATCTATCAGAGCCACTTAATGTGAACAAGTCATCTTTAGTATCTTTAGTCAGATAGCCATCTTGAATATCCAGTCAGAAATAATACAGAAATTATGTTACTGGAAAAAAATACCATTTGTTCTCACATTCTCCTTTTTCAGTCTGTAACACTGCATACGGATGTGGGGGATATCAAAATAGAAGTCTTCTGTGAGAGGACACCCAAAGCATGTGAGGTGAGTGTCATTGTTTGCATATTAAAAATCAACTAATATGGTGGCTCGAGCCTTTAATCTCGGCACTCGGGAAGCAGAGGCCAGTGGATCTCAGAGTTTGAGGCTCAAATGAGTTCCAGGCCCGGCAGAGCTGTATAGTGAGACCGTCCTTAAAACAAACAGAAACACTCTCATATAACAGGACAGCCACTTTGAAATTGAATTATTCAGCCTAGGAAGTAAGAAAACTTTCTGCGAGCCCACTTCAGGAATAGCTCACCGTCATGGAGGTCTAACCTCCACCTCTGACCCCAGAGTTAAAATAAGAGAAAGGAGAGTGGTCTGGGGGACGACTCAGCAGCATGAGGATCGGAGTTCAAATCGCCAGAACTCACAGAAAGTGCTGGTGACCACGTGTACCTGTGGGGAGGGGTTGGGGTGTGGGCGACACAAAGACAAGAGGATTACAGGGTCTGGTACACCAGCCAGCCCCAGGTTTGGTGAGAGATCCTGTCTCAATGGAAAGAGGCTGAGGGTGGTAGATTACTCATCCTTCTCTTGCTTCTGCATACACACACACACACACACACACACACACACACACACACACACACACGAATACACACGAACGAACACACACACACACACACACACACACACACACACACACGAACACATATACCACAGGCACACCACACATACTAAATAAATATAAATAGGTAGGTGCTTCTCCTGTAACCATAAAGTGTCCAGTGTCTTTTCTCTTTTGTCTCATTTTTTCAGGGAATGTAATTAAGATATGAGAGACTTGTTCTGTAAATACTTAGCCTGTTGAAATGACAAGGATAAAAGGAAGAGTCAACTATTTTTCACTCATGCAGTTATCTGTCAAAAGACTCTTCCAGCCGTGTCTAGGGTACAGTGATGAGCAAGAGACATCATTCCCTGCCCTCAGAGAGCTACTGCTCCAGCTGGGAAAGGCAAGGGTAGGAAACCAGGCGACTGCAAGAGAGAACAGTGCCGTGGAGAGTGCAGGACAGGGGCACGCAGGGCTCCCCAGGACCTGCTCGAGACCGACTGTCTTATTCCCAGAGACCGTGGCTAATGCCCAAAAGTCACAGTTAAATACACCCCAATAGCGTTTTCAGGGTCTAGGATTGGACCTTTATCTGCTGAAGGTTGTTTCTGCCTAAACCATTTCTCAGTCACTGTTCTTATTCTCTTCAGAATTTCTTGGCTCTTTGTGCCAGTAATTACTACACCGGCTGTGTATTTCATAGGAACATCAAGGGTTTCATGGTTCAAACGGGAGATCCCACAGGTGAGTTTCCACTACCCGAAATTAGGATGGTTTGATATGTCATAAGAAAAAAATGTGTAAAATAGCTGAAAAACATGGTCTTTATAACAAGGCTACTTCGACCATCACAGAAAAGCTTAGGGGTTTTGTTTTTTCAAAGATATGTTTATTTTTAGGCTGGGCTGTGGTGGCGCACACCTTTAATCCCAGCACTCAGGAGGCAGAGGCAGAGGGAGGCGGATCTCTGTGAGTTTGAGGCCAGCCTGGTCTACAGAGCGAGATCCAGGACAGGCTCCAAAACTGCACAGAGAAACTGTCTCAAAAAACATATATGTGTGTGTGTGTGTGTGTGTGTGTGTGTGTGTGTGTGTGTATAAGTACTTTGCCTAGATGTATATAAGTGCATTGCATGCCTATCGGGTGACTGCTCAGGCCAGCAGATGGTATCAGATCTCCCGAAACTGGAATTTTGGATGATTTTGAGCCAACCATGTGGATGCTGGGAACTGAACCCAGGACCTCTGTAAAAACAGCAAGTGTTCTTTTTTTTTTTTTTTTTTTTTTTGAGATTGTATTTTAATTAGAACATGACTCCTTTCCCTTTCCTCAACACCCGCCCCCCAAAACCGACCATGTGCTCATCACTGGTCTCCTTTCTTGTCACCGGTTGTTACTGCATGTATGCATGTATTTGTATGTATTTGCATGTATTTGTATGGACATATTATCCAGGCTAGTTTTTCGTCAGCAGACACAAGCTAAAGCAGAGGTTCCTTTTCACAGGAGGGGAGGAGGTGTCGCCTAAGACCATCGGGAAACAGATTTTTTTTTTTTTTTTGGTTTTTCGAGACAGGGTTTCTCTGCGTAGCTTTGCGCCTTTCCTGGAGCTCACTTGGTAGCCCAGGCTGGCCTCGAACTCACAGAGATCCGCCTGCCTCTGCCTCCCGAGTGCTGGGATTAACGGCGTGCGCCACCACCGCCCGGCGGGAAACAGATTTATATTACAGTTCTTAACAGTAGCAAAATTAGTTATGAAGTACCCACGAAAATAATTTTACGGCTGGGGGTCACCACAACATGAGGAAGTGTATTAAAGGGTTGCAGCATGAGGAAGGTTGAGAACCGCTGAGCTCAAGTCATCGGAGAGGAGAGAGCCTCACTTGAGGCAATGCCTCCTCCATAAGATCAAGCTGTAGGCAAACCTGGAGGGCATTTTCTTAATTAGTGTTTGATGTGGGAGGGCCCGGCCCCCAGCCCATTGCTGGTGGGGACATCCCTTCCCAAATATAATCCATTGAGTCTGTACACTGTTACTTGTATGAACGTCTTCAGGGCTGAGCACTTGGCACTGGATAACCAGTTGGCGTGCTCTCCCCTGGGGAGACCACCTCCCCTGCTCCCAGCTCTCCTCAGTTGCCTGCAGTTCTCCGTAGGGCTGACTCCTCAGGGGCTCTCCCCCTCCTTCCCTCCATGCAGTTCGGCATGTTGTTGTTCTTCTCGGTCAGCTCAGCAAGTGTTCTTAACACTGTTTTTGGTTTTTGAGACAGGGTTTCGTCACCTAGCCCAGATGGGCCTCGAACTTCTCAAACTTTCAATCCTCCTGCCTCTACCTTATGGGTGTTGGGAATACAGTCATGTACCATGATACTTTAATTATGAGATTAATGTATTTGGTTTTGATCCAGCCAGCAGCAAGATACTTTTAGAAGGCGCTATTGCTGCTGTAAAATCTGAGCAGTATTAATGAGAGGGTTTTCTCCTTGTTGGGAGGATTTTATTTTTCTGGTCTATACTGTTAATTTGAGGGGAGTGCTAAAAGGCCAGATGGTGTATGGGTCTGCCATCTAAGATACCTGGAAGACTGAGACAGGAGGGTTGTAAGTTCAAGGTCAACCAGGATAATTTAAGGAAACCCTACCTCAAAAAATATTAATTAAAAAAGAAAAAAAAGATGGGAATGCTGGAGCTATATAACTCAGTGGTAGAACACTTGTATAGCATACACCAGGTCCTGTGTTAAAACTTTAACACACTCTCTCTCACACACACACACACACACATACACTTACACTTGCATTTGAAGAGTCCTGCTAGGGTTGGATTATAGTTCTGTGGTTGTGTGTTGCCCTGGGTTAGATCCCCACCACTATATATAAATAAATATATGGTATAAAGCAGCCCCCAGGGCCGCCGCTGCCGCCCCGCGCCGCCCCCCCCCCCCCACCCGCCCCACTAATTAGACGTTTCTTTTGATTTGCTTGTCTTGTTCTACAGGCACTGGAAGGGGAGGCAGCAGTATCTGGGGCAAGAAGTTTGAGGATGAGTACAGTGAATATCTGAAGGTATCCCTGTGTTTCTGGTTACTTTTTTTTTTCCCTCGAGACAGGGTTTCTCTGTGTAACAGTTCTGGCTGTCCTGGAACTCGCTTTGTAAACTAGGATGGCCTTGAACTCACAGAGATCTGCCTGCCTCTGCCTCCCGAGTGCTGGGATTAAAGATGTGAAGCCACTAGGCCTGGCTAAGTAAATACTTTTTATTAAAAACAACTAGTGCCCAGTTGTGGTGATGTGTTGATAGACAAATGCTGAAGATGAGTCAGGAGGATTACTAACTTGAGACTAGTCTAAGCTATGTAGTCGGAAGATTTCCTGCCCTGACCAGCAAAGCTATATCTTTTTCTTGATCTGGGGACATAGCTCTGTTGACAGAATGCTTGACTAGCAGGCAGAAAGCTTTGGTTTCAATCCCCAGAGCTACATGAACAAGGCATGGTGCACACCTGTCATCCCAGCATCAGAGAGGTAGGGCAGGACGATCAAAAGTCTAAATTCAATCTCAGCTACATAATGAATTTGAGGCTAGCCTCAGCTACGTGAGACCCTGTCAAAAAACCATTGTCCGGGGCTGGAGAGATGGCTCAGTGGTTAAGAGCACTGACTGCTCTTCCAGAGGTCCTGAGTTCAATTCCCAGTAACCACATGGTGGCTTACAACCACCTGTAATAAGATCTGGTGCCCTCTTCTGGCCAGCAAGGACACATGCAGACAGAACGCTGTATACTTAATAAATAAAAAAATAAATAAATAAATAAATCTAAAAAGAAAAAAGTAAAAAAAAACCATTGTCCTACACACCAAAGTTGAGGATGGGCTTTCAAGGTTCACGTACTGTATATGCCAGAGGAGCTCAAATGAAAACATTTTAGCATATCCAGTAGTTACACTTTACAGACATACCGAAGTCTTTGTACTGTGTAGCTCTGGCTAGTCTCAAACTAGAAATCCTCCTACCTCTGTAAGGTTCTAGGCACGTGCCGCCACACCTGAGATCAGGATGTATTATTTTGATGGAGCTGCATGCACCTCCCTAGCTTTCCTAGCAAGTGTCACCTGATGAACAGCCAATGCTGGAGCAGTCAGTGGTCAGTTATATGTTTTGTTGTTGTTGACTGGGTATCTCTATGGCACAGCTCAGACTGATCTCTATTTATTTCAGTAAGGTACCTTCAATTCTCATTTACCATGCCTTGTAAACTAGGAGTACCGATAATACTAGAGTTAGGTGAGACCTTCCTCAGATCATCCAGTCCTGAGGTAATAAATTGGTAGACTGGCCATAGGAGGAAGATTCACTGATCTTTCTAGCATTCTCTATCACCATTAAGAAAAAAATCCAAGCCGGGCAGTGGTGGCGCACGCCGTTAATCCCAGCACTCGGGAGGCAGAAGCAGGCGGATCCCTGTGAGTTCGAGGCCAGCCTGGGCTACCAAGTGAGTTCCAGGAAAGGTGCAAAGCTACATAGAGAAACCCTGTCTCGAAAAACCAAAAAGAAAAAAAAAAAATCCATGGGCAAGAGGTACACTATTGACTTTACCAGACTCCATCTCTGCCCAGTTTTCAGTGTGCGATCTGCTTGACCCTTGTGAGCATCTATGTTTTGACCCCTGAGCTAGTCCAAGTTCCTTGTTTCAGAGGTGAAGAAACTAGCCTAGAGTCCAGTATCCAAGAAGAGATTTGGGGGATTGGGTTTAGTTGCCTGGTCATTTCTTCATTCAAGCACACTATTATTCCCTAGTACAAATGTAAGGAATCTTTCTGTTACACAGTGATAGAAATAAAAGTGTTTGTGACTTCTCCAAAGTGAAAATGAAATTGATTGGAAGATAGGATAATTATATAAGCAAATGATAGTCAAGGTTATCAGGGATAAGGATAATACAGTCTTCACGTGTGGATTAATACTGAGAGGAAAGCTAGCTAAACCATCTCTTGGTCCCCTGAAGATTGAAAAGGCAGAGAATGTTTCAGTTTGCCTTTGGAATTTGCACTTGACAGCCCCGTTAATGCCTTGGTTTGTCTTTGTTTAGCACAACGTCAGAGGTGTTGTATCTATGGCTAATAATGGCCCAAACACCAATGGATCTCAGTTCTTCATCACCTATGGCAAGCAGCCGCATCTGGACATGAAATACACAGTGTTTGGAAAGTGAGTGTCCCAGTCATCTCTTTGTTCGGCACGTCAGTATGCTGCCTGTGATCGTGGCACAGTTAGTGCTGGAAACACTGGTTGGACTGTAAAATACCTGGGCTTTAGGCCCACCGGTCACCAGCTTTCTGACCCTGAGGAAGCAGACACTATCTGAGCTTCGTTTTCTTTATTTTGTTTAAGAGGAACCTAAGAATGGCTTAGCATGTTTTGCAAATTAATAGTGGTATGTGTGTGTGTGTGTGTGTGTGTGTGTGTGTGTGTGTGTGTGTGTGTTTTCAGCAAGAACAACATTTAACAGCAAGCAGCACATCTGAAAACAGTGACGTAAGAAACTGGACTACCATGATGACTGTCACCAGTGTCCAGGCACCTCTTGCTTTTCAGCCGTCCTTGGTTTCCCTTTCACGCTCACCTCATGGTTATCCAGGTAGCACAGCTGTCAGAGCATGTGTCAGGAAGAAAGGAGGAAGAACTAAAGGGTTTTTTTTTTTCTTCGAGACAGGGTTTCTCTGTGTAGCTTTGCGCCTTTCCTGGAACTCGCTTTGGAGACCAGGCTGGCCTCGAACTCACAGAGATCCGCCTGGCTCTGCCTCCCGAGTGTTGGGATTAAAGGCGTGCGCCACCACCGCCCGGCCATTGACCCACGTTTCACGTTTTTAGGCATTTCAATCCATGATCATTTGCTCCAGTGTTTTGGCCTGTTCAGTACATCGTGGCAGCATGCGGTGGACCAAAACTTCTCACTTCATGGCCAAGAAGCAAAAAAGAGGGAAAGAGATATGCCCCACCTCTTTTTTCCTTTGTGTGTGTGTTTGTGTGTGTGTATAATATACGTATGTGTGTGTGCGTGTAGATGCAAATGTACATGAGCATGACTGTGAAGGACAGAGCGTGGTACCAGTTGGCTTCCTTAATCTCTCACAGTTCTGGAGCTCACTGATGCAGCTAGACCAGCTAGCCAGAAAGCCTGAGGGACCCTCCTGTCTCCACCCAGCCAGCTCTGGGATTGTAGTTGTGCAGGGGGTTGAACTCCTATCCTCATGCTTGCACAGGGGCCATCCCTCTGGGACCTAGACTCTGTCTCTCTTCAAGGCTTCAGTACTTACAGTAGTCCCGAGCTGGTGACCACGCCTCCAGCACATGGACTTCTGAGGGACACTCAAGTTCCCAACCACAGCAGCAGGTGTACATGTCCTCGAGGTCACCCAGTTGTCATGAGAAAGAGCTGGGGAGGTGTGAGACGCCTGAATTCAGGGCCGCTTCACTTCCGTAGATGGGACTGACCTTGATACTCCATTTTGCCACGTGTGTCCAGGAGGGGCATTCAGCCAGGGCACCTGATCAGAAGAGAAGGCGACACTGAGGTGGAGCACTCTCCTCTGGAGACTGTAATTGCTATAGATACTTTGTATTTCAAGCTGAGAAAAGTTTCACATACCACATTGTTTCTCTTTCAGGGTAATAGACGGTCTGGAGACTTTGGATGAGCTGGAGAAGTTACCAGTAAATGAGAAGACATACAGACCTCTCAATGATGTCCACATTAAGGACATAACGATTCATGCCAACCCATTTGCTCTTTAGCTGTAATAGACCTGGGCAGACACTTGGCAAACTCTTCACTGGAACACACCCATTGTGGTTTATCCAGTTCTGATTATGTCAGAGACTCTGGTCCTTCCGGTGTTCACAGTAATGATGTCCATCTGGGAGACCTATAGCATTCACCCCCAGTCGTGGGCATATTCTGTACCACTGCTATTGTTCAGTATGTTTAATTTAAATACAACAAAGCAATGCCTTGTTTTTATTAGATGTGAGTATCCATTTTTAAATGCTGACCTCAGGTGCGGGCACTTTTTTGAGCACCCAAACCACATACCATGACCATGCTAATCTGTATCCTAGAAGTACTGTTTTTCCTTCACAATTCACTGCAGTTAGGAGGAAAGCTGGCCTGTCGAGGTAGCACATGCCTCTAAGCCCAGCACTTGTGAGGCTGAGGCAGGCTCATGGATTAAGCCCAGCTGTACTACAAAGCAAATTCTGACTGAAGAAAGGACAGAAGAGAACCCTGCTAAGGATATGGTCTAGGAAGGCCAGCCAGCTTGCCCTCTCCTGTCTGGGGGAGGTTGGGTGTTTTGTTTATTCTGTTTGGGTGGTGGCTGGTTCTGAAGTAATGTTGGTAGGTTGCCCAAGCCGACTTCCTCCTCTCAATCCTTTGTCTCTCTAATGCTATGGTTACCTTTTTTTTTTTTTTTTTTTTTTTTTTTTTTTTTTTTTTTTTTTTTTTTTTTTTTAACATAAAGACAGGTTATAATTCAAAAGTCCAGGGTTATTTGAAACTTGCAGGGCGTTTACCTACCAACCCCACAGTTCCCCAGAGTTTTTTTTGAATGAGAGCAGCAGGAAATGTTAGATAGAAGGATTTAGAGTGTGGAGATAAACAGAAAATACAGGATATCCTCGAGAGGGCCTGGAACCTATTCCAACGGGCCCTGACTGTCTCTGCCATAGGGTATTTATAGAAACGCCAAGGGGTGGAGCAAAAGACACCCCTAACCCCCCAGAACAGCCAAGTGCAGACCATCTCACACACCTGCACTCAGGCCCGTGGTCCTCTCTAGCAGACCTGCTGAGTAAAGCCACAAGGAACCTGAAAATGGGTTCCCACAGAAACTGGAAAATATTTTCTCTGTAGAAAATAGTAAAAATAGTATTTCCCGATAAGCCCTTTTAAGCCAAATAATAGCTGAATTATACATATAAATATTTATTAGATTCTGGGATACAGAAGAAACCTATCTTCATCTGTTCAGAGAGCTATGTTTTTTTTAAGTTGTGTAAGTGAGATTCCTATTCATCTTCCCCTTCACTGATTTATGGCAGACATTTTTCTACAGGCTAATCCAGAATCTAAAAAGATTTTATCCTCCCCTCCTGAAAGTATGGCCAGCATTTTTTTGTTTTTGTTTTTGTTTTTGTTTTTTTGTTTTTTGTTTTTTGAGACAGGGTTTCTCTGTGTAGCTTTGCGCCTTTCCTGGAACTCACTTGGTAGACCAGGCTGGCCTCGAACTCACAAAGATCCGCCTGGCTCTGCCTCCCGAGTGTTGGGATTAAAGGCGTGTGCCACCACCGCCCGGCTGGCCAGCATATTCTTTCATCAGCTTGATATGTTACAAATTCTTATCCTAATAGTGAAATGTTTCACTAAAGCTTGCCCAGTGATTGGGCAAAACCAACATTTACTATAAGCCACAGTCATCCTAGGTTCCCACCTGCTAGGTAGCCTCCTTGGATCTGTGGGTTGCAGTCTGATTGTCCTTTGCTTTATATCTAGTATCCACTTATGAGTGAGTACATACTATGTTTGTCCTTCTGAGTCTGGGTTACCTCACTCAGGATGATATTTTCTAGTTCCATCCATTTGCCTGCAAATTTCATGTCATTGTTTTCCTCTGCTGAGTAGTACTCCATTGTGCATATATACCACATTTTCTTAATCCATTTTTCAGTTGATGGGCATCTAGGTTGTTTCCAGGTTCTAGCTATTACGAATAATGCTGCTATGAACATAGTTGAGTGTGTATCTTTGTAGTATGATTGAGCATTCCTTAGGTATATGCCCAAGAGTGGTATGGCTGGGTCTTGTGGTAGATCGATTGCCAATATTCTGAGAAACTGCCATACAGATTTCCACAGTGGTTGTACAAGTTTGCACTCCCACCAACAGTGGAGGAGTGTTCCCCTTGCTCCACATCCTCTCCAACATAGGCTGTCATTAGTGGTTTTGATCATAGCCTTTCTGACAGGTGTAAGGTGGTATCTCAGAGTCATTTAGATTTGCATTTCTCTGATGATTAAGGATGTTGAGCATTTCCTTAAATGTCTTTCAGCCATTTGAGAGAAAGGTGCCTGCACTAGGTACCTTTCTAGTCATGTGCTTGTAGTGGCCAGATCAGGTCACAGCTCCACCCCCCACCCTGCACCTAAAAACTATTTGGTGTAGCTGCTGCCAATGACAGGACACCCTGGGCCGCCACCCTCCAGAGCCTGGCCACCTGGCAGCCTGGCTCCACTGCCACTACTGCCATCGCCATTCCATGCACAACCGTCACCACTGTTTGGTGTATTACCTCATCTGTTGTTTGGTGTATTACCTCATCTGTTGTTTGGTGTATTACCTCATCTGTTGTGATCCCAACAGCTCTGGCCGGAACTGACAGGTAGGGGTTGCCTGGGTTAGTGTTTGATTCACAGGAGCCTGTTCAGGGAGCTGAGTCAGCTCACACCAGACCTGTTTTGGCACTACACCTGCGGCAGACACCTGCTGGCTGAACATTGCCACTACACCCTGGTTAATTACATCTGGAACAGCTGGGCACTTCAAACAATCTCTTGAGGATCTTATCTGAGCTAACTTTGTACCTTAAACTGACAAATAAATACATAAAAAAAATTTTCTTCACAAATTTTAATTCTCATGCCATGGCGGATAATATAAACATTTATGAATTCAAACATTTCTTTGTTTATACTATGGATGAAATTTTACAAGACAAATACGACCTTCCTGGGATGTATACAGGTTTTCACCATATTGGCGATTAGCACAGTAATTCATATTATATCATTGGAAAATTGGTTTACTAATAACACCAAAAATGAGACATTAATAGGACTGATACAGACTTTGCAAAGTTGTAGCTGGAGAGTTTTCTCTCTGGGTCCCGCCAAACCCCAGCAGTCCGACAGCCCACTTATAAAATAAACACACAGATGCTTATATTATTTAAACTGTTTGGCCTAATGGCTCAGGCTTCTTGTTAACTGTTCTTATATCTTAAATTAACCCATATCTATAAATCTATACCTTGCCACGTGGCTTGTGGCTTACTGGCATCTTCACATGCTGCTTGTCATGGTGGCGGCTGGCAGTGTCTCTCTGACTCAGCCTTCCACTTCCCAGAATTCTCTTCTCTGCTTGTCCTGCCTATACTTCCTGCCTGGCTACTGGCCAATCAGCATTTTATTTATACAAAGCAATATCCACAGCACAAAGTAGTATTGAGAACTTAAACAAAAGGATTCTTTGGAATCTGCTAATTTACCACAAGAACTTGAGTCCGCTAATAATAACTGGACAACCAGATTTAATTCTATTGATAATAAATGTGAATACCTAATGGATAGAACAGTAAATCTCCAGAGCAATCTTTTTTTTTTTTTTTTTTTTTTTTTTTGGTTTTTCGAGACAGGGTTTCTCTGTGTAGCTTTGCGCTTTTCCTGGGACTCACTTGGTAGCCCAGGCTGGCCTCGAACTCACAGAGATCCGCCTGGCTCTGCCTCCCGAGTGCTGGGATTAAAGGCGTGCGCCACTACCGCCCAGCAAGAGCAATCTTAATATCATACAGATCATTTCTAAGGAAGAACAATCATCATTAATTGATAGAATAAAATCTTTGGAATCAGCTTTTTCTAAAGAACACAAAAAAATTGTTTGATTCCATGAAGTCATTGGAATCATTCACAGTACAGAAAGTACATACTCTAGAAGAAGCTGTGGTTAATCTATTTCAGGCTATGGAGGAGTCCATGAGAACTGATAATAAGGGTGCTAACAAGCAGAAGGTCAAGGCTAAAGAGGTCATAACAAGGGTATAAACAAGGCAATATCAGACCAAGAATTAAGACAAGTATTAATTCAATCTTTGGCTTTTGATAGTGTAAATATAGAATGCAAAAGGATACTTGTACCTTTAAAGATCAGATCAGCACCCAAAGAAGAATGAATCCAATACATAAGCAATATTGAGTCTCCTAGCTATGGTGATGAGGCTTGGGTAGGAGAGGTGATTTCCAAAGGTGGGAGGAGGCATCAAAGTACCAAATGTTTTAGCTGTGGTAACCAGGTTATATAAGAAGAAATTGCACACGGGTGCTCCTAGAAGTAGTGCTTCTTCTAGAAATAACCAAACAGCAGACCCCAGCCTTCTGGATTATGCAGAAGATGTGGCAAAGGCAAACACTGGACCAAGATTACAGATCAACAAGAGTCATGAGGCAACCCTTTATCAGTGGGAAATGACTTGGGGGACCTCTTGCAGGCCCCTAAATTGAATGGGGTCCAAATATTTTCAGCCACTGTGGAGGAAATTCCTCCCCAGGACAATTAAATAACCCAGTGTCTAATGTAAAGAACGACACTGCACTGGATGATAGAATAGTCTTGATAGATCGATCAAAATTTCCAAAAAACACCATAAAATAAATATTTTGGCAGACTTCCATAAATGAACGAAGATCGAAGCTTAGAGTGCAAATTAACAACATTTTCCTGGAAGGACTGGTGGACATAGGTGTGGATATGACTATAATTACATGAAAATCATGGCATCCAAGTGTACAATTTCTAGGACTTTGAACCCTATCTCAGGTAAAACAAAGTACGGGATGGGTTGGATGCATATGGACAGAAAGACAGAGAGGAAGGCTGAGGCCCTATGTGGCAAATGTAGCAGTGAATCTCGAGCCAAGATCTGTTATAGCAATGGAACACCCAGATTAAAATTCCTCCCATCTCAGACTTTAGCTGTCTACTGGGTTCTGTATTTGTATTTCCTCAATTTATCCTAATACATTTCCCTAATGCTCCTAAAGCAGACTCCTGTGGATTTCTCGAATTATATAGGATAAAGTAAACACAAAACAGAGTTACTTTTGTGAGCGCTGTGATAAGACAGCTGAGAAACAGCTCCCAGAAGGGAGTTTACTGGTCCTGTTGTTCAAGGGGTCAGTCTATCAAGGTAACAGGACTCTGAAGCAGCTGAATGAAAAAAAGAAATCAAAAGGAAAGGAGAGGACGTGACTGCTCCTAGGCATGGTGGAGGAGAAAGTTTATTACAGATAGCAGGAAGAGCATAGGTAGGCAGGTCCCTGGGAGAGTCCAGAGTGGATGTGACCAGACTGAGGTGGGCCACTTGGGGAAAGGGGGTAGAGGGGAACCTGAGATGCGGCAGCCAGGATATCAAAGGTACAAAAGGGGTGGTAACCAAAATGTCTGGATTATATAGGGAAGAGCCTCTGGGGGCAGGGCAGTCCAGTCCCTGGGCTGGAGAGTTCAGGGTAGAGGGTGGGGTGTGTGAGTCAGACCCTGTGGCAGGTGGGAACTGAGGGATGGTGGGAAAACCTGGAGGTCATGTCCACTTGGATATGTTACATAGGCACCTCATCCATTTGTCCTAGTTTTGAAACTTCATATCCTAGCCTTTTCGTTGATAATAAATGAATGATACAGGATCATTTAATCATCTATTACTACCTCCTGCTGATATTGGAGCATCATTGTTGGGGATCCAAAAAGCTGGAATGTTACTCAAATCTGGGAAGAGCAGGTTGTTTCACTCACTGTCCAGGCTCTGTGGGACCATCTGGGGCTAGGGACATGCAGGCATTAATTGGAATAGTTCGCATTCTTTAATTGATTGGAAATCTGCTGGAACATATATCTTAGGGACAGAAGGTAAAGTTAAGGTGTTTAGGGAAAATTTTTTCTTAGCTGCACATTTGAAACCTTTAGGCCCATGGTCCTGGTAGTTGGGAGAGGGGATTCCCAAGACCAGCGAGATCCCGCCCTCAATAATAGGCAGGTGGGGAAACAAGCTGTTGATTAACAGAGTCCATTTGACCTATGAGAGGTGGATCCAAACTGACTTCCTGAAGTTTACAAGACTTTTTTAAGTTTATAAAAAGAGGTAAAAGTTTTGGATATAGTAGCATTACCACTGTTTGTAACCTGTACTGAAATCCACATTGTAGAAAAGGCATTAGACCTTTGAGTCATAGTAAAAGCTCAGGGACCCAAAAATGATTTTGGTTAAAAGCATGAATACTCTTTCCTCTGTCCAGAAGACTGGGTGTATACAGATTGGACAGGGATGTTTTTTTTAGCACTGTGAGAAGCAATTTTAAGTCTATACTTAGAAAGACAACCAAAGGAAATTTAAAATTTTGAGCTTGTGACTGATAACAGTAGTCAGTGCTTACCAGAGTAGATTAATAGCTTCTCAGAACTCCATTAATTAGTGCTAAAACTCCGAACTTTTAAGTCTTAATATAACAATAGCATATGACAGAAAGAAATCTGAAGCATTTTTCATTTTTTTATATACCTTACTTAAATCATTTTTTAAAAATCCAAACATTTACTATGAAACACAGATGGTTGATTACTGACAGCGGTCACTGTAAAGCAAGTTACTTTAAATAAAGGAATAGTAAAAAGTTACTTTGGAACCTGTTTTGTGAGCTTATGTCTTTTTAGAGTCTGGTAGCAAGGTAAACTGTCTTTCTCAGCTGGAGGCATGATTTTTACAGATGAAGAGAACGGAGAAGGCAGCTGGAGCCTTGTTGCTGCTGTTAAACTGACATAGTGATCACTAGCCTAGTCATCAGCTCCATCAGAGATCTGAGAAGGATAAATTTTACCGGGGTGGTTCTCTGCTCTCTCTGCTCTGTTCCCTGCTTCCCTCCCTCTCCAGACCTGGCTCTCCTCCCTTTCTCCCCCACCACACCCCCCCTACTTTATTTCCTAATAAACCTCTAAAACAAAACAAAATTTACTGGGGTAAGCAGGAAGTACAGACCAAGCAGCTCCAGAATCTATTAAGGATGACAGCCAGGCGGTGGTGGCGCACGCCTTTAATCCCAGCACTCGGGAGGCAGAGGCAGGAGGATCTCTGTGAGTTTGAGTCCAGCCTGGTCTACAGAGCGAGATCCAGGAAAGGCACAAAGCTACACAGAGAAACCCTGTCTCGAAAAACAAAAACAAACAAACAAAAAAAAAAATGACAGACTTAACAGCTACATGGACAATCACACTAGGTTCCTCTGTGGTCGCTGGGGACAGAAGTCCAAGGACAATGTCAGTCTTTGACTGCCACGCCCAGAACATCCAACAGACTTTCCTGTGGAGGAGGAGTTTGGGGAACTGGTCAACCTTGTTTAGGCAAAGCAGGGCAATCAATTGCTTCTCCACAGTTTGGACAGCATCCTGCAGGGGAAGAGGTGAAGAGAGTTTTTCACCCAGTGGCTAGCTTTGCCACATCCAGAGCAAGCTCCAGGCAGTGTTCTTTTATGCCCCATCATCTTCTTTGGAGGAGATCTCGGGGGTGTTTCCAAGAGCTGGCACTTCTCTCTATCACAGGACGCTTTTTTTTTTTATTAAACATTAAATGCCATATTCAGCTGATCTCTGAAGAGTCTGAGGACCATCTGTCAACTATATCTAAACTAAACAAATTTTGCTTGTTTCTAGTTACTTGTTTTAGGCTTAACTTTGAATACATATATAGGAGTATAAATAAAGCTTGTTCCTGTAATTATTACATTAGTACTCAGCATAACTACAAGTATACTTCTCAACACATTAAGGAATTTAATCATTTATAAGGTGACTATTAACTTGCATGTCTTAATCACCTTTAACAGTTTATAATAAGTTAGTAGCTTTTTATAAGATTAGGATTTTACAGCTTTATCTCTGTTAGGTTTAACCTTAAAAATTCAAACATCTTATTTATCAAATATACCTTATTTATCAAACATATGCTGTTTCTAGAAGCTTGCTGTTGAACACTTAGCAAAGATGTAAGTACTTAGGTGTAAATCTCTAAGTCAGCTTCTGTTAATCTGAGTAGACCAATACAACCCTAAGATTTTATGACTATATGAGTATATTATAAACCAGAGTTGAATCACATATATAGCATGTTGTACCAAATATAACCTTAAATTCTTATCATCATGCAAAAATCCATACATATCAAAATATTTTGGAGACTTGTTGCTTCCTTAGTCTAAAAAGAAATACAATGATACACTAAGGGCTCAGCAGGACTGAAGTTTTATAATTGTTGCTTTATGCCATGTGGTCATCTTTCTATGCTTTTTTGTTTTGTATTGTTTTGTTTAGGATTTTTGGGGTTTTTTTTTTTGTTTTTTTGTTTTGTTTTGTTTTGTTTTTTTGAGACAGGGTTTCTCTGTATAGTATTGGCTGTCCTGGAACTCACCCTGTAGACCAGGCTGGACTCAAACTCACAGAGACCCAGAAATATTTATAATCACCATGGAAACAAAGCTCTGGGCATATCTGTGAGAGTTTAACTGGTTTAAGAAAATTCACCCTAAATGGGTCAATTCTTCGGACAGGGTCTTGGACTGAATTAAAAAAAGGGGACCAGGGGCTGGAGAGATGGCTCAGTGGTTAAGAGCACCGACGCTTCTCCCAAAGGACCTGGGTTCAATTCCCAATACCCACATGGTGTCTCACAACCATCTGTAATCCCATCCCTAGAGGATTGCCCTCCTCTGTGGGCACATGGTACACAGTCATACAGGCAGGCAAAATATCCATACACATAAAAATAAAAAGGTGTGGTGACCAAGCTAAGAACCAGCATTCGCGCGTTTTCTGACTGTGGATACAATGTGACCAGTGTTAAGTTTCTAAACCCAGGACAACTGGCAGGGGTGCCTATTTAACATCTTGGATCTGACCTCTGTATTCTCCCAGCATCCCTCCATCCCTACCTGTTAACAGGGTATGGCTGGCACACCTGTCTTCTGCTCGATCTACTAGGAAAGCAGATGTTTTAAATAGCAACCCTGTGGCTCTTCTCCATCTTTGCCGATGACTTTCAAGATGTAAGCAGCCACATGTCTTGGAGCCAGTTTTACTAAGGTTAAAGGGTACATGCCATGTGACTTCACCATCTTAAGATAGGCCGGAAGGTGGTGGCGCACGCCTTTAATCCTAGCACTGGCGAGGCAGAGGCAGGAGGATCTCCGAGTTCAAAGCCAGGGAGAGTTCCAAAACAGCCAGGGCTATACAGAGGACCCTGTCTCAAAAGAAGAAAAAAAAAACAATAATAATAATAATAATAAAAAAAATACTTGTGGGAACATATTTAATTTCAGTGCATGTCATACCCAACCACTAAAAACTAGTTTTAAATAGGTCACAGAACCTTAGTCAAAGTGCAAACCAAGCCGGGCGGTTGTGGCGCACGCCTTTAATCCCAGCACTCGGGAGGCAGAGCCAAGCGGATCTCTGTGAGTTCGAGGCCAGCCTGGGCTACAGAGTGAGATCCAGGACAGGCTCCAAAGCTACACAGGGAAACCCTGTCTCAAAAAAGCAAAAAAAAAAAAAAAAAAAAAAAAGTGCAAACCAAGCCAACCAGAGCTACTTTGATGTAGTTTCAAAACGTTTAGTCGGTTGCCATCAGGGCACGTGCTGCTTTTCACCTTGCCTCCCTCGTCTTCCTTGTTTCTTAATGTTCACAGAGTCAGATTCAGGGTTTTTGTGTGTGTGCGTGTGAGCGCGGAGGAGACCACGACTGTAACCTTCAGGGTCCTTAAGGAGTCTCACGCAGCCTCACCAATACCGCCACCACCTCCTCCGCCTTCCTACCGGGCTCGCTCGGTGGGCGGGGCCCGCGCCTGCGCACTCAGGCCCGGCGCGGCCCCGCCCCTCTGACGTCACCAGTGTTTTCGAGAAGAAGCCGGCGCCGCGGCTCTCGGCTCCATTTTGTGCCGGGCGTTCGTCGTCGTCGCTGCACGCTTCCTACCGTCGCCTCGCGCGCTTTGTCCCCCCCGGTTGGCGTCTGCGGAAAGGTAAGAGGCGGTGTCGTCTGTCAGGGCCGTCCTCGCGTCCTCGCGACCCCCGCGGAGCTCCGGGCTCCGCTCCTCCGGGCCCCGCGGAGCTCCGGGCCTCGCCTCTCCCGGCCCCGCGGAGCTCCGGCCTCGCCCTCCATCCCGGCCCCGCGGAGCTCCGGCCTCGCCCTCCATCCCGGCCCCGCGGAGCTCCGGCCTCGCCTCTCCCGGCCCCGCGGAGCTCCGGCCTCGCCTCTCCCGGCCCCGCGGAGCTCCGGGCCTCGCCTCTCCCGGCCCCGCGGAGCTCCGGCCTCGCCCTCCATCCCGGCCCCGCGGAGCTCAGGGCCTCGCCTCTCCCGGCCCCGCGGACCTCCGGGCCTCGCCTCTCCCGGCCCCGCGGACCTCCGGCCTCGTCCTCCCGGCCCCCGGCCTCGCCTCTGACCGGCGGCGGGAACCGGGCTCGCCGCCGGGCCGTCCCAGGCGACGGCGACCCGCGGCCGCACCTAAGATGGCGGAGGCCGCGCTCGCCCTGCGGAATGGCGCCGCCGGGGCGCGGCTTCCGCCGCGGTCGTCGGGGTTTTGCTCTCGCCGGGGGGGGGTCGAGAGGGGAGAAGAGGCACGGCGCAGTGTTAGCGCCGATTTTAATATTTATCTTTGGATGTGAAGCCAAGGGTCTTTGGCGGGACCCACGGGCTGGTGGGATCCTGCCCGCCGCGGGCGCTGGCGGCGGGGACGGCCTTAGAGACCTCCCCCCCCCCCCCCCCGAGCCGAAGCCCGGCTTCTGGAGTTTGCTAAACAGAAAAGGGTCCCAAAGAGTCAAGCCCAGCGACAGGGCTTGGCGGAGTGACAGGTGCTTTTTCCAGAGACGGGTCTAGGGTTTGGGTGGCTCTAGAGATGGTGTCGGCCTCTTTGTTTGAGATCGGGCTCAAAGGGTGTAACGTGTTAAAAGTCAAAGTTTTTTTTTTTTCTTTGTAGACAAAAGTTGTATCCTTTTTTGTTTGTTTATTTGGTTGGTGGTGGTGTTTTCGAGACAGGGTTTCTCTGTGTAGTTTTGGTGCCTGCCCTGGATCTCACTCTAGACCAGGCTGGCCTCGAACTCACAGAGATCCTCCTGCCTCTGCTGGGATCAAAGGCGTGTGCCACCACCGCCCGGCGTAAAATGTACTCTGAGGGGCATTGTTGACCTTTAGCAAAGGGTTGCGGAGCGCCCTAAGAGTATGAATCATTCCCCCCTTCTTAAGTAAACAATTTTCTGGCCTTCATCATCATGGACTGCCCCGTAAGCAAATTGGCTTTGTTAGTGATGCGTGAAGTTCGCTGACTCAGCATAAAAGGCCAGCCAGATTGGCATACACCCATAACGAGCCATTTTTTTTTCAGGCTTTTCCTTCTGTCTCCGTATTTTTTATTGAGTAGTAACAAACACATGGTAATATCTGAACAGATAAAAAAATTAATTAGGGTTAGTTGCGGTTGTGTTATAGGGGAGACTTGTTCCTGGGGGAAAATGAATCATGTCCGAACCTGTAATTTGTATTTCTGGAAAGATGGTGGTAAAATTTTGCCTAAGCTGTATAGAAATCTCTTTTTCCGCCGGGCGGTGGTGGCGCACACCTTTAATCCCAGGACTTGGAAGGCAGAGCCAGGTGGATCTCTGAGTTCGAGGCCAGCCTGGGCTACCAAGTGAGTCCCAGGAAAGGCGCAAAGCTACACAGAGAAACCCTGTCTCGAAAAACCAAAAAAAAAAAATATATATATATATATATATATATCTCTTTCCACTTTTATAAATTTGGGCATGGTGAGAATAAGGGAAAAAATGTGGGAATAAAATTCAGACTCCAGCGTCTGAAACAATGCAATAATTTTTATGATTTCAGATAATTGTAAACAATTTCAGAATTTAGATTTAAAAGAAAAGGTCAGTGCTGGACACGATATGCCTTTAATCCCGGTACTCTCTGGAGACAGAGGCAGGCAGGTCTCTTGAGGTCAACGCCAGCCTGGTCTACATATTTCCAGTACAGCTAGAGCTACATAGTGAGACCATTCGGGGAAGAAAAGAAAAAAGAATCAGAACTAGTGTGAATTTGCAAAGAAAGCTTTTGCTACACATCCCAGAAATCCAATTTACCTGGGAAAATTTGTCTTTTGTATAGATGAGACATTTAAAGAGACCTTACTGCCCTGACTGGGACGAAAGAGATTGGGATTATGGGATGTGGAGGAACAGCGGCAGTCACAGAAGAAAGAAGAGATCATACAGCCCTGCTCGAGAGCATAAGCGATGCAAATACGATCACTCTAAAACAACTGACGGGTAAGCAGAGTACTGACGGCTGTGGCGGAAGACGACGTTGGCGTCTCAGCCCTTAAGACCCCACCCACCCCACCCGGGACCTTATGCCCTCTCTAGCACTCACGGGTACCACCCACACAGACAGGCACGGTGCACATAATTAAAAATGCATCTTTATAAGGCACATAAAACAAAGTATAAAAATTTCTTTTTTCAGCCAAGCAGTGGTGGTGCACACCTTTAATCCCAAAGGCAGAAGCAGGCAGATCTCTGAGTTCAAGGCCATTTTTGGCCTGGGAATGTAGTTCAGATGTCCAATGTTTGCCTGCCGTGCATAAAGCCTTGAGGGTCATGTAAGTGATATCACTTAATTGCATAATGCAGAGATTAGCAAAGGACAGTAGTTCAGTGGTGAGACACTTAACTCCCTACACTGCAGAGAACTTGGGGATTCTGTGTGGGCTTTTGTTCTGGTGTATCAAACAAACTTCTCTCTTACAGCTATTATCTGGACAGCAGATCCATACGTGAGAAAGAGTACCATAGTCGACGCTACATTGATGAGTACAGGAATGACTACATGGGGTGTGAGCCAGCCTATTACTATGGAGACCATGAAAGCCGATATCAGGATCACAGTAGCAAGTCCTCTGGGAGAAGTGGAGGAAGCAGCTATAAGAGTAAACCCAGGACTCACCACAGCACTTCCCGTCATCGAACTCATGGGGTACGAGCACCTTTTAAATACTTGGAAAGGTTTTATTTCCCGGGGAGAGAGAACAGGGAGCAAATTTGTGTTTGAGAAAAATTAAGATTAATTATACATCACAACTCCAGCTTCTGGGAGTGTTTCAGTATTTATGCACTGCATAGGAAATTCATGAAAACAATGTATATTTAGTTCTGTAATAATAGACTTATAATAGACTTATTATTAATGACTTCTTAGCGACTGATTGCCATTCTATTACTTTAGTGGAGGGGGTAACTTTAAAAATAGTATATTTTAAAAGATTTTCTTAATGCTATTTTAAGAAGTCTTATTTTGATTAGTTCAGTCAGTTTATCACAAAGAATTAGGAATTAATGTGTGAAGGGTTAGTTAAGACTATTTTAACCTGTTTATGATCTTTTTCTCATTAAACAAACTACAGATTTGAACTTAATGGTTTTGTGTATTAATTTGGAAATCATATCAGATGACATTTTAAATGCTGTGATGTTATATACCAAATTTTTTCCTCCCAAAATTAGGACTATGGTTTTACTGTTTTAATACCTATTTTCTTAGTGAGGGAATCTTAATTTGGCCACAGTGTACTACAAATAAATACTACATCCTACAGTTTTGTAGCATTAAATTAGGACACTAGAAACTTAAAATTATGTTTCAGTGAATGCTACAGATAAGAAATTTTTTTTTTATTTAAGAAAAACAATTGTGTTTGTGTTTTGTTGCCTTACCACTTTGAGTATCTTATCTGAAAATCTGTTCCTTGCCATGTTTTTCTCCTGTTAACATAAACTATGTGCCCTGTGCATTTCTGGGGACTGAATTTGAAATTGCTCCTGCCAACCGTTTGTGGCCTGGCGTGTATCTGAATGCCTGAATATCTCCCCGCTGAATGAATTTCGTATTCTGCCCTGAATTCACTCGGGTATATTGATTGGCTGGATGATCTTGGTGCCGCCCACTTGACGTTTCCAGAAGAGTCACCGAAGGAAAAGAACCAGGAGTGTAGAGGATGATGAGGAGGGTCACCTGATCTGTCAGAGTGGAGACGTACTAAGTGCAAGATGTATAGAATATTTTTCAACACTTATTAACTTTTCAGATAACATAATCTATATGTATATATAGATTAAGATTTCAGGGATTTGGAAATCTTTTTTTCTTTCTGTTTTTGTTTTGTTTCATTTCTTTTGGTGGGAGGGGATTATGTCTTTGCTTTCTTTAGAGTTTTAATATTTGTTGTACAGAAATTTCAGAACAGTAAATCAAATTAATGAAATTAGCCTGAGAATGAAATCATTTTAAGAATAGTTGTATGCTTTTGGATGGTGTTGGCTGGATAAGTAATTAATGATGAGGAAATGCATAGCATCACCTAGAATAATCTGCATTGATAGCCTTTAAGTTCATTGTTTCCACTTCTTGTTAGTGAAATTTGTTTTCTCTTTTTTAGATGAAATTGTTAATACCTTAGGTGAAGGTGCTTTTGGAAAAGTAGTGGAGTGCATCGATCATAAAATGTAAGTTTCAAGATTACATTTTACTTTTGAGTTCTTCTGTAGAGAAAATTAGTTTAGCTGATATCCAGATAGCCTTTTGGCTTGGGTCTTTTAACTTGGGGTATAACACATTCATAGGTAAAGGTACCTTGTTTATTTGGTAGAGACAGGGTCTTAGTGTGCAGGCCTGGAACTCGCCAGTGCTGGGATCAAAAGGTGTATACCGTTTTAAACAAAACTAAATGTATTTGCAGCTCCTGACCAGGGCAGAAGGAGGGGGATAGAAAGATGAGTTTAATTCCCAGCAGCAAAGGGTATAAGGAGGCTTGGTTTTGCTTTAAAGAAAGTCGTGATAAGTTGTGATGGAACAGTCAGGCCCGATGATTGCTCTTCTCTTCTAGATGGGTGTCAAAGGTGGAATTGTGTCCACCAAATCCTTAACCCATGCCCATGTTGGTAATCAGACCCAGGGATTCGATGTGCTAAAGATGTTTCACATTTTTATTTTTAATCGTATGAGTGCAGGGCCGAAGAGGGTGTCCATGCCGTGTATGTGGTTGTGAGCTCCTCAGTGTGGGGAATTGGGAATTGAACTCTGGACTTCTGTAAAGTGGGGCCATCCTGTAAAGGGCCCTTCTGTAAAGGAGGGCCATCCTCCTGCCCCCATCTAATATGTTTTAAAGAGAGAATTCTTTATTCTTTTTTTTTTCCCTTCTGAATAAATGAAACTTGTGTGTTTCATCCTGGGGATAAGATACGGGCCCTTCCTTGATGATATAAAACAATCACCTTTATCAGTTAGCTATAGGTTTCCTGCCCCAGGAATCGCAGATACTTTTCTAAATGAGTTGAGTTGGAAGAGACTGAAAGGTTCTGAGACTTTGCACCAACTGTTTTTTTTTTTTTTTTTTTTTTTTTAAGATTTATTTATTGTGTATGCAGTGTTCTGTCTGCATGCCAGAAGAGGGCACCAGATCTCATAGATGGTTGTGAGCCACTATGTGGTTGCTGGGAATTGAACTCAGGACCCCTGGAAGAACAGTCAGTGCTCTTAACCTGAGTCATCTCTCTAGCCCCTACATCAACTTTTCTGATAATCTGGAGGATAGTACTTGATAGTGGTTGGGCACTGTAGAAAAAACCTAACTCTATAGTTTTGAGTCTTAGAAGGCAGATTGAGGTAGTGTTCTCTCAATATAGTATTAACATAGACTGTTTATATTCTTTATTTGAAAGAACAAAGGATAACTCATGAGTAGTTTGTATGGTTAAAGTCTTTTATTTAGTAAATGGCTCTATTACACTGAAAGGTTATTTGTGCTGCTTAATGCTGAATTGCAGTGCCTTTTTTCTTTCCTATTTGAAACAGGGTAGCTGTGGCTGTCCTGGAACTCACTCTGTAGACCAGGCTGGCCTCAAACTCAGAGATCCTCCTGCCTCTGCCTCCAAAGTGCTTAGGATTAAAGGCATGTGACACTATGCCCATCTTAGATTATCATCTTTTTAACTTGGATTTATTCTCTCTAACAGGGGAGGTAGACATGTAGCAGTTAAAATAGTTAAAAATGTGGATAGATACTGTGAAGCTGCTCGATCAGAAATACAAGTTCTGGAACACTTAAATACAACAGATCCCCACAGTACTTTGTAAGTATCAGATTAAAACTTGGGAAATAGTTTAAGATAGAGTTGAATTGTAAACTTTATTGAGTTATTTTGATGTGTTTATAGCCGCTGTGTCCAGATGTTGGAGTGGTTTGAGCATCGTGGTCACATTTGCATTGTGTTTGAACTTCTGGGTCTGAGCACTTACGACTTCATTAAGGAGAATGGCTTTCTGCCATTTCGGATGGACCATATTAGGAAGATGGCTTATCAGATCTGCAGATCTGTAAACTGTAAGTTCTTGCATGCCTTCCAAAATTTGAGTGAGACTAATGTCAGACTAATTTGGATCTTTAAAAAGAGAACCTAGTGGGGTTAGGGGTGTAGTTCAGTAACAGAAATGAGGCCTTGTGTCTTCATCACCACAGAAAACTGAAGATGAGATCCAATGTGGGGTTTAAAAGCCAGGCCTGAGAGTAGAGAGATTGGGGTCATGGTGGTTAAAAGACAGAAAGCTTGTTAAGAATCTGTTCAAGGGCTGGAGAGGTGGCGCAGAGGTCCTGAGTTCATCTCCCAGCAACCGCACGGTGGCTCACCATCATCTTAATGAGGTCTGGTGCCCTCTTCTGGCCTGCGGGTCTATATGCAGGCAGAACACTGTATATGTAATAAAAAATAAAAATAAGGAAATTTAAAAAAATGTTACCTTCCAAAAGAATCTATGAATTGTGGAGATTGAATGTTCATACACTAAAAAAAAATTTGTTCAAAGAAGCCTAGTAGTGGTGGCACATGCCTTTTTTAATACCAATGCTCGGGAGGCAGAGGCAGGCATATCTCCTGAGTTTGAGGCCAGTCTGGTCTACAGAGCAAGTTCCAGGACAGCTAGAGCTACCCAGAATTCCTGTTTAAAACAAAGTTGAAAAGATTTAATGTACATCTTGATGACTCTATAGTTATTACTACCTTGCACAGTTTGGGGTGTGACTTAGGCATATAACCTTAGGTTCATTCTCCACAGGAGAGAAATGATTAAGTGTGAAATAAGATTTCCTTGATAAGTTGTTGGTCTAGTGTTTAATTCATAATGTGGTAAGTTGGCGCAGTGCCTGCTTACCATGTACAAAGCCTTACTCCTGAGCATGCCTGTTTTTAGACAGCTTCTCACTACATAGACCTGGCTGGCCTGGAGTAGGATTTGTAAACCAGCCTGGTTTTGAACTTCCTGTTGCCTTTGTCCTGGCAACCCACTGACCTTTTTCTCCCAAGTGCTGAGGTTACAGATGGCAGCCGTCATTGCCAGCTGACTGCTTGTTCCTTAGAGGTATAGTCTCACTGTAGTGCAGGCTAGCCTGGCCCTCTGTCCTAGTACTAAGATTGTGGGAATGGACTACCACCACATCCAGCGTCACTGGAGTTGGGGGGTGGAGTATTTCAATCCCTGGTGATTTGAGAGGGGCCCATTGTAGAACCTCAGACTGGCCTCAGCTCTCACTATCCTGCCCTAGAATGAACTACCTGGGTGCTGTGGATAGATGGTTGTGCAGCTGAAATAGTTTGTTAGCAGGAATGTCTTTCCCATGCCTCTGGTCATTTTTTTCTAGACCGAGATTATTATAGTATATAGAAAGACACCAAAGGTTTGGGGATTAGATTTTTGTCTTTTAATTTTGTTATTTTCATGTGTACATAACACACACATGACTGCAGGTAATCACAGTCCTAGGGTTTCAGATCCCCCTGGAGTTGGGGACAGGTGGTTGTAAGCTGAGAATTGAGGTTCATCAGTACAAGTACATGTTCCTCCCCCCCCCCCCAGACGGGTTTCTCTGTGTAGCTTTGCGCCTTTCCTGGAACTCACTTGATAGCCCAGGCTGGCCTCGAACTCACAGAGATCCGCCTGGCTCTGCCTCCCGAGTGCTGGGATTAAAGGCGTGCGCCACCACCGCCCAGCCTAAGTACATGCTCTTAACCACTGACCAATCTCATCAGACTGCCAGGTAGGGTGGTGTACATCTTTAATCACAGCACTCAAGAAGCAGACAGGCGAATCTCTGAGGTCAAGGCCAGACTGGTCTACAAAGTTAGTTTTTGGAAAGCCAGGGCTCTGTAGAGAGACCCTGTCACAAACAAAAATGACAAAGTGTCTTTAAGTACACTACCTAGACTCGGGACTTTCATGCCCTCAACTTCTTGAGTGCTGAGTATAGGTGGCATCAGGCTTATGTTCTTGTTTGGATCTTTGAGACTAGTAACTTCTTGTACTTCTTTACAGTTTTGATCTTTGAGACTATAGTAACTTTATACTTCTTTACAGTTTTGATCTTTGAGACTATAGTAACTTTATACTTCTTTACAGTTTTGATCTTTGAGACTATAGTAACTTTATACTTCTTTACAGTTTTGATCTTTGAGACTATAGTAACTTTTTGTACTTCTTTACAGTTTTGCACAGTAATAAACTGACTCATACAGACTTAAAGCCCGAAAACATCTTATTTGTGCAGTCTGACTACACAGAGGTTTATAATCCTAAAATGGTAAGTCCTTGTAACACCATCAGGGTGCTTGTAAATCCTTGGTTTCAATAGTTTGCCTTTATAACTTGTCACTTATGATTTTCAGAAACGTGATGAACGAACCTTAATAAATCCAGATATTAAAGTTGTGGACTTTGGAAGTGCAACATACGATGATGAGCATCACAGTACACTGGTGTCTACAAGACATTATAGAGCACCTGAAGTTATTTTAGGTCAGTACTGCTTATGCTTTAACAGCCCACATCGCTTTACTGTAGTGTTGGGTTTTTATGACTGTTCGTTGATCATTTTCTCATTACATAATACTCCAGACTAGGGAATGTAACTCTGTGGTACAACTCTTGTCTAACCTTCCAAGGCCCTTAGCCCAATTCCCACAGTTATCAAAAAAAGAAAAAAAATACAGTATTAGAAATTATGTTAAGTTTCTCCAAATTGCTGGCATGGTAGCACTTGCCTTTGATCAGAGCCTGATCTCTTGAGTTAGAAGCCAGCCTGGGCCACATACTGAGATCCTGTTTCAAAAACAAAAACCTTGAAGTTTCAACCAGCTGTGGAGCTAGCAAGTTACTTAGCCTGTAAAAATGAGCTTGTCAGGTGTTGTTGACTGTGCATCTTAGAATCTGCTCAGACCAGGGGTGGTATGTCTTGGATCCCAGCTCCTGGGGCTGAGTCAGGAAGTCCTTATGCTCAAGACTAACCTGAGCTGCTATACAGAGTCTGACCGTGCACCAGAATAGGTCAGGAGGCCGGTATAGTCTAATAATGCTCCAGGCTACTGTGAACAAAAGTCAGAATACAAGATTAAACCTTGTACATTGAGGGCAGGGCATTATCACTAAATTCAGAACCTGATAGTTTTGCTAGTATAACTTAATTTATGGTAAAATGTCTTTCAGAAATATTGAGGTTTCTCCCCTAACATTGTGCTTTGCTTTGCAGCCCTAGGGTGGTCTCAGCCATGTGATGTCTGGAGTATAGGATGTATTCTTATTGAGTATTATCTCGGATTCACAGTTTTTCCAGTAAGTGACAATGGTGGTTAGTGGCTTTGCATTTAAAAAGTGCCTGTTCGTGCCGGGCGGTGGTGGCGCACGCCTTTAATCCCAGCACTCGGAGGCAGAGGCAGGTGGATCTCTGTGAGTTCGAGGCCAGCCTGGTCTCTCCAAAGTGAGTTCCAGGAAAGGCGCAAAGCTACACAGAGAAACCCTGTCTCAAAAAAACAAAAAAACAAACAAAACAAAAAAAAAGTGCCTGTTTGTGTAAAATAAATCCTTTAATTCAAACAGTACATTTACACAATAGATTTTTTTTTTCCCCTGTTACTTATAAAGCCCAAAATTCAAAATTGTGTGATTTGTCTTAGGTAGTTTTACAGATATTCAAAACAGTTGTCACCAGCCGTTTAGGGAAGGCCTCTGGCAAGCTTCAGGCTGTGACACTGTTTTGGAGTCTGCCATTTTGATGACTTGTGAACAGCGGGGGATGGAGAACCAGTGCTGGGTTGTGGAGTGGGCTGGTTCCGAAAGACCTGGTTAACGGGTTTTTATTTCAGACTCACGACAGCAGAGAACACTTAGCGATGATGGAAAGGATTCTTGGACCACTACCAAAGCACATGATACAGAAAACCAGGTATGTTTTACTTGAGTCATACCATCTTTAGTACACTGGATTCTGATCAGAACTATAAAAAAAATCTAACACTTTTTTCAGGTAAATAGCGTATTATATTATTGGTGGTGAATAATTTAGTACCTCTGTTGCTTGGCTATATCTTAAGTCTCTAGAAAAAGATTTAACCTTGAAAAATACAGTAGTTGATGCAACTGTTCATCTGTGCTGGGTATTTTAAGCTTGCAGACGTCAAATGGTAACTGTGAATGTTTAACTGTTCTAGGAAACGTAAATATTTCCATCATGATCGATTAGATTGGGATGAACACAGTTCTGCTGGCAGATATGTTTCACGGCGCTGTAAGCCTCTGAAGGTAAGCTTGGGTGGTCTTAAATAACCAGGACTTGCATGTTCCCACTTCCCCACTTTGGGGTGTAGAGATTAAACCCAGGCTCTCATGGTCTACTGTGACCCTCTGGTCTGTTTCTAGTTTTGAGTTTTGCTTTTTGAGACAGGGTCTTGAAATTGTATTACTATGTAGTATGTAGTTCAGGCTAGCCTCAGAAATTTCCATCAGCCTCCCAGTGTTTGTTAGGATTACAGGTGTGCACTGCTGTACCTGGCTTATCCCCCTCATCCTCCTTCCCTCTAGAAACATGTTAACAATGGTTTAGAAAAGGAGGCCTAGTAACCTGGCATCCCACGATTATGAAGAGTTTCTTTGCTGTTTATGCACAGCAGTTAAGAATGTTTTTCTGTTTCAGGAGTTTATGCTGTCTCAGGATGCTGAACATGAGCTTCTGTTTGACCTCATTGGAAAAATGTTGGAGTATGATCCAGCCAAAAGAATTACTCTCAGAGAAGCCTTAAAGCATCCTTTCTTTTACCCGCTTAAGAAACACACATAGATTGTAAATACTTACAGTGCTCTGAAAGATTACAGACTGCATCAGTCTAGTTTTAAATACTAAGTTATTTTGTATAGCTTTGTACATTTATGTTTTTTTTATTGTTTACATGATTTATTAAATACATGGCCAAGCCAAATAAGCATTTCAGTAATTAAAAATGATTAATTTGGAGTAAACTTTGTGCTTATGAATTTATAAGAGTCTGTACAGTTTGATGTATTGTCAGTAGTCGTTTTGTTTCTGTATGTGTTGTCCTGTTCCCATCGCCCCCCCACACACACACAGGGTTTCTCTGGGTAGTCCTGGCTGTACTAGATCCCTCTGTAGAGCAGGTTGGCTTCAAACTCAGATCCACCTGCCTCCCGAGTGCTGAGCTTAAAGGTGTGCGCCACCACTACCAGGCCTCTTTCTGCAGTGTTTTCACTACATGTATGCCTACACGTGTGTACAAGCCAGAAAAAAACGTTACAGATTAACTTACTTTGTGGGTGCTGGAAATCAAACCTGGGTCCTTTAGAAAGAAGAGTAGAGTAGCCCATGCTCTCCGTTGAATCTTCTCTCCAGCCCCAATCTTGTTTACATTTTTAAGGGATTAAAAAGTGAGTGGTATTGGGTCATCTTTATATAAAGCCCAACTAAAGATTAGCCAAGGTTTTGTATTTTTTTTTAAGATTTATTTGCCGAGCGGTGGTGGTGCACGCCTTTAATCCTAGCACTCGGGAGGCAGAGCCAGGCGGATCTCTGTGAGTTCAAGGCCAGCCTGGTCTACAGATCGAGTTCCAGGACAGGCTCCAAAGCTACACAGAGAAACCCTGTCTCAAAAAACCAACCTCCTTGCCTTGAGGTTGGGGAAGCAGTTCAGTAGGCAAGAGCACCTGTGCCAGCAGGAGGCCAAGGATCTGAGTTCAAATGCTCAGTGCATGTGTTGGGGACCCAGGCATGGTCTTGGGTGGTGCAAATTTTCCTGAGAGCCCTGAAGAAACCTACCTCTTGAGAAGTTTGTGGAGATCCTGCTTCAAGGCAGTAAGGCAGAACCCGATAGAGCAAGACACCCCACAGCCTGTTTTGACCTCTGCCTGAGTGCATGCACACGAACCATACACCACCAAAATCCTAGTTTCCTAGGCACATTAGGAACATCACTCCTATGGTTTTTATCGATAAATCAAGATCACAATATGTATTGTTAGATATATAAAAAAAGTTTGAACAGTGGCTTACAATCCACATGGGAAAGGGTTCCCATATCTGACTGACATTTTGTGATCAAGTTCCTAGTGTCTAATAAAATTTTGGTTGTGGATGTTTTTGCAGGGTAAGGTGAGTGACCTGGGGTCTTACCTATGCTAAACACTCAAAGATGAACTACACTTCAACCTTAACGAGTCTTAAATTGGTTTTTAGAAAAATTATACTCAAAAGGCTGGAGAGACGGCTCAGTGGTTAAGAGCACTGCCTGCTCTTCCAGAGGACCTGGATTCCCAGCACCAACATGAAGGCTCAGAATGGTAAAAAGTAAAAAATTACATTGGAGGTCAGGTATAGTGTATGTTGCTAATCCCAGCACTTGAGAGGCAAGGGCATGTGGATCTCTTATGATCAGTCCAACCTTGTCTACACAGGCAGTTGCAGGCCAGCAGGGACTGAACTGTCTCAAAATTAAACAGCAAGGTGGCTTTAGTAAAGTTCAAGCCCCAGAAGCAGTATGGTAGGAGAGAACTGACCTTCACGAGTGTGAACATGAGTGCAGGCACAGCATGCTCAAACACGCAGTGTAAAACAGAAAGCCAGGGATCCAGCTTTGGGAAAGTCTCGGAAGACATCGAGCCTGTTTTTTTTTTTTTTTAAATATTTTATTTATTTACTTGTGTGAGGGTGTCAGGTCCCCTGCAAGTGGATTACAGACAGCTGTGAGCCACCATGTGGGTGCTGGGAATTGAACCTAGGTCCTCTGGAAGAGCAACCAGTGCTCTTAACCACTGCGCCATCTCTCCAGCCCGAGCCTGTCGGTTTTAATGCGGCGCTTTTACTCTGCGAGGAAAAGTCACAAGGCACGACAAAACTCACTATCAAAGCAGAGTTTTATTAGGAGAAGAGGGACAGAAGCGAGCCTGACCAGGCCTGCGGAAGACGTGCAGAGAGAGGGCCGGGAGGAGAAGAGGGGAGGCGTCTGTGTCCCGCCTCTTGTGGATTCCCCTGCACATTATGTAGGATTACGTAGGATGTAAGGCCTCCCATGCTTGGCTACTGAACTGCGCATGTGCGGTCTTGTAACTGGAGGAGTGGCCAGGAATCCCAACATTCCACACTCTTATTATAAAAAGGTGGGTGAACAGGAATGGGGGAGCTGTCTCCCAAAACTGCTTCCAGCTGACTCAGTGGGTGTCAGTTAACTCTTGGGGGTAGGGAAGGGGGCTTCTGAGGTGGACAGGCATCCTGGGATGGTGGGCTGTTGTCTGCTGCCTTGGAGCTGTCCATCTTCCTTGGCTTGGGACTCTGGCTGCTTGAGTCTGAGTGCTGGAGAGACAGAGAAAAGCTTAGAAAAAGAAGTATATACTTTTTCCTTTGTGTGTGGAGGGGGGTTCCAGGGTGAGGGAGGGGGTCCTGGGACCAGGAAAGTTTGGGCTGTACTTATCTGAAGCAGATCCGACCTGTCCAGATGGATTCAAGTTGATTCCGGAGCTTGGAAGAATTTTTAAACATATTAAGAAGCAGCCATAGGAAACTTAAAATCTTGAGCTTTGGACTGTTACTGTTCCTCACCGCCTGGATATACTTGATGGTGCCTGGATATACTTGATGGTACTTGGGCTCCAGCTCTATGGTGATCCTGTGACAATTAGCTGAGTAGTTAATTAGAAGAGGGAAGAGAGGCTGGGCGGCAGCGGCGGCGCACGCCTTTAATCCCAGCACTCGGGAAGCAGAGCCAGGCAGATCTCTGTGAGTTTGAGGCCAGCCTGGTCTCCAAAGCGAGTTCCAGGAAAGGCGCAAAGCTACACAGAAAAACCCTGTCTCGAAAAAACAAAAAAAAAAAAAAAAAAAGAGGGAAGAGAAAGAGAAAAGCTTGTGGGGTGAAATCTCATTCTTCTGGAATTGGTGCTAAGGCAGTGGATCCTGAGGTCCTCTGGAACTTGAGAGCAGGGCCCTGTCTGTGTCCCTGTGCCTGAGAAGTGCTGCTGACCGGTCTGGAGTGAGGCACATGGAGGAACAAACAAACGCTCCTGCCTTAGCTGGAAACTCTCCCATTAGGTACCCCTGAAAGTACAACTAAGTGGTGAGGTCTGGTGAGGTGGGCAAGGCTGTCATAGGGAAATGAGAGGTGGGACCCCAAAACACCCTCAGGACTGAGTAAGTGGCTTGGTGTCCAAAAGGAAGGAACAGTTCACCCCATGCTTCCTCCTGGATTTCCTGTGAGCCCGTGGCCAAGCCTAGGAGGTCTGCTGGAGGTCTTTGATGTCCCCATGCCACCCATGCATGAGGGCAGTCAGCGGACCAGCATCTCTCTAGGTGGCACTTTGAACAAGGCTCAGTTGATGGCCCTAGGAGCAGGGCATGCACTAGCCTGTGTGGCCTTTTTTAGCATAAGGACCTGGAAGCCCTTATGCAGCTGCTCAGAGAGCGTGTGCCAGCATTTGGCAATTCTGTTCACAGGCTTTCTCATCTCTCCCATGGCACCTTAAATGCCACAGCTACAACTTCTGCCTGTGGGGTCAGGAGCCCCCTCTCCAGATGCTTAAATTTAACCCTGATGTCGGGAAGCTCTGGGAAACATGAGTCCGGCAGAAGTGGCCTTGGAGGTCAGAGAAGTGTAGATTCTTTGGAGTCAGAGATTCCTGAGGTTCAGGAATGCACGTGGGCAGGAGAGAAAGAATCAAAAGGGGAGGGATCAGAGCTTAGGTAAAAAGCTTGGGAATAAGGTTTAACCCTGTTCATTTGCCTGTTCACTGGCAGAAGTTAGATAATTCCCATGAAATATCGGGGTCTAAGCAGCCATTACGCAGCCATGTTTACTGGTATCTAGGGATATTTAAAGCATTTTTCAGAGGAGCGGGACCAAGAGGAGGAAGCCTTTGTTCCATAACTGTAGCCGAGAGAAAAAAATAAACAATTGAAATAACAAACGGGACCCAAGACTCCCAGTCTCAGGCATCCCCGAGGCAAAGGAAGGAAGGATCTGTGAATCTGCACAAGTTACCGGCACAAGTTATCCCACCCTTCCTCAAGAGAGGGACAAGGGCCGGGGGTGTACATACCCAGAGAACTGCCCCCCCCCCAGGGGGGGTCCGACAGTGAGAAATACTACATGCTACAGTCCTGGGAAATGGCGAGGGACTGGAAAGAGAAAACTCACCAATCTGGGCAGCCAGTGTGTAAAAAAACTGGGCAGTCATAGATGGAAGAAACCTCGGTACGGGGTCCCAGACGCAGAGTGCTGGGAGAGCCTGCTTCCTCACAGCACCAATGTTGGTTCTAATGTGGTGCTGTCATTCATTAAGCAGCGCTCTTACAGTGAGAAAGGCCATGCGCTACAACAGAATCCACTATCAGTTTTATTAGGAGGGAGGGACAGAAGAGAGCGTGACCAGGCCTGTGGGAGAGCCCCTTACTTGGCTAGGGAACTGCACGTGCGTGGTCATGCAGCTGGAGGAGTGGCCAGGAATCCCAACACAGCCCTTGAATCTATGGGATTTTGTGGTTATTCCAGATGCAGTCACAATTTCATTGTCACCTTTACTATGTCAGTAACTAGAACTGTGGGAAACCCTACAAGTCTCACACTAGTGTGGGTATGCTAACAAGTTTCTACCACTTGGTGAGCTCTCCAACCAACTTATTTTTAAACGGGTAACGACATAATACTTGCTAATTGTAGCAACTAGAATCCACCACACAACCATAAACATTCAAATTTCATTAGTCTCCTAATCTTTCACTTTCTTGGGATAATCCACCAAGGATTTCTGGAACTTTTTCCTTTCACCTCTCCTAGAAACACAGCACTGGCCCAGGCTGCCTCAGCCTCTGGGAGCTGGGATGACATGCCCAGCAGCTGGTCTGGAACACAGGGTTCCACAAATAGGGGTTACTAAACTGACCGTCACCCAGCACACTTGTAAAGTATCCTTGCCATTTAATTGAGTCTGGAAGCCTTTTGGCTAGAGTAAAAATTACATCTAAGGCCTCACCTATCAGACAAGGCTCCCCTGCTGAGCTACAGCCAGCCAATTCCACCCGAGTTGGCCAAGAGTTATTGATCCACTATTTTTTTTTTGTTTTTTCCCAGACAGGGTTTCTCTGTGTAGCTTTGTGCCTTTCCTGGGACTCACTTGGTAGGCCCAGGCTGGCCTCGAACTCACAGAGATCCGCCTGGCTCTGCCTCCCGAGTGCTGGGATTAAAGGCGTGTGCCACCACCGACCCGGCTATTAATCCACTATTAATTCACATTTTTCTCAAGAAAAAGGCAATGCTAAACTAAGTTGTTTCTAGTCAAAAGCACCAGCTATTTCCAGATTGTTTAAACCACCACGCCTACATAACATCTTTCATTACCCCATCTCCACCCACTTTATTCAAGCTGTAGCCCTGGCTAGCCTGGATTCACATCTACCTGCCGCTTTTTCCTGAGTGCTGGGTTAAAAGCATGGTCTCCATGCTCACAGTATTCCTAGTATTTTAAATCTTAAGGCCTCAGTATTATGGTTGTATAGAAGTATTTAAGACTGATAAAAAGACTAATACTGAACACACACATCCTAGCAAAGCAATTTAAGACTTTTCACAATTGTTATTTTAACATAGTACCCGAGGAAAGTGTTACGACACAAAATAATTCATGAAGGTGCACTCAAACATTGGTTTGTTACGCTCACATCAACCAAGTTTCTAGGCTCTGAAAGCAGACTCCTTGAGCAGAGATGTTGACAAGTGCGGCTGTCTGGATGGGAACGACTGCTCCCCAGTCTGTAGAACTGTTTTCCAAGGACCAGGCGGTGTGCATCTGGAGGGAGGGAGGCTTTGAGGTTGCAAAAGCCCACGGCATTTCCAGTGTGTCTGCCTCCTGGGTGTCTCCTCAGCATCTAAGCTCCCAGCTGCCATGTAAGCTCCATGCCATGCCATCTGTCTACCCGCTGCCATGCTCCAGCCATGATGGTCACAGACTGACCCTCTGGGACTGTGAGCCCCCAAATCAAATGCTTTTATAAATTACCTTGGTCATGGCAATAGAATAAGACAACCAGCAAAATTTCAAAACCATCTCCCCCCCCCCCCCCCCGTAACTTTGAAATGGACCATTTTTCTACAGGATTTCTAATGGTTTTTAAAAAACACAGAAACCCAGATTAAACGATAAATCTATAATCAAATCTCAGGGAGGCCGAGGCCGAATTCAGGCCAGTCAGGACTAGCCTCAACCTTGCAGCAGCAAGTCTATTTGCCTTTTTCTCCATTGCTAGGGTTACAGGTGTGAGCCACTTCATCTGGCTTCAAGAATCTGCAAAGCCCTACTAAGCCCCAAGGCCAAGTGGAAATGCTTTGCCTGGTGCTAAGGTACAAATCAGTTGGGAGATGATTCATTACAGGCCTAGGCTGCACAGAGGACTGAGGCAGGAAGACTGAAGTGTACAGCCTGCCTGGGCACAGGAGGAGTCTCAAGGCTACCTGAGTATCTTGATGAAACCATCTCAAGATGGCTCGGTGGTAGTCTGTCATTACAAGACTGGTCAAGGCCCAGTGTTGAGAGAGGAGAAAGGAGGGGGGGAGGGGGAGCTTTTCCAGTGACCCTGATAGAAAGAACAAAAACTTTTATACTGATATGGAAACGTATCATTAAGCCCCTACTTTCATTTTCTCAACGGTTAAGTTCATTCTTAGAGGATATAAAAATACTCTTTCACATATAAAGCACAGACACGGTATGTAGTGTATCTATATTAAAATTTATTGGGGGCACTATGGGAAAAGGGTTCTGGGGAGTTCTGATAATGGAAAAGCGTCAACACTGCTGTAAGTTAACCTCCTGGTCACATGCATTTCCCTTACCACCATCATTATCCAAGGAAAACGTGGCATTTTGGTATCCGGGAGATTTTATAAGAACAGTATTTCTAGGACAATAATCCTAGTAAGGTGACACTTAACAGTTCTAAATACACAGTACGTATCTAAGAGACTGAAAGCCTTAGAAACTGACACCAAATTAGGGAAGTCAACCAACAATTGTTTATAATGATTAAAAGCACAGTTTTAACATCTCTATTAGGAATACATATTGGAGGCCATGGCCACAGGTTGGCATTTAAATTCAAAATGAGATTTTATAAATTGCTCCCTTTCTTTACATTGTATTTACAGGTGCCTTACCAATGTACTATTATAATAAGTGAACACTACTGTGTATGAAGGGAAAAATCTATGATCAAAGATCATAATGTAGTTCTGGAAGACTCCACACTCTTTCACTATACACAGTATATAATAAACGGTGCGTTTTGAACGGCGGTAGCATGCAAGGATCTGGTTGTAGAAATGGCAATGTAGTTTCAGCTACATTGGAATCTGTGAGGTGTTTAGTCTATGAGTTGAAAAGACGAACTGTTAATGCTTATACAGTAAACATCTGAAAGCACAACACACAGCACATCATTGGGGATCAATGGGATTTGTTGGGGGATAAAAAAAAGACTGATCTATAAAACCTAAATGTAAGGATGGACTTTATTTAAAAAAAATTTTTTTTTAGGACTACAAATTACAAAGAAAAAGCAGATCACTACACAGAATCTAATGAATACATTTGCCTGTGCATAAAACTTTATCAAAGTCATTCATTTTACAAAGTCACCCCACCCATCCATTTTTTGCTATAATGCTCTCAAGGTTACTATACCTTTATTTCAAATTATATTACATGTTGTTCTCTCAAGACAAGCTTTAAATACCAAATTATTGGCTTCTAAGAATGGCACCTTCAAAAATGGGCAATTTCCACTCAGTCTCTGGTGGCATTATTCTATTTTCTTTTACCAATTAAAAACTCACTTTTAGCCTTTCCCAACAAGGTGGCTACATTTCGCCCTACCAACTACAAATGGAAAGCAAAAAGAAAAGCAACGAAAAAGGCAGCCATCAAATTAAAATCAATGGATTAATCATTTAAAGTATTTGGCTCATGGCAATTAAAAAAAATGGCAACTAGGGTATGTTACTAGGTGTTGGAACATAGAAAAATGAAGCCAGGCCAGTAGGAGGCGGCTATGACTGCCTTCACCTTCCTAACAGGAAATGGAGTCCTGATAGATCCTGGGAGGACATGCTCAACCCGAACACTCTCAACCATCTCGGGTTAGTGACAAGCTGTTTCCTCGACTCCCAATTCTTTGGGAGTCCCTTCCTCAGTCTAGCTGTGTCCTGAGTAGAATGTTTATGCAGAGAATCTAAGTTATCCAAAGATACAGATGGACATACAAGTTTCCAGGGAAAACCTCAGCTCTCTTCCTACCTCTGCCATGTATGAGCTCTCAAACTCAAGTTTGCTCTCCATGGATTTACTAAGGATGAAACCAGAGAACAAACAACATCTGGGGTTGAAAATACAGTAAAATGCTAACATATAACCAATGGTCCAAACACTCAGGATTAATGTTATGGATTCAACTGTCTACAGGATTTTCGCTGATGGGACAGGGCTCTGGACATACTAAATTATCACACAAATCATTGCCTTTTGAGACTTTGGATACTTTTACAGTTTAATTTGCAAA
Source organism: Peromyscus leucopus (assembly GCF_004664715.2). Taxonomy (NCBI): domain Eukaryota; kingdom Metazoa; phylum Chordata; class Mammalia; order Rodentia; family Cricetidae; genus Peromyscus; species Peromyscus leucopus. Next base: position 53,642,067 of record NC_051074.1, read on the forward strand.
CAGAATTTTTGGTAACAAATTATTTTTAACCAAATCCTATCTTGAAAACTGTTATATAGAAAACCCAGGCTGGATAAAGTGAAGTGCTCACTGCAAAGGCCTTGCATCACATTATTACAGTAGAAAATACAGGAGGTAGAAGGTAACTGACAGACAATGCCACACCAGATTCACTTCTACAGCCCCTGCAGCTCCTGACACATGGCTTCTGAAACCAACCCACCGTTTCCAGGAACCATAAAAAGTGAAAATAAAAACTGCCATGAAAGCCTTTATATCATGCTTGATATAGGGAGGTAGGGAGATGTAAGAACCAGGACACATGAGACATGACATTTTATCTACAACTCCTGTTTGCTTTACTGAGGATGTTGTTTCAAAATTCAGTCACCTTCTTCAGCTTCAGACTCAGATTCTAGAAAAGAGTTTGAAAACTAGTCAAACACCATTTCAGGAAGCCATTATTTGAAACTTTATAATCATGTAAGAATTTGACTAATATCAATTGAGAACAAGTACACATTTACAAATCTCAAAAATTTCAACAATTTCCCTGTTGTTTAGTGTAAGAAGATCCCATAATGGGGCCGGCAAGACCACAGTAAGCCCATGTAAGATCTAACCCCAGTTTGATCCTTGTTAAAAGGAAAATTGTTCCCACATGTGGCGATCACACTCATACACATACACTAAATAAAAATACAATAACATTTTAAAAATGATTCCAAGATTAAAGTTTAGTTTCTACTCTTGTTTCTACTCATCTGAAAAAGATAACCATGGTAAAATAAAGAACAGAAAATCTCCCCAAATAGTGTGTCAGCAGGATCAAAGAAACTTGTGTGAAGGTTTATCAGTGTCATATCTCAAACCAACTTGCGGTAGGTGAAATACATACATACATACATACATACATACATACAGACAGACAGACACAGACACCCTACCTATAATCCTAGCGCCTAGGAGGGGGAGGCAAGGGAACAGCTAAGTTCAAAGCCATTCAGGACTACACTATGAAGTCTTTTCTAAAAAGACAACACAAACCAATGCTACAACCCAATTTCCAATCTACACAGAGGATACTTACCCTCTTCAGCATTTTTGAGCCATTCTACAAACTTCTTCATCTGCTCAAGGAAGACACTTTTCCCCTTTGCAACGTGTGCATCTTTATACCACTTCAGAATGGGCTCTTCACTCAGGACTTCAGCTACAAATAACGTCATTTATATTAGAAACCACATAAGGTACACATGCCTACTTGGCACTTGAGGTATTTTTCTGTGGGGATAAGGGTGTGGGTGAGGAAAGAGATTCTCACTTGTGGATTTATTTAACCTGTAAACTAGTCTCACAGATAATAGCAATGTACCAAGTAAAACACTCAATTCTGCTGGATGTGGGGACCCCAATACTACACTTGGGAGGAAGAGGCAGAGGCAGGTGGATCTTTCTCTAAGTTCCAGGCCAATCAACCCAACAGTGACAGCCTGTCTCAAACACAAACAGAGTGACAGACAACCCTCCATTTAAGCAGACATGATTTCACTTTGTGACTACGGGGAGCTCATGTCCAGACACTCCTTATTTCCAGTACTTAAGGATGTAATACAACTTCCACAAGACTGAAGAGTTACCTTTATAAAAAAGCACCACAATTTTCTGGAAGGCTTTCATGAAGTGAATGTTGTCATAGCAGTACTCCTGAATCTTCAGTAACAGGGTCAGCTCAGACTGACCCTGAGTGGTGAAGGCAGCGAGCAGAGGGCTGTATTGCTTTTCAAAGAAAACATGGCTTACTCATTACAATGGCCATCACTACAGAATTCCCACAATACAGAGCTCACCCGTACCTCAGTGAATTCTAGTCAGTTCACTGGAAATCAGGAATAAAAAATAGGAAAGCAGAAAAATAGACTAAGCTCTATTCAGCCTGTCTCAAAGTATATTTCACTGGGTAAGAAAAAAAACCTTCCCATTTTCCAATTCCTTCAGCAGTACCAAATCACAGGCTTCAATTATTTTTAAGCATTTTATTATTTTTAATTTATGAACCAAATTAAGCCAAGTCAGCCTTAAAAGCATTATCAACACTAATGTCTACTTCCTGGTAGATGGTCCCCAGCACCACAAATGTGGTCAATCCCTTAGAGCAGTGGTTTTCACCCTTCCTAATGCTGAGACCCTTCAATACAGTTCAATACTCATGGTGTGTGATCCCCAGCCATAGACTAATTTGTTACTACTTTATCAATCTAATTTTGCTACTGTTCTGAATCGTAATATAAACATGTGTTTCCTGATCGTCTCAGGCAACCCCTGTGAGAGGGTCATTTGACCCACTGCCCAAAGGTCATGACCACATGTTCAGAACCACTGCCTTAGAAAAACACCCACTGACAGTCCACACCCCACTAAAGTGTAACAGTTCGCCTTCCCCAGGGACAACCCTACCTTCAAGTGCTTGATGGCTTGTTCTGCTACAAGCTCCTCCTTTTTGTTCCACTCCACGGTGCTCATCACACTTGACCAGACTATCCCAATGACCACTGGTTCGGGGATGTTATTTTTTTTCATCTCTTCCTTGACATACAAAATTATCTGCAAAAAATCCAAATTTAGTACAGAGGTCATTTTTAATATAAACAAACTTCATAAGTCAAATTTAGACATTTTATAAAAATATAAAAAAACTTTTCAGGGGCTGGAGAGATGGCTCAGAGGTTAAGAGCACTGACTACTCTTCCAGAGGACCTCGGTTCCATTCCCAGCACACACATGGCAACTCACAACTGTCTGTAATTCCAGTTCCAGGGGACCCGACACCCATGGCAAAACAGCAATGCACATAAATAAAATAAAAAATTAAAAGTCTTTCCAGCCAGGCGTGGTGACGCCTTTAACCTCCAAGCAGGTGGCTCTCTGAGTTTGAGACCAATGTGGTCAACAAAGAAGTCCCAGGCCAGCCAGAGCTATACTGTGAGTCCATGCCTCAAACAAACAAACAAACAAACAAACAAACAGCCTTTCTATGGAACTGGCCACACCTCCACCTGTACCGCACACAAAGAGAAAGCCACTGCCACGGACAGGACCTTGAGACTGAACCTGTTTTATATACAGACTGGCGCGGCAGGGGAGATGGCGCAGCAAACAGATGAGGCAAACAGATGAGGCGCCTGCAACCAAGCCTGACAACCCAAGATTGATTCCCCAGACCACATGGTGAGAGGTAAGTGTACAAATGCCCACCCTCTATATAAATGGAACAACCATCACTACTACAACCAAACTGGCTCCAAATGAAAAATGTCTGCCCCTGGCCTACACACCACAAAATCTTCAAAGTTACCATTTCTGGGCCATGAGTAAAACTAAAATGTGAAAATGTAGCCATAAACAGATGGCTTAAAAAGGGCTGGGTGGACAGCTAGCAGGGGAGAGCACGGATGCTCTCCTGACCCACTTGAGGATCGGGCACTCACACTGCGGGACACAGCCATGGACGCAGGTCAAACAGATGCATACATTAACAACAGAATGGTTTGCACAGAGCAGCTTACGTCCTTGAATGGATCCCCACGGGACATCTGCTCCTGAAGCTCTTTCTGGAGCTCCTTCCGAGCCCCGATGGTCTGCTGGTTGCGGACGTACTCCGAAAGCTCCTTCAAGCCTGCCTCAGTGAAATACTTGGTGAAGTGCTCAACACTTTGCTTATTGGCAGGGAACAGCTCCTGAAAGAACACATGGTTAGGTGGTCTTACACCAAACGAAAAGTTTTCAGATGAAAAACAACTCATTTTTATCTCACACCACTGAGCAGGTTGGCGGGGCGGGAGGAAAGGTACAAACCATCAGTCTGTTGTCCATGCTGACTTTGCGGAGACTTGCAGCAACTGCATTGATGTCTTTCTCATTTATCCACGATTTAAAGAGCTTTACAGCAAATGCTGCTGAAACCCCTGGGAAAGAAAGAAGCTGATCTAACACAAGTTCCTGCCTCAGTTTCTCCAAGTCCAGCCCACCCCTCACTTCCCTGTGCCAATGTGACCATTTCACTACAAGCCTCACATTCTGTCATTTGATAATTTTAAGTTACTGGTCCAGTCAAAGTTGAGAGCTTAGACGCCAACCAGTGCTTTTCTGAGAAGAAAAGGGACCTCACATTCCCAGCAACTTGTGGGTATGGAGAAAAAAAGGTAGGAATTTAAGAAAATGATTGTAAGGGCTAAGGTTCAGTTGGGAGAGCATTTGCCTTAACTCCTGGGTTCCTCAACCGACTCTGAGTTCCCAAGGGACTTCTCATTTTCATACATACAATCGTCTGCCCTTCAACCTGGATATGTGCTGTAATCTAAAGACATACCCTAAACTTGGATGCTAAAGGTATGAATCAAGTGTCCAAAACTGGAATGTCCAAAAAAAAATTGTTTTTTCTTTTAAAGGGGCTGGACAGATGGTTGGCTGGTTCAATGATTAAGAGCACTTGCTCTTCTTCTAGAGGAGCTGAGTTCGGATCCCAGCACCTACACAGTTTTACAGCTACCTGTAATTTTAGTTCCTGGAAACCCAACGTTCTCTTCTAGCCATCCAGGATGCCTGCATGCTTGTGCAGTGTACATAAACTCACACACAGAAAAAAATAAATCTTAAAAGGGTCCTAAGTGCCTGGGGAGACACTTAAGCTGGTGAAACACGTGCAACGCACACATGAGGGCAGGGGCCTGAGCTCCAGAACTAATGCTGGAGGAGGAGCAAAGCAGCAGAGCATGACAGTGTCCCCTGCACCCCAGGACTAGGGACACGGAAACAGATGAATGACTCACTCCCTCGGGCCCACTGGCCAGCCAGCCCAATCTACTCAGTGAGTTCCAGGCCCTGAGAGACTCCGTCTACCCTCTAAAGTAGGTATCACCAAAGGAACACCCCGACTCCCTGCCCACCTCCCAGCATGCATCATGCCCAGGCACCCCGGGTGCATACACAAACAGCAAAGCATGCTTTTACGGCAGTTCAAAAGCCAGTTACCTTCTTTAACCAAGTTCTCATTGTAAAGGCTGTTAAGAATGGACGCGTTAAGTGTTCCATTAGCCAGAAGAACCCCGGTCAACATGGCGAGCTTGTTCCTCTCCGACTCTGAAAACCCCTTTAGGAAGAGCAATAACTGTAAAAGTAAAAAGTCAGGGTTCAAAAGAGCACTTGCATTATGCTAAAGCAGTAAAACAAACTACACTCAGCTCTGAGCCCCAACCACTCACGTTTGTTTATTTATAAAACTCATTAACCCACAGGTCCTGGACAAATTACTGAATGTTTGGGTCTTGGTTTCATTACATAGTAAATGTGAAAATAAAACATGTTTTTTTTTTTTTGTTGTTGTTTTTAATTAATACTGAAGAGTTAGAACAGACTTTTTGCTGCTGCATCTATTTATGAACTATTTGACATTAGGATTAAAATACAAGTAATCTCAGCATCTTCTGCTCTGGCCCTTTACCCTTTACTTTCTAAACAATCCCTAGATTTTTAACTGTCCTTTGTTTCAACATAACACTAAGTGACTATTTGAAATAACTAGGTTTCAAATAGTTCAGCAAACTAACTGATATAATCTGCAAACTATATTTCAATAACAGCCTACTTAAACATCTAAACGACATCCACTATGTGACTGAATTGGATTAACATTTCCCTTTCTATTCTGGTGCTAAGTACATGCTCTACCCAATTCTTCCTCATACCTTTTTAACTTCATCTTCAAAACCTTTCTCCAGATATTTGTAGCGCCTTATTAACTTGTTAAAAACCTAGAAGAAGATAAAAGTCATTTCTAGAACCACTGGTTAATCTCACCACATACTGAAAATATGGCCTCAATAACTTTACCACTTTATGTTAAATAAAGACTAAATAATTATTGCTCAACTAACAGTAAAATCACAAAATAAAGCTCTATTTTCCCCAGACACAGACACCAAATTCCAGGTTAGATACTTTAAATTCTTTGCTTACAAGTAGTAAATATTTAACTATGAAGTTGAATATGGCAACACAGCTTTCGGCACTGGAAATGCTGAGGCACGAGGGTTACTACTTAAGTTCAAACCTAGGCTGGGCTACAAAGCGAGTTCCAGTCCAGCCTGGATAAACCCATTTTTTTTTCTCTTCAAAATGAAAAGAATGTCTACAGAATGGCCCAATATGGCAGGCAATCACAATAAAAAAAAAAAACTGACTTCTGTTCGTCTTAGCTTTTTGTGTTCATAGTCTCCCTATAAGTAGCCCAAGTCTGCCCAAATCTGAGATTTTCTAGCCTCAAACTCCTGAGTGTGGGGTTCTAGGCACGAATTACCACATCCAGCTTAGTATCTTCCTTGTGTGGAGGTGGGATGGGAGACTCGAACAGGCGTTCATGTAGTGTAGGCTGGCAGTGAACACACTTTCCTGAGGATGATTTTGGTTTCTCCCTATCCTCCTGCCTCAATCTCTCAAGTGCTGGAATTATAGGAATGAGCTATGCAAGCTGGCTTCCTGCCTTTCTTTTCTTCTTTTTGTTTTGAGACAGGGTTTCTCTGTGTAGCCCTGGCTGTCCTGGAACTCTCTGTAGACTAAGCTGGCTTCAAACTCAGAGACCTGCCTGCCTCTGCCTCTAGAATACTGGGATTAAAGGCGTGCGCCACCACTGTCCAGCTGCTCACTGCCTTTCTTAAGAGGGATAGAGTTAACTCGGTGGTCAAGATGCCCACTGCTCTCACAGGAGTTTGGGTCCCAGCACTAAGAATGGACAAGCTCACAACTACCTGTTACTATGCAGTCAGAAGATCTGATGCCTCTGGTCTCCGAGGACACCTGCACTCAGGGGCACACATCCATAATAACCCCCTCCCCCCAAACAGAGAAAAAAAGTAAAGGCTGGGCTTGCTAAAGAAGGCAACCTCTCTGAGTTTGAGGCCAACAAATGCTACATACTAAGACTTTGTCTCAAAAAAAAAAAAAAAAAAAAAACCCAAACCACAGCAAATTTATTTTCTATTTTATTCTTCTGAAGTTTCTAATATGCCATATTTATTTCATTAAGACCTTAACACTTAAAACCAACCTGAACTTTCTACCTGCAACCTGTAAAAAAGCAGGACATCCCTTGGACACTCCCCAGATGAACTGAATGGTAGCTATGATGGACAGTTTCATTTACCTGAGCAAATGCTTGCATGGTCTCTAGGTCTTCTTGTGCTGCAAACACACAGACATCTGTGCGCATCATGTCATCTGCCAGTGTACCACCTGGGGCTAAGAAACAGTTAACAGTCAATTTGCAGTGGCCATCATAAACAGATGATCATTTCAGCCTTACATACTAAGGATTTCCAATGTAAAATAAAATAGTAACTTTTTTTTTTTCTTCCAGACAGGGTTTCTCTTGTGTAGCTTTGCGCCTTTCCTGGATCTCACTCTGTAGACCAGGCTGGCCTCGAACTCACAGAGATCTGCCTGGCTCTGCCTCCTGAGTGCTGGGATTAAAGGTGTGCGCCACCACCGCCCGGCAGTAACACTCTTTTTTTTTTTTTTTAAATTTATTTCTTTTTTTCCCCTTTTATTTTATTTTACAATACTATTCAGTTCTACATAACAGCCACAGATTCTCTTGTTCTCCCCCTTCCTGCCCCCCTCTCCCTTCCCCCCCAGCCCACTCCCCATTCCCACCTCCTCCAGGGCAAAGCCTCCCCCGAGGACTGAGATCAACCTGGTAGACCCAGTCCAGGCAGGTCCAGTCTCCTCCTCCCAGGCTGAGCCAAGCGTCCCTGCATAAGTCCCAGGTTTCAAACAGCTAACTCATGCAATGAGCACAGGACCTGGTACCACTGCCTAGATGCCTCCCAAACAGATCAAGCCAATCAACTGTCTCACCTAAGTAACACTCTTAAGATGAATTAAAATCCAAATGGTCAGATGGCTCAGTGTGTACAAGTAAAATAAATAATTTCTCCCCCTCCCTTTTTTTGTTGTTGTTTTTGGTTTTGAGACAGGGTTTCTCTGTGTAGCTTTGCGCCTTTCTTGGAACTCACTTTGTAGACCAGGCTGGTCTTGAACTCACAGAGATCCGACTGCCTCTGCCTCCCTCCCGAGTGCTGGGATTAAAGGCATGCCCACCACCACCTGGCTAAAATGAGCACAGCAATCAAGCAAGCAAGTACCCCCCAAAGAGACTCAGAGACTCAAGATGCTTGCTGCCAAGCCTGTAGGAACCTAATATTTACTACACTTGCCAACATAGATTCCTGCACATACAAAATAAAAGTAAAAATGTTTAGTAAAATAAACTCAGGAAATCAATCATTTAATAGTGCCAAACAGCTCAAGTGGAAGTGTTCAGATCTGGTGTTGATTCTATTTAACTTTCTAAACAGAAAGTAACTCTTTAAACTTCCAAGGAGATTGCACTGTACCTTTATGGAAGGATCTTGCCACTTAGCCCAGGCTGGCCTGGAACTCATGATCCTCCCGAATACCTGGATTACAGATATGCCACCATAGCTGGCTCAAACCCCCCTTTTCATATTCTAACAAACGAAGAAGGCAAGCTAAGACAGGAGAAATTCCCCATTCAAGGCTAGCCTAGGCTACATACATCCAAGGGAAGCCTTAAAAAAGATCGGTGGGTGTGTGAAATCAGCAGGGTACAAAGTAAGACTGTTAAAAAGCATTAAAGTTGGGTAACAGATCAATGTTCATTATATTATTATTCTCTTTACTATCCTTGAAAGTTGCTTGCCTGTTGTGGTGGCCAAGCCTCTAATCCTAGTTCTTAGAAGACACAAGAATCCTCAGCAACATATCAAGTCAAGGCCATTCAGGGCTACATAAATGAGATCATGCTCCCAAAACAAAGGGGGGAAAAAAGAGGAAAAATCAAGTAAACTCGAGGCTAGCCATATCTACAGTGACCTCCATGCCAGCCATGGATACATAGGGGAACCATCTCAAAAAACTCCTCCTCTAGACACACACAAAGGAAATTCCTTTAGTAAATACTTAAAAAATAGAAGGTAGGGGGCTGGAGATTGCTCAGTGGTTAATCACACTGGGCTCAATCCCCAGCACCCACAATGCAGCTCACAATTGTCTGTAACTCTGTTTCAGGGGATCTGACCCCCTCACACAGAAACACATGCAGACAAAACACCAATGCACATAAAATAAAAATAAGTAACAAACAGCCCCATCTCAAAATCCCCAAACCCCAGCCTACAGGGGACAGAAACAAAACATAACACAATATAACCCAAACACATCCCTCTCACTGGGTTTGTCAAAAGCTCACATTCTGGCTTTTCCATTATCTATGTATATTTCACTTTCCTAAATGACACCCACCAAACCCAAACGCTTACCCAGCATTCCGCCAGCCACCAGGATGTCAAAGAGTGTCTCTGCATAGCGGCGGTAGTCAAGTTTTGCTCCAGAAGCATCAAGAAACTTAGCTACTGCTTCCAAATCAGTACCAGTTTCAGTTAAGCCTTGAATAATACAGTCTTGAAACTGAGTAGGGTCAAACCTCTCTTTTTCATCTGGGGGGAAAAAACAAAAAGTTATCACAGATGGAACACCAGCACCTTATGAAGCCAAGTTAACCAAATTACTGAGTTTCATTTAATTCAACAGCTGGAAAAAGGTAAGTACCCAAGACTTGGAACAAGTAAGCTCGACAGGAGAAAGATATGTGTTGTGTCATGCCGGGCCGCCCCCCCCCCCCCCCCCGCAGGATGCCCTATCTGGTCAACACCACGTGCCTGCTGCACTTCCGCAAGCTAGATGCATAGGGCTTCCTGTTCCCACTGTCACCAGATTGCTCTGATGAACACTAACCTATGCCAGCCACGGTGACACACGCCTTTCATCCCAGCACTGGAAAGGCAGAGGCAGGTGGATCAGTTCCAGGCCAGCCTGGTCTACCTAGTGAGATCCTGTCTCTAAAGCAAATAAAAACAAACCCCCTTAACGCTAACTTTTCTATAGCCTGTATACTTTACTCCTCTGAACATCTGCACTCAAGTTCCCCTTCCCCTAGACAGAGTTATAGGTTATCTGCCTAACCTTGCATTTCCAATTGCTACAGAACCGGATACAGAATCCAGTCTCCCATGCTCTGCCAGAGCGATAAGGTTGATACAGAGTATCTTTCTAACTTGTATCCATCTTTTTTTTTTCATATTTATTTATTTATTATGTATACAGCATGTATGACTGCAGGCCAGAAGAGGGCACCAGATCTCATTACAGATGGTTGTGAGCCACCATGTGGTTGCTGGGAACTGAACTCAGGACCTCTGAAAGAGCAGTCAGTGCTCTTAACCGCTGAGCCATCTCTCCAGCCCCCTAACTTGTATCCATCTTATCAAGATAGTCTCTCACTGGACCCAGAGCTCACTGATTTTCCTAGACTGGCTGGCCAGCAGGTTTCAGGGGTCCTCCTGCCCTGCCGCGCCCATGGTGACTCACAGACATGAGCTACTATGCACGGCTTTCACGTGGGCACAGGGATCGAATGCAGGTCTCCATGCTTGTGGGCAGCCGTCCTACTCGGTTATCTGCAGTCCCTTCTTAGTTCTGAGCAAGCCTCACTTGCTTCAGGGCGGCTGAAAACTCACCGGGACTTTCAGTTTATGACCCTTCAGCATCCGCATCTAAAGCTCTGCAACAGGTTCTAGGGCTTTGTATGTGGCAGACGGGGTCTCTACCAAACTGCATCTCCAGTCCTGGAGACAGGTGCTCTACCAAACTGCATCTCCAGTCCTGGAGACAGGTGCTCTACCAAACTGCATCTCCAGTCCTGGAGACAGGTGCTCTACCAAACTGCATCTCCAGTCCTGGAGACAGGTGCTCTACTAGCCCTGGCTGTCGTGGAACCCATTATGTAGACCAGGTTGGCCTTGAACTCAGAGATCTGCCTGGCTCTATCTTCAGAGTACTAGGGCCACCACTGCCTGGCTGTTTTTGTTTTTCTGAGACACAGTCTCTGCTCTGTGGCTGTATGTGTGGCCACACTACTTTTTAAGTTTTTGGTGGATCTTTCCTCTTTCTTTTTTTTTTTTTTTTTTTTTATTTCATGTGCATTGGTGTTGGGTCTCCTGGAATTGGAATTACAGACAGCTGTGAGCTGCCATGTGGGTGCTGGGAATTGAACCCAGGTCCTCTGGAAGAGCAGTCAATGTTCTTAACCACTGAACCACTCTCCAGTCCCCCCTTTCCTCTTTCTTTTACGTGCACAACACTGACTTTTCTTTTCAATGTAACTTCTCATCTGGCTTTAAACCCAGCAATAACCTTATGAGGTCCATCTTTTTTGTTCCCATCTTTTCAGAGAGGAAACAGAATCAGAGAAATTACATAACCACAAGACTATATTGGCTAATAGTTCAGAGCATGCACCCTGAAGTCAAAACACTTGATTGTTGGGCCGGGCATGGTGACACACACCTTTAATCCCAGCACTGAAGAGGCAGAAGGATATGTGGGCTTGAGGCCAGCCTGGTATACAGTGAATTCCGGGACAGCCAGGGCTATGTAGAGACCATGGCCCCAAACAAACAAAACCCACCGGAATGAAATCCTGATTTCCACTACACCTCCACATGTGTGCCCAGAGCCTGAGGAGGCCAGAAGTGTATCCCCTGAAACTGGAGGTGCAAGCAGATATGAGTGGCCTTATGTGGGTGCTGGGAATCAAATAGATACTCTACAAGAACAGCAAGTGCTCTGAATTGCTGAAACATCTCTTCCAGGCCCAGATCAGCCAATATCTACATTTCTGTGAGTATTAACTAATACAAAGTAGAAAGCACAGCTGTTACTGAACTGTCCAACCCTCACACTCTCCAGGCCTCCCACAGATAGGCAAGTGTCCTACCACTCACGTGCACCTCCAGCCCTTTGATGTCTTGCTTTGTCAATTTATGTTCGATGATATTTGAATTTTCACAATTGTCAGCTGAGGCCAGACAATACCTAATTTTTTTACACACTACTAGAGAGAGAAATTATTTTTTCCAGGATTTTCCTGAAAGTCCTGCCTTCAAAAGTCCCTTAGGTCCAGGCAAACACGGATGATTATACCCTGAACCAGGAGGCCCTAAGAGATCCCCCGTTACTTTTTTTGAGGGGTGGGGAGGAGGAGAGGGGCTTAAAGACAGGGTCTTCTGTATCCTAGGCTGGTCCAGTTAACTGATGGTAACTCTTCTGCCTCAGTCTTATGGGCACTCCATTATAGGCATATGCCACACTACACCAGGCATGAATGATCTTTATCTGGATTTAAGGAAGTGGCAACTCCCAGATGCTAACAATAAAAGTTATTTGTTACTATCAATTATATCAAAATGATGCCAGGAATCTACAAACTCCAAGAATACAAATTTTTCATTATTGATAAATTGCTTTAAAGAATATTTATTGGCTAAATCTACACCTACAAAGACTAGAACAAGGGATACTTTGGTTTTATCACAAGTGGACAGAGTATGGAGAACACACAAAAAAATATTGCATGTCAAACTGCCTATGAAAGGTAGAAAACCAGAAACAACCTAAGACCAATCTCACTACATAGCTCTAGCTGGTCTATAACTCACTAAATAGACCTCCATTTTCTGGGCTCTCCACTGCTAGAATTAAAGATGTGTGCCACCATGCCTGGCTAATGTGTGTGTCCAAAGAATATCACTTCAACTTTTTTTCTGTTTTGGTTTTTCAAGACAGGGTTTGTCTGTGTAGCCCTGGCTGTTCTGGAACTCATCTGTAGACCAGGCTGGTCTTGAACTCAGAGATCTGCCCGCCTCTATCTCCCGAGTGCTGGGATTAAAGAGAATCCTATCTTCAATCCCCAGACTGGATTGCCAGTAGGAGCTCATGCCTTTAATCCCAGCACTTGGGAGGTCACTGGAGGCCAGCCTGAGCTATAATCTGAAACCCTTAAAAAAAAAAATTACAATGTGAACCATATTCTACAATTTTGTAAGTTAAAATCTGATTTTTCTCCCACACATCTTTTCTAAAACCTAGAGCATGTTATACTCTATCAATGAGCCCCTCTTTCACAGATCTCCACAAAACCTTGCTGAAATTAGTGATTTTAGGAGTGTCCCCCTTTCTTTTAGCCTTCTTCTTCCAAAGACACTCTGGAGCACACCTTTAATCCCAGGACTCAGGAAGCAGCCAGGAAGATCTCCGTGAGTTCAAGGCCAGCCTAGTCTACAAAGTGAGTTCCAGGACAGCCAGTGCTGTTAAACAGAGAAGCCCTGTCTAAAAAGACAAAACCTACCAATCTAAAACCACACCTTTTTATCTTCGCCACTGGAGTTTTCACACTAAAGGACTACTGATACTAAAAAGCAAAGACCCGAGAAAACAGTAGAAACACTAAGCGTGCTATCTGAAATAGCAGTCAGCTAGAAACCCAAGTTTCTGTTATTTTCTCTCGAGGGGTTAGTAACATGCAGCTGACTGTGAGAAACCAAGATAGATGCAAAATGTCTGAAAGCTTAAGGGAGATGAACAAATACTTACCTCTTTTTCTGGTTTTAAAACGCTGGCCTGATAGCGTTGGTTTTTGCTGCTTTTGATTATTCATAAAAGACACCCTAGAGAAGAGAAATAGGGCCTTAAAAATGCATCTTCGCCAGTAACATTAACTTCTAAAACATAGTATCAAACCTTAAGCCAAAAAAAAAAAAAATCACAACTAATCAAACCGAGCACACACTTTCAGTTCACCGGCAACAGAGCCAGCCGGTGCAGGTCCCTCCTACAAGAACCCCTTTAACGAAGTCCCGGAACTACACCCTGATATGACACTACACCGTCACCCTGTATGGTGGTGGCACATCGCCTACCACGAGCCTGTTTGCTCAGCCTCTTCTACACTTCCCTTTGCAGCGCCCGCGTCTTCTAAGTCACCAGAACTCGGCGGCCTCTCACGGGCCACGAGCTCTCGGCCCAAGGGAACCCATCCATCCACCCATCCCCTCCTCCACTGCACCGTCCCTTCACTCCGGAGCGGCGCCTTGGAGCTTGCACCCTTCCAAAAGCTTGCAAAAACGGGGAGCCGGCCGCACTCGCTCCAGCCCCAGCAAGCTGCCTCCTCCTCCTCCTCCTCCTCTTCCTCCTCCCCGGCCGGGCACGTGTCTCTCTGCATCCACACCCTTCCCGTGCCTCCCGCCTCGGCAGGGGCACCCCCCACCCCACCCCACCCCGAGGGGCCTCGCCGGGCCCCACCGCGCCCCCGGGCCCTTCCTCCACCGACCCTGTCGCCTGGGGTGGTGGCCGCCGCGCCGAGCGGACCACAGGCGCCGAGGCGCTGCGCGCCGGGGCCCCCGCCGCCCCGTACATCCGCCCGCCCTCCCGCGAAAAGCAGCGGCGGAGGCGGCGACCGCGGCGGTGGTGGCGGCGGCTGCGCCCCGCCCGCCGAACCAACCCCCACCCCCCACCCCAACACACGCGTACATCACCCAACAGAGGCCGCGGCGGCTTTGTTACCCAGGCCGGCCCGGGGCGCACACGGAGGGGCGGGGTGGGGAGGAGGGAGGGAGGGCGCGCCGCCAGCCCGGCGCCCCGCGGCCTCGCTCGCCCGCCCCGCCAGCCAGAGCGGGCGGCCCCCCGGCTTACGGTAGAATCCAGGCCCCGGAGCCCTCCGCCGAACCGCGCCGCCACCCTTCGCCCTCCGCCGCAGCCGCAGCCGCCGGGCCAGCGAGCAGTCCTGACCCCGACTCCCCACCCTCCCTCCACCCGGGCCTGCGCCGCGCTCGCCTCACCGAATTTAAGGCGAAGAGAAAAGAGCCAGAAATCCCCGAGCTGGCGGCAACTGCGGCGCTGTCTCCTCTGCGACCGGAACTAACGCGAGCAGGGGAGGGGGGGCGGAGAGGAAGAGGCGCCACCCCCGCCCCGGCGGCCTGCTATCGCGAGAGTTCTCCCCTGCGCCAGTTCGCACCCGGCCCCGCCGCCGGGACGCGGGGTGGGGTGGAAATGGGGAGGCACCGGCGGCCGCGGCGGGACGGAGCGGGGTGGGGTGGGCGCCTCGACGTCCGCTCGGGAAGCCCCAGGCTGCCTTGAGCCGTGCGGGCCAGGCTCGCCCAGCTCTCCCTCCCCACGCCGCATCGTCCGGGAGCGGGAGGCCGCCCGCCCCTCGACGGGCGCGAGTTGGGCCCGTCCGCTCCATCCCGGGGGTGGGCTCTGCTAGGCCGCGGCGTGTCCCCGCCCTGGCGGCCCGGCCGGGGTCGGCGGGACCGTCTGCGGTGCAGAGAGGGCGCCGAGGGCAAGCCGGACCGTCCGTCCCCTGGCTGCGGTGGGCTGGGGGCTTGTTAACACGGATTGCGGGGACCCCCCTACACACACACACACACACACACACACACACACACACACACACACCTCGCAGAGTGTGTCATTGGTTCTGCTGCAGGACCCCAAAATGAACCTTTTTATCTCGGAGTCTCCGAGATGCAGGTATGGCCAATGGAGGGGGCCACACTCTGAGGACCTTCGCAAGGGTGTATTCTCGGGGACATCAGATAAAAAAAAAAACAACTGTGCGCCTGCACCTTGTTTGTGTACCCTTTTCGTCGGCTTCCTCGCTCTCCTGCTAGAGATACCCTGAAATCGGGATTTGTCCTTAAAATCACCTTCCCGGTCCCAACTTCTCTTTCTTATCATACATACTCGGTTAAAAAAACAAAACAAAACAAAACAAAAAAACCAGTGTATATTTCTTAATCGCCTTCCTAACGCTCTGACCGCTGCCTCCACCTACCAACTTGATGGGAAAATGACTTCTCAGAGTTGTTTCCTGAAGTTCCAGGAAAATCCAGTCATTCTTAGTCTTCGCCCTCCTTGCCTCGTCATATTTAGTGTGTTCCAGGTCTCCTTAGAACCTTGCCCTGGGTATTCGGGTCGCTCGATAGTCTGCGTTTCTGCCCATCACCGTGCCTGTTCTCACAGCTTTAATCTTCCTTACTCATCCATACAAGGCGCCTCTGTTCTTGAGGGCTTAACATTTACTGCATTGAGAGGAGTTTCAGAGTCACCTCTAAGTCATCAAACTGCTGTTTGTTGGATCTGGGCATTACTCCTTCCCAAACTGAAGAAACAGCGGTGGGCAGATATTCTAGTAGGAAGAACCTGACTTCTTGGAGGTACTACTGCCGGTGGCCAGTGGGACTGAACTGTGGGGACCTGGAAAGGCTGTGGGGCTCACAGCCTCTCTACCTTCATTCTCTACCAGTCCTATGGCGTTTCTCTTGGAAACCTCATTTCATACTCTGTGCCATAGACTACCATTTCCCCATATTATTTTTGTTTCTGATTTGTTAAGGGTATAAAATTTCACTATTAAAAAACTGCCCTGTGACCTTGACACTATTCCTCTTATCTTGTTGGGAAGAGAAGGCGCGAAAGTCAACTTGCCCAAGGTCGCCTAGAGCTGTTAGTGGAAGAGCTAGCTCAGTTGGAACCTGTCAGTCTGGCTCTACCAGTGTAATGAATGAACTAACTGCCTGGTCAGCTAGAGACAGAGATAAAAGCTAGGCAGGCCCATGTCCTCATAAAACTTTCGTCTGCGTTTGCCGTATTTCCCAATTCTCTCTCTTTTCCGTTAACATCGTGATCACATCCTGTCTTTAGATTTTTAAGACAGGGTCTAGCCAAGGCTGGCCTTGAACTGGCAATCCTCCTGCATCAGCTTTCCAGGTGCTTGGATTATAGGCACCAGTCACCAAGCCCAGTTGATTTATGTTTCTGTTCCCCCCTAATTAAATGAGGCTTCCTTGTAGCGCTATCTCCTTCTTTACATTCCCAGGGTGATTTTCCTAAGTGCAGCCCAAGTTCTTTCTCATCAGTGTTTGAATTCCGTCATGTAAGACCACAGGAATGACATTTTCCACCTTTACTTCCTATACCACTGATGGCTTTTTGACATCCGGTAAGGAGTCAATACCACCATCCCAGGCAGTGAACAATCTGATGAAAACTCATACTAAAGTTAAAAAGTTATGTTCATTAAAAATTAAAACATGGTATAGGGGTTGGGGATTTAGCTCATTGGAAGAGCCCTTGCCTAGCAAGCGCAAGGCCCTCCTGGATTCGATCCTCAGCTGGGGGGGCGGGCATTAACACGTGGCTTGGGAGGTGACCCTAGGCAAAAGGTTTGCCACACAGTCTGAGGACTCAAGTTCAAACTCAGAACTGACATGGCAGTCCACTGCTGTCCCAGCGCAGGGCAAGTGGAGGAAGGGAATCCCTGGAACAAGGTGGCTGGCCAGACAAGCCACATACTCAAGCTCCATGGTCAGTGAAGGGACTCTGCTTTGCCAAGTGTGGTAATGCTCTGCTTCAATCCCAGCACTCAGGAGGAGAGGCAGGTGGGAGTCAGTGAGGTCCAGGGCAGCCTGCTCTACACAGGAGTTTCAAGTCAGCTAGAGTTACACAATGAGACTCCGTCTCCTGTCAGGAGAAGGAGACTTGAGATCTTATCTCAGAAAATAAGGTAGAAAACCAGGCAAATTCAGTCATCCACACTCACGTACATACATGTACGCGTGAGCATATAATCATACAAATCGATAGGGGAAACACTAAAACGCACCCAGGTATTTCCTACTATAAAAACAATCCCGTATTTGGATGCACAGCCATGGGTGTGGGGGGATGGGGCTTCTTAGTATATTGTGGGCAGCCTGTCTTACGGCTTCAGCCATGTCTGTAGGGTAGACACGGTGGGCTAGTGTGGGGTGTTTATAAACTATATTCCGGTAGAAAGCCTTCCTGAACAACTCAGCTCCATGCCTCAGTCAGCCAGGACACATTGTATCTTCCCTCCTCATGATCCCTTCCACGGAGTCTATCAAAATCCTACTCACCGTGTCTAGCTTACCTTGGCTCCTGCTCCCCCGCCCCCTCAGTGCCTTCCTGAGTGGCTACTTCTAATGTGAAGGCATTCCTTTTGAAAACGTCTTTTGGAAGTTGTCCTTTCCTTCTGCTATTTCAGCCATGTGTGTGATGGGCTGTTCTCCTAAACTGACAGTCTTCACGGCAGTGGCGGAGTCTGGCTCGCTTTAGTACGGCCTCGGTGGACAGACAGCGGGCGACACCTTCGGGAGACACGGCCACTCTATAAAGCCAGCGCATTTGTTACAACCACAGACTTTATCCTGGGGAGGACGAAGGTGACCAAGACTTTTAAGGGGGACCTAGTCTTCTCATAAGAGAGCTCGAAAATAGACATTTAGAGGAAGCTCTGGAGCTGATGAGATGGCTCATCAGGCAAAGGCACTTGCCACCAAGGCTGACCTGAATTCCACCCCAAGAACCCACATGCTGGAAAGAGCACCAGAAGTTGTTTTCTGATCTCTGAGGGCACACTGTGGCTAGTATATGTACACACACACACACACACACACACACACACACACACACACACACACACACAATGCACCAAATCACAAAAACAGAGCAAGGTAAAAAAAAAAAAAAAAACAGAAAAATCTGTAACATTAACCTTGCCTGCTCCAACAGGCAAATAGGGAGGGAATTGTTTAGTGTCGGGGTCCCTTCCTCTGACCTGCCCAGCCAATTGCTACCCCCCCTCCCCGTCCTTAGCAGCAGCAGGAGTGTGCTTGGCCTCTTCTTCTTCATTGCCAGTATGTCAGATTGACGCCCCTGCTTGAGATAGGATTTTATGAATGAGCATACTTCATCAACTGCTCTTGGCACAGTCTTCATAAACATTTTAAGAGTTGAAATATTTATTACATTTATTGATTCCTGTCTGTGTATGTGTAAATATGTGTGGGGGCATGCAGAGCACAGCATATGTGTGGAGTTCAAGAGAACAACCTGCAGGAACTGGTTCCCTCCTTCCACCGAGTGGGTCCTGGAGATGGAACTCAAGTTCTGAGGCTCTTTACCCACTGAGCCATCCTACCAGCCTCTTCACAACATTCTTGTACAGGATTGACAGGGAATCAATCTGCCTGGGTGCAGTATTCCCTTTGTGAGTGGATTTTAATCACCAATTCGGTTCTTTGACTTGCTCTTGATCCATTCAGATCTTTCTATTTCTTCCTGAGTCAATTTTGATAATTTACAAATTTTTAGGAATTTTTTTAATTTCATCTAAGTTGTTTAACCAGTGGTTAGTTCAGATTTCCATAATTTGTCTATTTTTTTCTTTCTTCTTTTATTTTAATAAATTTAGTTTTATTTTTGTGAGACAGGATCTTGTGTATTCCAAGCTAGCTTGGAATCTCCCTTGACCTCGAACTTTGGGTCCTCTTGCCTCAACTTTCCAAGTGCTGGGTGAGAGGCATGTGTCATCCCCCACACATCTTTTTTCTGCTTGATTTCTGCCCTGTGGGGCACCCTTAGAGGCCAGAGAGGGTGTCAGATCTCCAGTGGCTGGAGTTACAGGCTTTGTTAACCGCCTGACATAGAGGTTGGGAACCGAGCTCTGTTCTTCTGGGAAAGCGGTGTGCACTAACTGCTGAGTTCTCTCTCAAGCCACACCAATTTTATGTGGTGCTAGGGCTTGAACCCAGGGCCTTGTACATGCTAGACAAGCACTCTACCAATGGAGTTGCATCCCAGCTAGGTAAAAGTTTACCAGTTTTGGGGCTGGTGAGATGGCTCAGCAGTTAAGAACACTGGCTGTTTTTTCCAGAGGACTCAGGTTCGATACCCACCACCTATACTACAATTCACAACTATTTGTGACTCCAGTTTCAGGGGATCCAGTGGCCTCCTCTGGATTCCCCAGGCACACGGTACACAGACATACACACAGGCAAAACACTGATACAAATGAAGTAAAAATAAACATATATAAAAAAAAGTTTTCCAGTTTTATTGTTGTTGTTTTCAAAGAAACAAAATCTCTGGTTTCATTATGATTTTTCTCTTTTTTTATTTCATCAAAAGCCTATAATCTTAGCCGGGCGGTGGTGGCACACGCCTTTAGTCCCAGCACTCGGGAGGCACTCACCGCTCTACACAGAGCTGTCCTCACCCCCAGTGATAAAGTGCCGGGTTTGGAGACTTCTGCGATGTTGCTGGGTTTGGAGAGAGGATTTGCCAGACTCTCTCTGCCATTGTTGCAGTCTCCAGAGTACTTTCGGGTTAAAAAGGTGCTAAATACAGAGGTGTGTGTGTGTGTGTGTGTGTGTGTGTGTGTGTGTGTGTGTGTGAGCTTGATGCCGCTTTGCTGGTGGAAAAGGATACATAAGTGATTCTTTTTCAAAAGCAAGTAACAGCTGTTGTTGATTGCTTCAAGAAAGAGCTTGTTTGGAAAAACACATTGTTTCTTCCCTGTGATCTGGGAAATGGATATGAATTTTGCTTTGGACTTCCTAGCAGACCACAGAGTTCCTTATAAGCCTGGTTTAAAAACTGTATCATTATCTGTCTATCTGGGCACACTCGTATGTAAATTTATGCAAATGTGTGGCTAGAAATAGATTTGGCAGTCCCCCGTGTGTGGTCACACACACCTCCCCCCCCAAAAAAAAGTTCTCAAGTAGACCAGGCTGGTCTTAAACTTAAACTTATTATATAGACGAGGATGACTTTGAACTCCTGATCCCCCTGCCTCCACCTCACTAGGGCTGGGATTACAAACGTGCACTGCCATGCTTGGTTTTATTCCATGCTTTGGATTGAACCCAGGACTTAGTGTATGCTAAACAAGCACTCTGCCAACCGAGTCCCAGTCCAGTCCACTTCCACAAAATATTTATAATGAAAAGCCTTTAAAATACAACAAGCTTTTGATTTTTATTTCTATTTATTTATTTATTTTTTAAATAGAACTTTATTTTATTTTATTATTATTTATTATTATTTTTTCATCAGCTTGATACAGTACAAATTCTTATCCTAATAGTGAAATGTTTCACTAAAGCTTGCCCAGTGATAGGGTAAAACCCAAACTTATTATAAGCCTCAGTCATCCTAGGGTCCCCCCTGCTAGGTCCCTGGATCTGTGGGTTGCAGTCTGATTGTCCTTTGCTTTATATCTAGTATCCACTTATGTGTGAATATATTCCATGTTTGTCTTTCTGAGTCTGGGTCACCTCACTCAGGATGATATTTTCTAGTTCCATCCATTTGACAGCAAATTTCATGCTGTCATTGTTTTTCTCTGCTGAGTAGTACTCCATTGTGTATATGTACCACATTTTCTTAATCCATTCTTCAATTGATGGGCATCTAGGTTGTTTCCAGGTTCTGGCTATTACAAATAGTGCTGCTATGAACATAGTTGAGCATGTGTCCTTGTGATGTGATTGAGCACTGAATTTTATTTAAATGAGAAATGTGTTAAATACCACTTTTTCTCTCTTGCTATACAGGATTCTAAAAGTTAAATTATAATTATTAATATTTGACATAAGATTAAAAAAATTAGCCAGGCGGTGGTGGTGCATGCCTTTAATCCTAACACTTGGGAGGCAGAGGCAGGCAGATCTCTTTGAGTTCAAGGCCAGCGTGGTCTACAAAGTGAGTTCCAGGACAGCTAAGACATACACAGAGAAATCCTATCTCAAAAAAAAAAAAAAAAAAAAAAAAAAAAAAAAAAAAAAAAAAAGATAACAAAAAACAAACATTGCTTAATAACTTAGACATTTTAGTAAAACTCAATATCCTCTTTTTAAAAGATTTATCTCTATTTTATATGTATGAATGTGTTTGCCTACATGTATGTATATACACCATGCGCATGCCAGCTTCTTATACAGCCCAGGAGAGAGCATCAGATACCTTGGAACTGGAATTCCAGATGGTTATAAACGTCTACGTGGGTGCTGGGAACTGAACCAAGGCCCTCTGTATGAGCAGCAAGAGCTCTTAACTTTGGAACCATCTCTCCAACCACAATTAAAACAGTCTTTTAAACAAATGTACACACTTTTATTTAGAATTGAATAGGCTGAAATAACTGGAGGAGGACTTAGAAATTCAGGAAACCTACCATATAAATTCCACCCCCCCCCCACCACCACCACCAATCCTCTCTCTTTCTCCAGTGGCCATGGAATGAACTTCACCATAGCCTCTGCCATGATTCTTTGCCTTATCACTGTCTCAACCAACCGTGGACTGAAATCTTTACAATTAGCTGGGTGTGGTGAGTGAGAGGCAGGTAGATCTTGGTGAGTTTGAGGCCAACTTGGTCTACACTGCTGTGGAATAGTCCTTCTGTACACTGTGTGAATATGTGTTGCTATGACTGGTTTAATAAACAAGCTGACTGGCCAGTAGCTAAGCAGGATGAAGGAAAGCCCAACTGAGAATGATGGGATGAGGAAGAGTGGAGAGAGAGGAGTCTCCAGCCAGGTGCGGAGGGAGCAGGAGATGAACGTACCACGCTAATAAAGGTACCACCACATGGCAGAGCGCAAATAAGGAACATGGGTTAACTTAAAATGTCAGAGCTAGTTAGTAATAAGCCTGAGCTATTGGCCAAACATTATAAGTTATATTAAGCCTCTGAGTGATTGTTTGAGAGCAGGTGGTTGGGACAGGAAAACTCTGCCTATGCTACATAGTGAGTTCCTGGACAGTCAGAGCTATATAGTGAGACCCTATTTCAAAACAAAAAACAAAAAAAGAAACCTTCACAATCTTGGGCCAAAATAAACCTTTCTTCTTGACTTGCTATTTGTTACAGTAACAGAAAACTAACACACAACAGTAATAGTACTGGTTCTTACAGTGTAGACTGCTGCTACCACTTGGCCCTATAATCCACTTCTGAATTAGTTTCAATATATTGTATACTTTTTAATGCAACTTTGTATGCAGAACGGTCTTTCTTTGAATGAAATGACTACTACATTCTTGATCGTGGCTGTTCCAAAAGAAGCTCGACTCCTGGGGTTGGGGATTTAGCTCAGTGGTAGAGTGTTTGCCTAGCAATCGCAAGGCCCTGGGTTCGGTCCTAAGCTTTGGGGAAAAAAAAGAAGCTTGACTCCTATTAAGTAAACCCAATGCCGGTTTGTCTGATGAGAAAGAGCAGTAATACTTGAGCATCTGTCAGTTTACAGAGCCTCACTATGTAGCCCAGGCAGGCCTCAAGCCCAGAGTGACACTCTGCTTCAGCCTCCGGAGTATTGGGATGACAGGCTAGCTACCATTCCTGGCTTGAGTCCCACTCATTAAAAAAATCCTAATAATAGTCTACAAGGTGAGTTCCGGGACAGCCAGGGATACACAGAGAAACCCTGTCTCAAACCATAAAATAAATAATAATAATTAATAATAATAATAATAAATATGTAGTGTAGCTTTCTGGTGGTGGAGACCGCCTTATGAAAACTTGCCTCTTGCAAAGGATCTCCCTCATTCCTCTCCAGAAGGGAGGGGAGGAAACACGGGAAATGCCAGGTGCAAGGCCCTGCTTCCTGCTTCACGGGTGAGAAATGCCATATGGTCTATAATTTCCCTGTGGCCTTGCGCTATGCACAAATGGTAGTCTTGTGTGGGGGCTTCTCCAGTGTCTTCTCCAGGCCTATAGGAGGAAAGGCAAGGCTTACAAAGGGGTGAGAAGACATCCCAATAAACATTTTGAATGATAAAATATGTATGTGTGAGCCCATGTGCACGCAGGCTGTGACATGTTCATGGAGGTCGGAGAACAACTTTCAGGAGCTGCTTCTCTATTTCTGCCATGGGTCCTGGGCATCATTCAGGTTAGCCTGGTATGGCAAGAGCTTTTCACTAGCTGAGACAACTCTTCAGTTCTGGGGTCTGACTTATGATGTGCGGTATTAAAACTGTCTTTTCGGGTCTAGGGACGTAGCTTGATTGGTAGAGTGCTTGCCTAGCATGCATACCATCTTGCGTTTATTGCCCAGTAAAAGCACACACACACACACACACACACACACACACACACACACACACACACACACACAAATGGAAACATGTCTGGGAGAGGTTCCCAGATCATCTTCAACTTTGTGTCCTTGAAGGAACAGTGCTTTGCGAGCCCGAGCAAGGCAGAAGGCTGTGGCATCCGGAGGACACTGCACACCAAGTCTCGCCCTGAACAGCACCAGGGGATTAATCAGTGCTGAAGTGAAATCCGCCATTAGTGTTCTACGACCATTACTCTGCATTCCAGTCCCCTGTAAGAGACACAATCGCTCATATTTGTGGGCTAAGGTACAATAGTTCAGCATAGACTTTCAGCACAATTTAACATGAGTTCCATGAAGAACTTCAGTCCTCTGTTAAATGAGGACAGTGGGGGTTTATGGCTGCAGAGCGAGAACCTAGGAAGAGCAACGTTAAATAAGTTGGACAGGACAGACTTAAGTGTCTTTGGAAAATGCATTGGTAAGAACTCCCTAGGAGAGCTGGTGCCTGCCCCTCCTAAGTGAAGAAGAGGTAGCTGTGGCATGCTCGAGGCCCTTCACTCTCCTTCCTTTTCCTTTTCCTTGAGATAGGGTTTGAAGTCGCCCAGCCTTGCCTCAACCTCACTGTACAGCTAAGGATAGCCTTGAACGAACTCCTCATTCCTCAGGTTAGCCTTGAACTCCTCACCCTTCTGCCTCCGTCTCCCAAGTGCTGGGTTGTTGTTGGAGGGCTTTTCTCCAGGTCCCACCAAGCCCCACAGTCCCACAATCCATGTATAAAATAATCACTCAGACACTTATATTACTTAAAAACTGTATGGCCGTAACAGGCTTCTTGTTAACTGTTCTTATATATTAAATTAACCCATTTTTATAAATCTATATTTTGCCACGTGGCTGGTGGCTTACCGGCATCTTTACATGCCGCTTGTCCTGGCGGTGGCTGCAGTGTCTCTCCCTCCTTCTTCCTGTTTCCCCAGTTCTCCTCTCTCTTTGTCCCACCTATACTTCCTGCCTGGTCACTGGCCATCAGTGTTTTATTTATATAGAGCAATAT
This sequence comes from Peromyscus leucopus, assembly GCF_004664715.2. NCBI lineage: Eukaryota > Metazoa > Chordata > Mammalia > Rodentia > Cricetidae > Peromyscus > Peromyscus leucopus. Next base: position 53,667,027 of record NC_051074.1, read on the forward strand.
CCACAGCACTGGGTTACAGGTTACTTGGTGCTGGAGAGTGAACCCAGGGCTTTGGTCGTGTTGGGCAAGCGCTCTCCAACCAATCCACACTCCCTGCCCAGAAACCTGGTTTCTTTGTCTCAGCCATCACGTCCTTCTCCTCTTCCTTAGCTCTTCTGGCTCACCAGTATGTGAACTGCACAAGCCGGAGCCAACTTTTATTCTTTTTGAGACAGTCTCTTTATGTATCACTGACTGCCCTGGAACTCACCTTGTAGCCCAGGCTGGCCTCTGACTCCCAGGGATCCTCCTGCCTCTGTCCCCCAAATTCTGAGATTAAAGGCATGCACCACCACATCCCGCTTGAACCCACCATTTTGTGTCATAGTAGAGTACTTCAGTTGGCCTTCCTTAGTCGAACGTGGTGAAAATCTCACTCTGGTAAAGGATGAGCATACACAGTCCACAGTCCCTGCATCAGTGGGAACACCAAGAGTCAGATGCCGTGGGGGCCAAAAGAAGGGAGGATCACTTCACTGACGGACTGTTCTTTTATTGGTTAGCCTCAGCAGGGTTTATACATTGTATGGAAGTGTCCCACCCCTTATGCTGGACAACGGTGGCGCACACCTTTAATCCCAGCACTCGGGAGGCAGAGCCAGGTGGATCTCTGTGAGTTCAAGGCCAGCCTGGTCTACAGAGCGAGACCCAGGACAGGCACCAAAACTACACAGAGAAATCTTGTCTCAAAAAACCAAAAAAAAAAAAAAAAAAAAAAAAAAGTGAAGTGTCCCACCCCACCCCCAAACTCATGACTACCTGGAATCTTAGAATGTGACCTTATTCAGAAATCAGGTCTTTGCAGATATAGTCAAGCTGAGGTCATCCAAGGATGGGCCAAGGACTGCCATTTTTAGGAGAAAGGGGAGGGGAAATTGCACACAGGCACCCTGGGAAGGCCGTGTAGTAATGTCCACAGAGACTGGTGATGCAACCCCAGGAAAAGAATGCCAAGGAGCACTAGGAGAGGCTGGCAAAGACGCTTCCTTCCTGGGATCCCACGGTCTCTCTGACAATGTAGGAGCGGCCTTCCAGCCCCTAGAGCTGTGGAGGAATGAAGGAAGGCTTGAGCTGCCCAGCACATGGTCGTTGGTGCGGCAGACAGCTGTGGGGAATGAACGTGGGCCCGCGGGGAAGAGGTCACGAGAGCCACTCATGAGCAGGAACTGGGACGTCTCCTCTGGTCCATTACCCTTTAGCCTTGTGCACCTTGCTCAAGAGCCAAACTGCCAGGAGCGAGTCTCTGGCCCAGCTCACCCCAGCCCTTTCCCAACGGCCTGCCCGGAACATGTAGGGTGATGCACGGGTGACTTCCCTTGTCTCCTCTTTGGGGGAAAAAGGACTCCCTTTGGGGTGGCCGTCTGTGTTGGTGACCACATAGGACAGGACAGCTCCCTTGGACAAAGTCACCCCTGCCGATTCTCTTTTACCCAGTGGCAAGAGGTGTGGGTGGCTACAGGTGTTGAGAAAGGCTGGCCAGGCAGCTATGTGCGGAATGTTTTGGAACAAGGCCAGCTAGCTAGACGCTGACATCAGAAATGAAGTGACAGACCAGGAGAGCCGCGCTGTGGTGGCCGCAAGGGAAGGGAGCTACCGTTTTTTGTCTTCAGAGATTTTGGCACTGATTTCCCAGGGTGTATGAGGAGAACTTTATTTTCTGTCTCCAGCTATTTCTGCCAAGTGGCTTTGGCTTTTTGGCATCTTAAGAATTGGAAACCATATCTTTTGTGCTATTTACCCAATTATCTAAGATGGATCAAGTATTCATTTTTGCTCTTCTGGAATGGAGCTGGGAGTCGGCTGTTCTCTTTTGTCAGAGAAAACCCTCTCAGATAACCCAAACTCAGAAAGACAAGAGTGCAAATGTCCCCATGCTCCCAGGTCTTGGGAAGCAAAGGAGGACCCATAGAGCTCAAGATGAGTTACTACAGTTCCAGGCTGCAGAGACATCAAAGAGAAAGAGTTCTTGCCTAGAATGCAGGAAACCTTGGGTTTGACCCTTGGCGCCACGCAAGACTGGAGCGTACTGGTAATCCCAGCATTCGGGAGGATCAGAAGCTTTAGGTATTTCCAGCTACAAAACAAGTTCAAGGCGGGCCTGGGTTTCTTGAGAGCCTGCTGAGACAAAGAGAGGAACCACAGTTCCTTTCAGCCGAATGTGGTGACAGAGGCTTGCAACCTCAGTACTCAGAAGGCTGATGGAAGAGTGCCACAAGTTCTAAGCCAGCCTGCGCTACACAGTAAAACACACATCTTAAATCTTAAAACAGGGGCAAGCAGCGTGTGGTGGTGCACGATCTTTTCTTTTTTCTTTTTCTTTTTGTTTTGTTTTGTTTTTTTGAGACAGGGTTTCTCTGTGTAGCTTTGCGCCTTTCCTGGAACTCGCTCTGTAGACCAGGCTGGCCTCGAACTCACAGAGATCCGCCTGGCTCTGCCTCCCAAGTGCTGGGATTAAAGGTGTGTGCCACCACCGCCTGGCTGGCCCACGATCTTAATCCAAGCACTTGGGAAGTAGAGGCAGGTGGATCTCTGTGACTTCCAGCAGCCTGGTCTACTTAGTGAGTTCCAGGACAGTCAGGGCTACATAGTAGGACCCTGACTCAAAAAAATCAAAACAGAACAGGGGCAGAAATTAGGTACTTAAAAAAAAAGTCTTTATTAATTATCTGTGGTGTTGTGTGCCACAGCACACACATGTGTGGAGATCAGAGGAAAACGTGGGTTGGTCCTCTCCTTCATGAGGGACCCAGGGAAAGTTCCTCAGGCTTGGCAGCCTTTATTCACTGAGCCGTCTTGCTGGCCCAGTACTTTTTTCTTTTCTTTTTTCTTTAGATTTTCTCCAACATTGTGACATTTGGTCATCCTAAGGGCAACTCTGATCTTGACAAAACTTTATGGGTTTTGGGAAGAGTCATTTCTGTTGGTACAAAGAGTAAAATGTAGGGGCTGGAGAGGTTGTCCAGGGGCCGAAAGCACTTGTTGTTTTAGAGGACCCAGGTTCGGTTCCCAGCACCCACACGGTGGCTCACATTTCTAACTCCAGTTCCAGGGGATCCAGTGCTTTCTCCTGATTCCCAAAGGTGGTAGGCATGCATGTAGTATACAGAAACACACAAAGACAAAACACTCATACATATAAAGTAAAAATAAATGAAAAAGAAAAAAACCTCTTAATAAACTCCTACTCTGGTTCATCCCGTTCATCCTGAATTGTTTTCTGAAGCAAAATCAGGAACCTTAGCTTCCCCTGAGCTGAGGTCTTTGGAAAGAATGCTTGGGCTGCTGTGTGTGGCTGTATCAACTCGGGCCCCAGGCTGCTGAGAAACCTAGAGAACAAGTTTCAAGTATATGACTTCAAATGTGATTTTTTTTCTTTTTTGAGACACAGTCTTATGAAATAGCCTGACTGGTCTTGAACTCACTACGTAGACCAGGCTGACCTTGAATCAAATGTGATTTTAAAAAGGACTTTATTAAGATTTGTAATCTCCAGATTCTAGTACATCAATTTACAGGAGTAATTTGTATGCAAGACCCCACTTATTTTGGTATTTAGAAGACCACCAAAGAAAATACACTTCCAGTAACTACCCTTATCCCCAAGAAACCAAATTAAAAAAAAAAAAAAACAACCAAAAACCCAACTATATGGATAACCATTTAAAATAATACAAATGATAAAGCAAATTTTTTTCATTGTTCAGCTAAGGAATTTGTTTTCAAAAGAGCTCAGATTTGTCTTATTAATTTCAAATTTCCACCTCCGCCCCCTCCGGAAAGCTCGCTAGCTTTTCTGCCCTCATGCCTTACTTGCTTGTCCTGCCCCTGCCTCCTGCCCCAGACTCTGTCGTCTGCGTCTCTGCTCACTTTCTGCATGGGAATCCTGTGCCCGGGGAACCTCTAAAGTCAGCAGATGGACCTGTGGACCGCTGTGCTCTGGTCCCTGCAAGCCAATGCTTCTGTGTCCCTGAGTGACATGAGCCTCCTCCTCAGGCCCCCCCCCCCCCCCCCCGGGCTTCCCAGCATGCACCACTCACCAGTTACCTCCTGCTCTCAGCTCAACCTCACCTTCTCCGCCCACTTCTAGACCATCCACCAGGACATATGAACCCCAACTGCTGGCTTTCTCCTCGACTTTCTGTTCAATTTATATGCTGGTATTTCCTCCTTTGAAAGCTCTTAAAACCCAGATTGGACTTCCATGGACCCTGCATATTTTATCACTTATTGTTTTTAGTTTTATTTTTGTTGTGCTGGGGATCAAACTCAGGACTGATGTAGGACATACCAGGCAAACCCTCCATCACTGACCTACATTTTAACTCCTAAATATCTTAAACCCCAGTTCAGCTCGAGGTTGATTACAATTTATGATTCACTTACCCTGTTACCTATTTCAGTGCATGGGAAACTGAGCCATCCAGTATTTCTGAAGCTCTGATGTCATAGCAGATGTTTTCCATGAAAAGTAAAACAAAACAAACAACCTCCTCCACAAAGAGCCCACAGAAATAAATAAAAGCAAAACGTTTTGTGATATTGCATTCAAAAGTCTGTGTACTGTTTTTCCCCTTCAGATTCCAAAGGGAATGCTCACGTGCTGAAGGGTCATCTAACATAAGGAAACCACCACTTCTTTTCTGTTAAATGCACGGACACAGACCTACAGCCCATCCCTGGTGAAAAGAAAACCAAACCTCGCAGAAACGGTGCCCTGCTGGGACTCAGTGGCTCCTGTATCCAAAGCATCCCTGGATAAAGGAATTCCATGTTTACCTGCTGGGAGCGTTTTTTCAGGCAAAGATGGCGTCTGCACACGGGGGTCTCCTCTTTGGTCCTTCTGCACCAACATTTACTCAGGTTTTTTTTTTTTTTTTTTTTTTTTTAGAGGCAAATCATTAAACATGCTTCGAGAGCGCGGCTGTGCTTGTCTGGTGGCCTCCAGGCTGAGGACACTAAGTGAATGATTTGTACGAACTGATTTATCTTGCTAATGGAGTTAGATTTGAATAATGGTTCTAAACTTTGTGATATGGCTCACACCCCTCTCTCCCACCCAATAGTATAGGAATATCGGTTTGGAGTCCAGTCATGATTAGGCAGTCTTTTTGCTTGAGTACGGAAATACCTGAGGGAGGAAAAGGAGAATAGTTAGAAACAAAACTCCCCCAAGTTAAAAAAAAAAAAAGGATTCTTGGAGGCCAGAGGATCTGGAGTTCAAGGCCAATCTGGGTTACATGAGACCCTGTCTACCAAAAAAGTGGAGAGTGGTAGAGGTGAGCTGGTGAGGTGAGCTGGTGAGGTGAGCTGGTGAGGTGAGCTGGTGAGGTGAGCTGGTGAGGTGAGCTGGTGAGGTGAGCTGGTGAGGTGAGCTGGTGGAGGTGAGCTGGTGAGGTGAGCTGGTGAGGTGAGCTTTTGGGATGGCTCAGCTGGTGAGGTGAGCTGGTGGAGGTGAGCTGGTGAGGTGAGCTGGTGAGGTGAGCTTTTGGGATGGCTCAGCTGGTGAGGTCGCCTAGCCTGACAACCTGCTTTTGATGTGAGAACAACTTCTGGGCATTGGTTCAATCTGATGAAGTCTGTTCTTTCCTACCACGGATGTCCTGGGGATTGAACTCATGTAACAAGGACCCTTGCTCACCAAACTGAGCCATCTTGCCAACTCTGTTTTTTTGTTTTGTTTTGTTTTTTGAGACAGGGTTTCTCTGTGTAGCTTTGGTGCCTGTCCCGGATCTCGCTCTGTAGACCAGGCTGGGCTGGAACTCACAGAGATCTGCCTGCCTTTGCCCCCCACCCCCCCAAGTGCTGGGATTAAAGGCATGCACCACCACCACCCAGCTGCCAACTCTGTTTTTAAGAGACAGGGTCTCATGTAGCTCCGGCTGGCCTAGAACTTAATGTGCTGCCGACGCTGGTCTTGAACTCCAGATCTTCTTGCTCCCATCTTCCACGTGCCGGGATTACAAGCCACACCCAGAGAGAGGTACAAAGTCAGTGTTTAACATTTGCTTATAGAGCAAACACAGGAGCTACTTTGAGGAATTCAGAGAGTTGAGGTTATAGGTGAGAGATACTAAGAATGAAATTCACAACTAAGCTTTGTCTTAATTGCACAGCATGAAAAAAAAAAATCCCGACACAAAAATAGGTGTAAATGGTAAAGTGGAGCGGAGTTGGTTCTATTTTTATTTTCTTCCTCTCTTCACCCCCCACCCCTCTCTCTTTGTGCTGGAGAGTGACCTCCTGCCTGACGGAGCACTTTGCCACTGAGCTACATCTCCAGCCTCAGTTCCTTTTTTCTGCGTCTGTCTCGCCATCTATGGATGGTCCTAACTTTCAAGACGTCACAGAAGTTGATGACACAGTTCTCTGGTGCTCTCTTCTTTCTTTCAAGGTTTAATTTTAATTACGTGTTTGTGCATGGGTGTTCGTGTATGCAGGCATGTGCCTGTGGAGGCCAGAGGCTTCCGATCCCCTGGAGCTGGAGTTACAGGCATTCAGGGCTGGGAAGTCAACTCTGGGGGAGTAGCACACAGTCTTAACCACTGAGATCTCTCTCCTCTCCTCCCTCTCTCCCTCTTTCCTCCCTTTTTCTTTTTGAGGCAGGGTCTCATTGTGGCTCAGGCTGTCCTTGAACTTGCTGTGCAACCTACCTCCTGATCCCTACTGCCTCCCGTCCAAAGTGCTAGGGTGGTAGCCATGTGTTATCAGGCCTTTCAGAGCTACCTTGCCAATCTCTAAACCCCGCCCCCCCCCTCTGTGTGTGTGTGTGTGTGTGTGTGATGTGTAATAAGTGAGCTGGGCAGTGGTGGCGCACACTTTAATCCCAGCACTCTGGAGGCAGAGGCAGGCGGATCCCTATGAGTTCCAGGGCAGCCATGGATACATAGTGAGACCCTATCTCAAAAAGAAAGAGGGGGGGGGCGTTGAGGATTTAGCTCAGTGGTAGAGCGCTTGCCTAGCAAGCACAAGGCTTGCTAAAAATAAATAAAAAGAAAGAAAGAGCAGTCAGTGTTCTTAACCACTGAGCCATCTTTCCAGCACTCAGACCTCATTTCCCCCCCAACAGGATCTCTCACTGAACACAGAGTTTTTCGGCCTCCCCACTGCTAAGTTTATAGATGCCACCGCTCTAACGTGGGTGCTAGGGATTCGAACTCAGATTTTTATGCCTGTGTAGCGAGCATCTTACCCACAGAGCGATCTCCTCAGCCCCCCAGAGTTTGGTTTTCTGACGATGACAACATATTTCATATCTGGGAACCTCAGTGCCACTCTCCAAAGCCTTTGGGAGGCAGCACAAAGTTGAAGGAGCTGGACCCCCCCCCAGCTCCAAACAGGTAACTCCTCTAGATGACAGCGGTCAGCCTGAATGAATATTAAGTATTAGATTCAGGTTCTTTAGGATAGGACACCTTGAAATGATCTTTGTAACACGCCATTTACCTATGCTCTATACTTGTCTGGATTTTAGTATGTGTTTCTTGCTTGATGTTGTTCGCATTGGTTGTAGTTCCATCTTACCTAGGTCATTATCCCTCATTATTCCTGGACAACATTTGATAACCATTCCTTTGTATATAGTCTTGTATTAGGTTAGAACCTTCTTATTTGGACAAAAAGGGGGAGATGTAGTGGGTAGCCATGCCAGCTTTGATCTGAAGTTCCAACCCCTATTGAGGCTTTGGCAACTGTCATGCCTACGAGGCGGGGCCAAGGGAGGCACCTGGAGGCCTGAGATCTGGATGGGCCAGCGTTCTCTCTGTTCCTGGACCCTTGATGGTGGAGGTTGACCGAGCAGAGCTCCAGTGAACACCGCTGGACTGTGATACACCTTCCCCAGACCCCACGACCTACCTATCCCTTCATTTATAAGTTACCCACTACATAAATCTTCTTTTTAACTACGTGGAGTGGCCTTAATAATTTCACCAATAGATCTGGCTTTAGTTTTGCACTTAAGTTGCAAGTACCTCACACAAATCAGAGACCAGAATGTTTAAAATGTCTTGATCTATTCCCTTCTCATTTTTTAAATTTTATTTAAAAAGAAAAGGAAAAACTGCTCTGTTGGCTATAATCTCCTGACAGGCATCCTCCTTGTTCAAAGCCATGAATGCTTAATGTGGCAACTTAAAATTTTGCCAGCTGGGATACTGTGATTTGATTGAATACTTGCATCCATCTCGGGTTCCATGGAACATAGTTTGAAAACCCCCTTTCCCTTTCTTGGAGTGATTATCATTTAATTTAATGGTCTTACCTCTCAGGAAATGACAGCAGCTTAAGCTATAGGTATAGACCAAGGTTTAAATGTCTTCGGGTCATCTCTTGGGATCTAAGGAAAAAAAATAATAAAAGAGCAAAATGTAACATGTGTACTGGAATGCATATACTACTACACTATTTGATCAGAGAAATCATACCAAATCTTTATATCTATCTATCTATCTATCTATCTATCTATCTATCTATCTATCTATTTGAGACAGGTTCTCACTATATGCTTGTGGCTGACCTGAAACTCTCTATAGAGATCAGGCTGGCCTGGAACCCACAGAGATCTGCCTGCCTCTGCCTCCTGAGTGCTGGGATTAAAGGTGTGAGCCACCATGCCTGGCTGTATTAAATCTCAAGGTTTCAAAAACTTCTCATAAGAGAGGGCAGGGAGCCGGGCGGTGGTGGCGCACGCCTTTAATCTCAGCACTCAGGAGGCAGAGACAGGTGGATCTCTTTGAGTTCAAGTCCAGCCTAGGCTACAGAGTGAGTTCCAGGACAGGTACCAAAGCTACAGAGAAACTCTGTCTTGAGAGAGAAAGAGAGAGAGAGAGAGAGAGAGAGAGAGAGAGAGAGAGAGAGAGAGAGAGAGAGAACAGGGTTTTTCTGTTCCTGAGGAACTGGACCCTGGCATTCCTTTCAAATGATAACTTTTATCAGCACAGTGCTCAACACAACTATGCTAAAAGGCCAGCATCAAATGATAAACAACCCCTTTCTCTCTCTCTCTCTCTCTCTCTCTCTCTCTCTCTCTCTCTCTCTCTCTCTCTCTCTCTCTCTCTCCAGCCCTGGCTATCCTGGAACTTGCTCTGTAGACCAGGCTGGCCTCGAACTCAGACATCTGCCTGCCTCTGCCTCCCGAGAGCTGGGATTAACTTTTAAAAGACAGACAGTGTAGCACTGTTAGGTGTGGGGCTCATGCATATAATCTCAACACTTGGGAAATTGAAGGAGAAGGATGTCCAGGTTGAAGCCAGCAGAGCCCACATATTACACAGTCAAAAGAAGAAGAAGAAGCCGGTGGATTGGTGCTGTAATCTCTCCCATAGTGCTAAGTAACAGGACATGTCCACGAGTCCCTATCTTTTTTAACTCTCCAAGAATGAGTTCCTGAAGAATTGCAGACCCTTGGAATGTATGTGGGGAGGGGACATGAGAAGAGAATGTGACTGGGTTAGGATGCTCGTTCCCACTGTTGTGGAGACAGCCCTGTCTGCAGCATTAGGAACACGATGGTGTGTGCTCTGTCTGCAGCATCAGGCACAGGATGATGTGTGCTCCGTCTGTAACATCAGGCACACGTGGATGATGTATGTCCTGTCTGTAACATCGGGCACGTGTGGATGATGTGTGCTCTTTACCAGTTAAATCCCAAGCCCTCTTTACTATCGCTTTACTACAGGTTCCCTGGTTTCACTCCTTTATCTTCCCTGTGGTCTTGATAGTGATCTCCTCTGAGAATTCATCCTCTTAGCTTTGGCCCCGGGGGGCTGCAAACACATTCATTACCTGTCCCGTGCTCATGTTTTTGTTTGAAGGCTGACCTTTAGGTCCATTTTAAATTCAGTTTTTGGTGCTGAGGATCAAACCCAGAGACTTGCGCAACCTTAGCATGTGCTCTATCTCTGAGCTACATCCCTGACCTACAAAGGTGTTAAAAATAAAAATTTAGGGCAGCGGTGGTGCACACCTTAAGTCCCAGAATTTGAGAGGCAGAGCCAGGCGGATCTCTGTGAGTTCGAGACCAGCCTGGTCTACAGAGCAAGTTCCAGGACAGGCACCAAAACTACACAGAGAAACCCTGTCTCAGGAAAACAAACAAACAACAACAATAAAAGTGATTAAAAAAAAAAAAGTGCTGGGTGGTGGTAGTGTACATCTCTAATCCCAGCACTCGAGAGGCAGAGACAGGCGGATCTCTGTGAGTTCGAGGCCAGCCTGGTCTACTGAGCGAGTTTCAGGACAGGCTCCAAAGCAACACAGAGAAACCCTGTCTCAAAAAAAAAAAAAAAAAAAAAAAAAAAAAAAAAAAAAAAAAAAAAAAAAATCCCAGTAATGGAAAGTTGTAAAGATTTCCAAAAGCATTTTATTTTTCTATTCATATTAGCAATGTAGCTCAGAGGTAGAGTGTGTGGATCTTTGGCTTCAATCTTAGACCGCAAACAAAACAAAACAAACAAAAATAGGCTTAGTTGCTGGGCGGTGGTGGCATGTGCCTTTAATCCCAGCACCCGGGAGGCAGAGGCAGGCAGATCTCTGTGAGTTCGAGGCCAGCCTGGTCTGCAGAGCGAGATCCAGGACAGGCTCCAAAGCTACACAGAGAAACCCTGTCTCCCAATCTCCTCCCGCCCCCCCCCCCAATTCAATTCTTGGCTGGGTGTGGTGACACAGCTGGGGATCCATCCCTTGGGATGCAGAAGCAAGAGGGGTCATCGCAAGTTCGAGGCCAGCCTCCTTACTACAAAGTGAGTCCTGGCCAGTCAGGACTACACAGTGAGACCTTGTCTGAAAACCAGCAACTGGCAGGACGGCTTGGTGGGTGTAAAGGCACCCGCTGCCAGTCTTGACAACCCGAGTTTGATTTCCCAGGCACACGGTGGAAGGAGAGAGCTGATTCCGACACGTTGTCCTCTGACTTCTGACGCATGTATCTAATTCTTCTTTTTTTCCCCCCTTCTTTTTGAGACAGGATTTCTCTGTGAAACTGTCAGGGCTATCCTGGAACTCTCTCTGTAGATCAGGCTGGCCTCAAACTCACAGTCACCCGAGTGCTGGAATTAAAGGTGTGCACCACCATCACACAGCTATCTAATTATTCTTTCTCAATAAAATATGGGGAGTCAGATACCAGGGTAAGAACCTGCAGCACCAGAGAAGCAGCAGAGCCACCAGTGGCCTCCTATCTCTTACGTTTCTCCATCCAGAAATGACTGAGATCTTCTCTAAGCCCCGCCTTAGTACTTCCTGACTCCTATCTGTCCTGTCCTCCAAAACCTCTATGGTTAAATTTGGTCAGCTAGTGGCTAGCTCCGCCCTCCGACTCAAAGCAAACTTTATTGTCAAAATGTGATCAAAATATCACATAACAAACTTCCACCCACACCCAAGAATTAAAAAAAAAAATGTAATTGAAAAAAAATTAAAATCAATTTGAATCAATCCAAACAAACAATCTGGACCCCTAGGCTGCTTTTTGTCCTAGGGTGGCGATCAGTATTCAGTCTGGTCTAACCTCCTCCCTAGCTTCTTGTGCTAAGAGTGTTGTTTCCTTTCTTAGTCTGGGACTTCAACGGCCCCACGCTGATCTTGGGTGATAACTCTCCACCTTCTCCTCTTGTCTCTGTTCTGGGCTTGGCTGGCTCTTGATAACTCTGCTCAAAGCAACACATTCACTAAGAGGTCAAGGCCAGTGTCATGTGTACTTAGAGTCCACCTCTTAGATAATGTCTGGGGCCAGTCTCTTGTTTAGCTGTCTGTGCTGGTTGCCATCAATTAAATTCATGGAAATTGTAGCCTAGAGTTCCTCATCACCAGCGTTGTGCAATAAGGGTCAGCTCAGCAGGTCTGGGCTATCCAAATCCTACGGATTCCAAAGAGAGGTTTGGCCTTTGCAGTTCCTGGGAGAGAACTCCTCAGGCTTTGGTATACCTGGTATCATCTCTGGAGCAAGGTCAGCTATGAGAGTAATTTCTTGTCTGTGTCACTGACTCCCAGTAAAAACTGGACTCTGGACTGAAGAGATGGTCACTATAAGCATGCGCATATATACATAAATGTGAAAAAAATCAGGACAGGAAGGGGAGGCAAGACAATCTGATAGACAGTGGCATCTGAAAGGCCTATGCAACGGATGCAGAATTAGCAAATGAGAGAAACATCAGCCAAGAGGAAGGCTGGACCTCTACACATACCCAGGCTTTACTAAATCTAACCGCTTGTGCAGGCACAGAGGCACTTCAGAGTGTCCCGAGGTGATTTACAGCACATTATGTTACTAAAACTCAGAGCTCTGGGTGGAGATTTTAGATGCTAGTGAAGCATGTAATACTCATGTAAGTTGCATGTAGAATTACATGTAACAGGGCATGTGCCTTTAGAAGTGTATCCTTAATATATTCCTGTGGCAAATGTATTATGATAAAAAATATCTCATCCTGGGTGGTGGTGGTGCACACCTTTAATCCCAGCACTGAGAGGCAGAGGCAGGCAGATCTCTGTGAGTTCGAGGCCAGCCTGGGCTACCAAGTGAGTTCCAGGAAAGGCGCAAAGCTACACAGGGAAACCCTGTCTCGAAAAACAAAAACAAAAACAAAACAAAACTTCTTACATTCTAAGAGACTGGAACTTTTTCAGGAGCTCACATCCAGAGTTAATAATACTTCCTGAAGTCACTTTCACCCACCCTGACGCACCTTGGCTCTATCCGCCAAAGCCTCCGGAGTGCTGTACCATAACACACAGACGTACAGACATACAGAGCTTTACCTGCTAAGCCATCTTACCAGCCCCTCAAGGGACTTTCCCCCATGAGCGAGCGGCTTTATTTCACACAAGATGCTGACATAAGCTGTTGGGGAAAAGATCCGCGGAGCTCAGGAAGACGGGGGGACTTTCTGTGTTAGGACAGCTGCCCCATGAGGACCGCACACTTCAAGGTCACCTTCAGTAAGGTCAAGGCTAGCAAGAACCAAATGAGAGCCTCTGCACTCCCGGGGCCTCTGGTGTGGACCACATCAGAAATTCTTGAGATGTATATCTCAGGGTAGCGCACTTTTCTTTTTTCTCTGAGACAGGGTCTTATGGAGCCCAGGCTTGCCTCCAACTCCTTATGGCTGGGGGTGATCTTGACTTTCTGATCCTTCTGCCAGCGGGAGAGTTTTTTTGATTTAAAAAAAAAATCCATTCTATAACAGTATTAGAGGGCTGGCTACAGGTCGGATGTAGAGAGTACGTCTAATGTGTGTAAAGACCTGCACCCCATTGCTGGCACTACAAAAACACACCACACCATCCTCACCACCATGACTGTTAGGATTCCGGCCACCACCACCACCCCACCCCCAGCTGCATGACCGCACATGCCGCACATGCGCAGCTCAGGAGCCAAGCAAGGGGTCTTCCGTCCTACGTAATCCGTGCGCTGTGTGGCGCGAGCGGCGGCGTGGTCACACAATCTGTGCATGAGTGGTACAGCCCCTTAAACCCACACGCACGCACGTGTGCCAGGAAATCCTTAAAAAGCGGGTCACAGACTCCTCCCCTCTCCTGCTCTCTCCTCCTCCCTCCTCCGCAGGTGTCTTTCCAACAGGCCTGGCCACGCGCTCTCTTCTGTCCTCCTCTCCTCCTAATAAAGCTCTGATACTCATCGCCTCGCCTCATCACAGAGTAAAAGCGCCGCATTTAAAACCAACAACGACCACCAAAACAGTGCCAGGGAAGAACGCTTCAGCAGCAGAAGGATGGCTGTGCCCTGTCCCCAGGCACTGCAGGGGACAAACCCAGTCCCTGTGTCCCGGGCATCGTGTTTAAAGCAGAACCAGTTTTACAAGCTACGCGCCAAACCTCTTCCAAGGGCGGGGAGAAGAATGTGGCGAGGAAGGAGTCTGTAGGCATCCAAGAGGCTGTATGCACGTGTCTCAGGAGAGGGGCTTCAGTTCTTGGGGGGAGATTCCACCCTGAGAAGCCTGTACAGAGTCATGCATGCCTTCCGTTGTTTTCCGGCTCAGAGAATCCATATGACTGAGATTCAGGCTGGCCGATTATCTGTGGCTAAGACTGTAGCTAAACATGCTGGAGGCTGCCTGTTTCTACTTGTTGTCGTACATGCACCCCGGGAAATGGAATGCAGTCCTGTAGGACCGGCAGTGCCGACTCCTCTCGTGCAGAGAAATCGGAGCTGGGTATCCATACATACTGTGAGGGTTCAGCACACTTCATCTTGAGCGGCTGGTGTAGGTAAATGGGGCATCCGTTCTCACCTACCTCTCCTCTGTCATCTGAGAGGAGGGGGCTCCCTTTAGTGAGCTAAGCAGGTGACCCACTTCAGGTCGCTGACGCCGAGTCTGGACATCGTGAGAAGAAAGCAGGCAGAGAGAACATGAGATATGGGGCTGGTGAGAGAGCAAGTCCTGTAGAGGAGGACCGGGGATCAGGGCCTGGGGGACCACCCCCCCCCCACACCTTGGGTTTGCAGGTGAAAAGTGAGCCTGCAGAAAGGAGGCCAGCCTCTTACACAGGAGAAGGGCTTGTCTCGGGGAGGCCCGGCCATTTGGGAAGGCAGAGTCAAGCTAAGAAGGAAAGGACTTCTGAGTCTGTGGTACTTGGGCGGCTCCTTCATGAGTCAGCAAGGCCAAGGCTGCTATTCAAAATGCTGTGTGAACTATGTGCAAACTCGTTTCTAGGCTGGGTTGTTCGATTTGAGCTTCCTGGAAAAGGAAACAACATGCTAATTGACTTGACTGTGTTTCTACCTTGTCATCCCCTAGATCTCTTCTCCCTTCTTTTTTTTTTTCTTCTCCCTGATGCTGGGGATTGAATTTAGGGCTCTGTGAGGCTGCACAAGCCTACCCCTCACCCAGAGCCCTCATACAGATCACAGCTTTTAGCTATTTAATTTCTTTCCCCTACTAGTAATAACAAGATCCCAAGTTATTTGTTTACTTTATTTTATTTTTTTCAGGACAGGGTTTCTCTGTGCAGCCCTGGCTGTTCTGGAACTCACTCTGTAGACCAGGCTGGCCTTGAACTCACAGAGATCCACCTGCCTCTGCCTCTGGAGTGCTGGGATTAAAGGGGTGAGCCACACATACCACATTTTTTGTTTCCTTTCACTCTGTCTCTGTCTCTCACTCGTTCTCTCTATTCCCTCTCCCCTCCCCGTTTAATAAAACTTTCCACGTTGATGCCATGCCTGCCCGGTGTGACTAACTTTCCACCGTGTGGCCTCCCGCATGGCGTGTCTCCTTGGTTCAAACCCGCCAAGGCCTCCCGAGTGCCATTTCAGAACCATACTTAAAAAAAATCTCATTTTAAAACGTTTAAAGCTCAGTGGTGGTGGTGGCATACACTTTTAATCCCAGCACTCGGGAGGCAGAGGCAGGCGGATCTCTGTGGGTTCGAGGCCAGCCTGGTCTACAGAGCAAGATCCAGAAAAGGCGCAAAGCTACACAGAGAAACCCTGTTTCGAAAAATCAAAAAAGAAAAAAAAAACACTTTTAAAGTTTTTTTAAAATCTTCTTTCCAAGTACTAATTTGAAACTTTATATCTCTTTCTTTTTATATATTTAAGAGAATTTTTTTTCTTGTGGAATTGTGATTGATTGTGTACAAAGCACATTTTTCTTCCTCTCATCACCAGAAAGGAAATGTCATAGAGAGAACGCCTCCTGTTGGGCCAGGCCACTCATAACTGCACAGAGTAGCATCATCAACACTGCTATTTACCGGAGATTAACTTCAAGAGAGAACCAAACCCAAATTCTCAAACCAATAAAGTTCTATGTGGGGCTGGCGAGAAAGCTTATTGGGTGAAGGCGCGTGCAACCAAGGCCTGCGACCCAAGTTCGATCCCTGGCACCACAGGATGAAGGGAAACCGCCTCCAGCACGTTGTCCTCTGACTCCCACACGGTGCACACACAAAATAGGTATTAAAACAAAACACAAACAAAAGCCTTGAACACCAGAACTCAATGTATAATAAACACTGACTCACTGGGATTTTTGTTTTGTTTTGGAAACAAGATGTTTACCCATGAAAATGTGGCTTTCAGCTGTAAGTTGCTGTTTGTTCTGGCCTCAGCAGGTCAACTTGGTTAATGTGGAAATAGTTTTTCAGCCTTGCAGGAGAGGCGTGTTTTGAAGGTCATTAACAGTTATGAGTATTTAGGGAAAAACTTAGCTCTAGTGTTTATGGAGTAACTCGTATTTACACAGTATTTTTACAGGCATTATTTCATTTAATTCCAGGGGAAAAGTACTGAGTATTTTACCTTCATTTCTGTTTAAGAAAAAGATCCAGGTACGCTGTTATTTCTCTAGTGGTGGGGGAGAGGTTCCCGGATGAGGAGGCCCTGAACTTTCCAAGGCTCGTGTTTTAGTCCACAGAACTTCCCACGTTCTTAGTCATCAGAGCAGGCTCTGTTTTTTATTTCAGAATTCAAAGGTTAAATACAAAACCTGCTAGTATTTATGGTCTATGATGTGGGTTCTTGGGAATTCGAGCACTCTAAACCCTGAGCCACCTGGGCCTTCCCTCCCCTCCCTTCCCCTGCCCTCCCCTCCCCTCCCCTCCCCTCCCCTCCCCTCCCCTCCCTTACCCTCCCTCTCCTCCCCTCCCTTTCCTTTTTTGATACAGGGTCTTCCTATGTAGCTCTGGCTAGCCTGGCACTCACTCAGTCCACTAGGCTGGGCTTGAACTTGAAATAACCCTCCTGTCCATGCCTTCCGAGTAAAAACAAAAATTATTTATTTCAGCCATGGTTATAACATTGCGTGTTGATGTGAATCATTTTATATATCCCCTTGACTTTTTTTTCTCCTCTCTGTGCTGAGGACCAAACCCCAAGGCATTGCATATGCGAGGCAAAGGTGCTACGATTGAACTACACCCCTGATTTTAGATCCGCACATATACTTCAACTAAAATAAACAGCGGCCAACAGCCCAACATGGCGGCACAGGCCTGTAATCCCAGCGCTCGGAAGTTAGCGGTAGGAGGATCAGGCACTCAAAATTGTCCTGGACCACACAGCAAACGGGAGGTCAGACTGCGCTGCATGAGACTGTAGCTGAGGTAGGCGTTCTTACCCGGTCCTGCTGTGTGAACTCTGATCCCACAGGACTTCAGTTTACTCCCGAGAGGAATGTCTCTGCCTTCCCAACGTAGGCTCTCGCATGTTTCCTGCCCACCCCTCAGCAATGCAGCTTAGCTCCCTCCAGGGCTGTATGCACACAGTCCCCATCCTGCCAGGAGACCTTCTGTACCCTGAGCTTGTCTGGTGTTGGTGATGAGAAATACTCTGTGTGTGTGTCTTTGCTTCTCTGTCCCTGACTTGAACTCGGAGCTATCTGGAGTAAAAGCTTCACAGAATGCCAGGAAAGGGATGTGGAGAAGCAGAGCCTTGCACACATACACACACACACACACACACACACACACACCATATATACATATCTATGTATGCACACAGACCATACATACATATATATGTGTATATATGTATATACACACACAGCCATTCCACGTACATAATTTCATACATAAACACACATTCTATACACATATACATCTTACACAATTTGTTTTTTAAAACAGGGTCTCGCTATGCAGCCCAGGCTGGCCTCAAATTCATGATCCTCCTGCTTCAGCCTCCCAAGAGCTGGTATCACAAGCACAGACTCACTGCTGCTTTTCCATTGGATAGAGGAGTGTGGCCATTTCCTGCAGAAGACTATTTTGTGTATTTCCAGTCTTCTGTCAATGTCCTCTTTGCTCTCCTAGGGACGATTCACTCAAGGCTGGGTTTGAGGTATTTCCTCTTTGCTGGTGATCAGCTTAAGAAGGTGTGGTGGTCTGACCAGCAATGGCCTCCTCAGGCTCAGATATTTGAACGCTTAGTCACCAGGGAGCAGCACTGTTT
The DNA here is from genome assembly GCF_004664715.2 of Peromyscus leucopus. NCBI lineage: Eukaryota > Metazoa > Chordata > Mammalia > Rodentia > Cricetidae > Peromyscus > Peromyscus leucopus. The sequence continues at coordinate 53,684,980 of NC_051074.1, forward strand.
AGAGGGGTTAGGGAGTGTGAAGTGTGGCCTTGCTGGAAGAAGTGTGTCACTAGGGGGTGGGTTTGGGGTTTCAGAACATGTCTTAGTTAACGCCATATTGCTGTGAAGAGACATCATGACCACAGCAACTCTTTTGTTTGTTTGTTTTAAGACGGGGTTTCTCTGTGTAGCTTTGTGCCTTTCCTGGAACTCACTTGGTAGCCCAGGCTGGCCTGGAACTCACAGAGATCCGCCTGGCTCTGCCTCCCAAGTGCTGAGATTAAAGGCGTGCGCCACCACTGCCCAGCCCACAGCAACTCTTATAAAGGAAAACATTGAATTGGTACTGGCTTACAGTTTCAGAGGTTTAGTCCATTAGCATCATGGTGGGACATGGCAGCATGCAGGCAGATATGGTGCTGGAGAAGGAGCTGAGAGTTCTACATCTGGATCCACAGGCAGCAGGAAGAGAGAGAGGGAGAGAGAGAGAGAGAGAGAGAGAGAGAGAGAGAGAGAGAGAGAGAGAGAGAGAGAGAGAGAGAAAGAGAGAGAGAGAGACAGAGAGAGACAGAGAGAGAGAGAAAGAAAGAAAGCAAGCGAGCCACTGGGCCTGGCTTGAGCATCTAAAACTTCAAAGCCCACACCCAGTGACACACTTCCAACAAGGCCACACCTCCTAATAGTGCCAGTCCTTGGTGACCAAGCATTCAAATCTATGAGCTTATGGGGGCCATTCTTACACCACGGAATCCCAAGCTAGGCCTAGAGTCTCTCTCTCTCTCTCTCTCTCTCTTCCTGCTGCATGTGGATCTGGATATAGAACTCCCAGCTCCATGCACATGCTGCCTACATGCCACCATTTTCCTGCCATGACGATAAGAAAGTAACTCTGGGGTCCCCCAAGTCTTATCAGGGAATGGCCAATATTTTTATTCTTTCAAATATTCATGAGGCCAGTGGGATGACTTGGAATGTTACAGGCCAGGATAACCATGAAGAACAAATTGTTGCACTCCACGTGGTCCAAGCCGCTTTATGAGCAGTGGGGCTTATTACTCGGAGGACAACACTCTTCCCTGCCCCAGCTGTTTTTCCAGCTGTGCCTAGATGATGAGTTCGCAGCTTGGGTACACTGGGGAGATAGGTTCTTTAGATCTAATAAGGAGTTTGAGTGATAGTTCATGGGAAAAGTACTTTCTCCACTCAGATTTCTAGGAATCCCTCCCCACAATACCGCTCGAATCCTTTCAAGCGTTCATGTCTGGGGTAAGCCCATTTTGTAGAATGAGTTTACAAATAAGATCTGCTGTACATGTGAGCATATTCAAAGTCAAAGCTGGCTAAAGTGTGTCACAGGAGTGGTGGACGTGGCTCAGCTGATAAAGTTTGGATCCCTAGCACCTCTGCCAAAGGCCAGGAGCAGCAGTGTCCCCGGGGACCGCAGCACTGGGGAGGTGGAGACAGGAAGGTCTCTGGGGCTTACCGGCCAGCCAGCCCAGGCGACAAGAGAGCTCCAGGTCCAGTGAGGGAACTTTATAAAACAACAACAACAACAGCAACAGGGTCTGGAGAGTTGGCTCAGCAGTTAAGAGCTCCTGCTGCTCTTCCAGAGGACCAGAGTTTGGTTTTCAGAATCCATGTCAGGTGGCTCATAGGCTCATAACTGCCTGCAACTCAAGCTCTTGGGGATTCAGTGCTCTCTGCTGGCCTCTGTGGGCCTCTGCACATATCTGCACACACAGGCAAGCATATGTGTGCAAACATATGTAAAAACTAAATAAACAAACAGATAAATAAATCCTGAAAATATAAGGTGGAGATCAATCAAGGGAGACACCCAGTATCAGTATCAGCCTCACTCTTACGCGCGTGCACACGCGCGTACACGTGCATACACACACACACACACACACACACACACACACACACACACGCAGGTACATACGTGCACACTCACGCACACACAACATAGTCACAGTTATTTCTCGTTGAAAGGATTATGGTTGATTTCAACTTCCATCTTATTCTTTCCCACATATTCTAACTTTTCCAAAGTGGACATTGAATAAAAAAAAAAAATAGAAAGTAAAGGAGAGGACATGACTGCTTCTAGGCATGGTGGAGGAGAAAGTTTAGTGTATAGAATAGGAAGAGCATAGGTAGGTAGGTCCCTGGGAGAGTCCAGAGTGGATGTGACCAGACTGAGGTGGGCCACTTGGGGAGAGGGGGGAGAGGTGAACCTGAGATGCGGCAGCCAGGAGATCAAAGGTACAAAAGGGCAGGTAACCAAAATGTCTGGATTATATGTCTTCCTCTGGGGGAAGGGCAGCCCAGTCCCTGGGCTGAAGAGTTCGGGGTAGGGAGCAGGAAGTACTAGCCAGCCATATCCTGTAACAGGTAGTGACTGGGGGATGCTGGGAGAACCTTGTGACCAGATCTGCTTTGATATGTTAAATTGACACCTCAGCCATTTTTCCAGGGTTTGAAACTTAACAAACACATGGTACTTTTACTTTTATTTATCTATTGACAGTGTCTCACTAGGTAGCTCTGACTGTCCTGGAACTCACTCTGTAGACCAGGCTGGCCTCGAACTCACAGAGATCCACCTGCCTCTCTCTCCTGAGTGCTGGGATGAAAGGTGTGCACCACTTTACTTTTATAAAGACAGCATGTAAAATTCTATTAAACTAAGTGCTGCAGTAAAGAAGCTTCAGATGGAGAAAACCTCCAAACAGGTTCCAGTGTGTTTAACAAGGTGTGTAGGCTTAAGAACAGAAAGAAAAAGGGTATAGACAGTCATCAAAAAATAGTAAAGTCTTTAAAGAGAGAGTAAAGTAATAAAAAAAATAAGCCACATAAGAATGGAAAATACATAGGGAGTCTGGATCTTATATGGTGTCTTGTTAACTCTGAATTTTTAAATGTTAATGCACAAAAAAACAATAGCTCCTGAGAGACACTGGATTATGCAAACTGCTAAATAATACAACTATATATTTTTAAAATGTCTTAACTTCAAAATGGAAGTTGGACAATGTGTTGCATTGGGAGAGGAGGTTATGCTTTTGTTGCCATAAGAAACAACAGGCTGTGTATTCCTTCCAGATTAATAGAGATCAGATTTGACCAGGGGAGACCTCCTGGGTATCTTGGCTACAGACATGGGGGAGGAAATAAAAAAAAAAAAAAACCTACAGGACAGGTGATGTGTAAGCTGATCCCCTTACATGGGAACAGCTCTGAGATGAGATGAGACATGATTAATCTTGTTGGCTACAGAGTCCTCGTGACTTATTATTACATGCCATCCTTTCATATGGATGGCTAGAGATTTATATTACAGTTTGGTTATACAGTCCAAACGGACTTATAAAGTTGACAGATGCCTTTTACCTGCTCAAACATGAAACAAAAAATCATCTTTAACTGATTTGCACACAGCACATTCCATACTTGTGTTAATGCAGATATGTGTGTTACCTTTGAAAGTTTGTGTGTTTTCAAAGCAAGGGGACCAGACACCAATGCAAATGGGTGGCCCAGGTGACCCAGCCTCTCAGAGTGCCTCTGTTGTAGTTTCTTCAGAGTTCTGCATCCGGAACAGCTTCAAGGCTGCTGGCTGAGATGCGTCAGCCTCACAGGCTATTCCAGCTAGGAATTTAGATAAGCCTTGCCCTTTCCCATTGCACAGAGCCTGGACAACAAATAATACAGCTAACTCTCCCAGGACTTGACCATTATCCCAAATTTCCCAGGGTCTCCTAAAGATGCCAGCACTTGCCAGGTGGTGGTGGCACACACCTTTAATCCCAGCACTTGGGAGGCAGAGGCAGGTGGTTCTCTGTGAGTTCAAGGCCAGCCTGGTCTACAGAGTGAGTTCCAGGACAGGCTCCAAAGCTACACAGAGAAACCCTGTCTGCGGGGGGGGGGGGGGGGGGGGGGGGGGGGGGGGGAGATGCCAGTACTCCCAGATAACAGAAAGCAGTTTAGAGAACACAATGCCCACATTCCCAAGAGGTGAGGTGGGTGGCTTTTGGTTATTCTATGGGTTGTAGATGTTTGGCATCATTTAGTGGGGTTGGTTACAAGTTATTATTGGTCATGGTCAGGAAAAAAACTAAACAAAGGAGATAGATTCAAGGATCTCTTTCTGAAGGAAAAAAGGGGGATATAGTATAGAAATGATGAAATAAAAGGGTGTATTGTTGAGTCTACTTTTAAACAACCACTAGTCTCAAATACTTTACATTGGTATGGATTTTTGTATATTGATACAAATTTAAGGTTATTTTGTTATACTGTATATATGTTTCTATTCTTGTTTAAGTTATTGTATCCATGCAGCTCATTTTAAAATGTTATGTAAAGTTTTAGTCCTTGAAAGCTATTTAGGATAATAAATACAGGGAATAGTTAGTCATCTATAACTATCAAACTTGTAGTTATGTTTTCAAGTTCATAGAAACATATATTTTAGATAGATAGATGGTATTCAAACACTTCAGAGACCTACAGAATATGACATTTAAGAGGTTTTAAGCTGGGCGGTGGTGGTGCACACCTTTAATCCCAGCACTCGGGAGGCAGAGGCAGGCAGATCCCTATGAGTTCAAGGCCAGCCTGGGCTACAGAGTGAGATCCAGGACAGGCACCAAAGCTACACAGAGAAACCCTGTCTCAAAAAACCAAAAATAAACAAACAAACAAACAAACAAATAAATAAAATAAAATAAAAAAAGAGGTTTTAATAACATATGGCTTTTCATGACAGTGAGACACATGTGGTCCTGGCAGCACCAATTTACTTCAAAAAAAGATGATGGGCATTGAAGAACTTCCATATGGAGTTTGCTTTCTTCGTGGCAAAGGTTAGCCACTGGGCAAGAAACTGTCCTTGCCTCAATTGCTGACAGTATGCTGCTCAATCTGGACAAGCAGGACACCAAAGAGAGTGACTACTGAACTTTGCCAAGACAGGGTAGGTCAGTCCTTCAAAAATTCCTGTTTCACAGAAAAGTCTGTTAGATATTCTAGGCCTGTAGGCCAAAGATGGATGCCCCAATGTTACAGAGGAACCGTGGGTAAATGTCTAGGAAGCCGGCTGTTTCTGTCATTTTAGTTTTGGAAGTGGCTTGCACTGCACTTCCTATTTACTCAGGTAATGTTATGTCCTTCTGGGGTCTGGAGTTGAAGTCTAGGTAGTTATAGTTGCAGCTTTCCTTAGGTATGGTAAAAGGTAAATTAGGTACAGAGCTTTAGACTCATCAAGATAGAATAAATAATGGAGTACTTTCTCCAAATATGCCAAATACAAATGGACTGGACATTATAAATGCAATTCTTGCCTGATAATTGTTCGTGTGGCTTTGGAGCCTTTCCTGGAACTCACTCTGTAGCCCAGGCTGGCCTCAAACTCACAGAGATCTGCCTGCCTTTACCTCCCGAGTGCTGACATTAAAGGCGTGCACCACCAGCTCCTGGCTAATTGTTCTTATTGCATATAGTTTTCTTATGCTAGAGTTAAAGTCTTTCTTTTTTATTTAGACAAAAAGGGGGAAAGGTTGTGGAATACTTCTTTATACTGTATGAAAATACACCGCTGTAATTGGTTTAATAAAAACCTAAACGGCCAATAGTTAGGTAGGAATTCCCGGGCAGAGAGAATGCTGGGAAGAAGAAGGCAGAGCTGCCAGTCAGGCACAGAGGAAGCAGGAAAGCAGCATGGGCAGTACAGAGTACGAGGCAGGAAGTGAGTTAATAGAAATGGGTTAATTTAAGTTATAAGAGCTAGTCAGAAACAAGCCCAAGTTATCGGCTGAGGCTTTCTATTTAATAATAAGTTTCCATGTCATTATTTGTGAGCTGGCAGCCCAAAGGAAAAAAATCTGTCTACAAATAAGGCTTACAAATATCAAATATAGGTTCTACTTGAGGTGATACTTAGGAACCATTTATGAATATTTTAGAAAATTGGAGACTGCTCTCACATGGACAACAACTGGTGTCCATGAGGACATTTTGAAAAGGTCTCAACAAGGAAGGAATCGTCAGACCTGGCAGAAAATGCTCTCTCACCCTAAGTACCTCAGAACCCCGCCGCCCCGTCCTGAATAGTGAATAAGCTAAATGAGTCACTTCTTCCCGCTGTATGTGACAGCTTTGCCGAACAACCAGATCGCTAAAACCAGTCCAGATCTGTGGAAATGCAGGAGCCAGGCTGTCAGAAGCCTGGAGACCGAGCGAGCGCCTCGGGTGAGCAGGGAGCTTTCGGAAGAGCTCTTTAGTGATCCTGATTATTGTAAAATGGGCCTGAGAACGCTGTGTGGAAGGTCACATCTGCTTGAGCTTTTGGGTAAGGGACAATGTGATCTTACAGTGGTCACGCGAGCAAGGTCAGGGCAGTGCTACCCAGGAGCCCCGAGGCACAGGGGGTCAGGTCTCTGCCTCTGCCTACAGAGGAGGCCCCGGTTGGATCAGATGACTATCATCATTGCCGTGTTCTGGAGAGGGGGATGAATGTCTGAACCACTGTTGGCGACTCTCCTGCCTCAGCCCTCCAATCCTGGGATGACAAGCATGTGCCACCACACCCGATTGTGTGATATACTCTTAGCCTTTTACAGCTTGATCAACTAGACACAGGTTAGGTCACGATGTATGCCAGAAGCCCAAGGAGCCGGAAGTAGAACTGAGCTCCTGGGAACAGAGAGAGGACAACCTACCATGTCTGTGAACCGATCCGCACAGGCCATGCGCACGCGCTCTGGTGTGGCTGGGCTGTGTACCGTGAAGTCCTCGGCTAGGTCTCTTTCTCTCCGTGCGGCAGCCACAGCATCAGCAATGGCGAAAAACACAGATGACCCCAGGAACATCCCAGACTCCCCCAGGCCCTGCAAGAAAACACATTTGTCGATTTTATTGTTTTTTTTTTTTTCAGAGAAGGTCTCACTTTGTGGTCGTGACTGACCCCACATCCACCCTGTAGACCAGGCTGAACTCACAGAAACCACCTGCTTTTGCAACACATTTGTTTTAGAAGATTCTACAGTGGACCACAAGCTACTTCCGGGACAGGGCCTCATTCTGTTCAGCACTGTATTCTCAATCCCTGGCATACAGTTTTCTATAAGTCACCTCTCAAACATCTCAAATGTTCATCGTCCAGCTTGTTAGCTTATTGACCAAGAGAAACTCCTGGAGCTCTTAAAAAAAAAATTGAACTTTCTCTGAGTTAAGTATTTGTTCTATGGGAAAGGAATGCGTGTGTGTTTACACATATGTGCACATACAACATGTGTTTCTGTGTGGCGAGGGAAGGGCACCCTGATGAGAACAGTCAATGGTTTGAACTTGCCAACTTCATGAGCAGAGGAAAGAACTCCTCATGATTCCCCTGGCTAAAGGAGGCAGGGGGTTGGTCTAAGTTTGGTGTCTGAGATAAGGTCTTGCTGTGGAACCCAGACTGTGAAATGTGCTGTGGAGTAGACCGGGTTGTGAAATGTGCTAAGGAGTAGACTAGGCTGTGAATCATGCTAAGGAGTAGACTAGGCTGTGAATCGTGCTAAGGAGTAGGTCAGGCTGGCTTTGAATATCCAATCCCCAAAACTTCCTGCCTTTTCTTCCTGAATGTTAGCATTATAGGAACATACCACCATGCTCCTCTTGGTCCTTGTTTTTTTCCCCCAGAGAGATCTTGCCCCGTAGCCTAGGCTGGCATTGAATTCATGATCCCCCTACCTCTATCAAGTGCTGGGATTATGGGGATGCCCACCACACACTGGCTGCCCTGCTTGGGAACTCTTGACCTGAAGCTGTTCTCTGTAGGCTCTAGGCTGCCTTTGGCCCTCCCTGCTGCACATGGCTTCTAGTCCGGCAAGAGTCTGAAGGACCTGTCAATGCACCTCCCTCTGGATCTGTGATGGCCTCACCAACCCAAGTCCAGAAGTGACATCTAGGCTGAGGGCCAGTCAGTTTGGAAAATGATGAAACTCCTGCAGCTATTTTTCTTGTTTCAGAAAAGAAAGTCAGTTTACTCCAGAATGAAAAAGAAGAAATTAAAAAGTAAGGATGTGACTGCTCCTAGGTATGGTGGGAGGAGAAAGTTTATTGTAGATAAAGGAGAGCACAGCCAGAGGCAGGGACATCTGGGAGAGTCCAGGTGAACATGACCAGGCTGAGCTGGGCCACATCAGAAGTGGGAAGGGAGAAGAGAGGGCAGGAGACCAGGAGACCAGGAGGGTAAAGGGAAGACCAAAAGGCCAGGTAACCAAAATGACTGGATTATATAGGAAAGGCAGCTGGGGGAAGGGCAGACCCTGGGCTGGAGAGGTTTAGGATAGGGAGTGGGAAATGCCAGCCATATCTTTTAGCAGGTAGGGACTGAGGGATGCTGGGAGAACCTGGCAGCTAGGCCCACTTTAATATGTTAAATAGGCACCTCAGTTAACCATTTGTCTGGAGTTGGAGACATAACAGCTCCTACCTAGAAGTTTCCCAAAAGATTTTAAGGAAGACCTTACGTCTCACACCTTGGTGAATTCCCACTTGACATTCGTCATGATTTGCATAAAGCAATGCAAACAAAGTTGACCTTTACTTAATTTGCTGTTCCTTTCCTTGAGTCATTAATAAAGGTTGGCTGGTGTCTTCTCTTCCTGACACTATTGACATTTGAAGCCACATGATTCTTGGGTGTGGGGGTTGTCTTCGCCTGTTGAAAGCTGTTGCTGTTCAGCCGCACCCCTCGACTCTGAGCATTGCTGTAAAATCCTTCAAATCCTTTCAACCAGAAGTTTACCCAGATGTTATCCATCTCCCCCCTGCATGGGTGTGGTGGTCTATTGTGTACCTTAATAAAATATGCCTGAAGATCAGAGAACAGAACAAGCCCCTAGATTAAACACAGAGGCCAGGCAATGGTGGCACACACCTTTAATCCTAACACTTGGGGAGACAGAGATCTCTCTGGATCTCTGTGAGTTAGAAGCCAACCTGGACTACATGAGCTTGACTTGGTCTAGACACAGAGACACAGAGACAAACAGTGGTGGCCCACACCTTTAATCCCAGCACTTGAGATCTCATGCCTTCGCTTGGGAAGTCGCACACCTTTAATCCCGGCACTAAGAAGGAAGTGATGGCTGGGCGGAGAAAGGTATGTAAGGCATGAGGAGACAGGAACTGAAGCCTTTTCAGGCTGAGGAGTCCTCGAGGTAAGACCTGGCAGTGGCTTGTTCCTTTGTCTCTCTGATCTTTCAGCATTTACTCCAATATCTGGCTCTGGATTTTTTTTTTATTATAAGACCATTTAGCAATTCTGTGTTACACACGGGTGTGTTACACGTGGGTGTCATTTGTCTTTGGGCAGAATGGGGGAGGGCTGGAAGGTGGGGCAGGACATTCTCGCTACAGTTGGGACCGACTATTCTAGGTTCTAGATTCATTTGTGGGTTTGACTGAGGACCCCGAGTCCCTCAGAGGTGGGCAATTTACCTAGGAGCAGAGGAGGATGGTGGGCCGGGGTAGGAACAAGATCTTCAGTTCCCCGATATGTAAGGTTTCAGTGGCATCATGTCTTCAATCTCATCGATTCTTTTGGTTCTGTTTGTTTTTTGACACAGAGCTAGCTCGTGCTGGTCTGGAACTCTTTATTTAGCCCAAGCGGGCCTTAACCTACCCTCTGCTGGGGTAACTGGTTTTAGCCACCACACCCAGTTCAGTATTGCATTCTCCCTCCACCCACCCCTTTTCATGGTGTACGTGTGGGGGTACACGGGCACAAGCGTGCATGTGTGTGGAGGCCAGAGCGAAGGACTCTAAGCAAGCAAGCATGGCTCTGGCAGGCCTTGCCCTCCCCCATTCCCTCTTCCTTGCTAAACCATAGATGACATCCCTAAAGCCAGCCCCCAAGGTCTGTTCCCTTATTTGGCCACTTCCTCCTCCTGAAGCTGACCACCAAGGTCCAGATATCAAAGTATTGAAGTCCAGCAATCGAAACCCCCTTTTGGCTACCCTAATTAACATGGCCGATTAAAACAAACTAACTCGTTCTAACCCTGGGTTTCCCAGTTTCCCATTGCCTATGGGCCACATCTGTCTCTTCTCTATCCAGAGGCAGTCCTTTGTCCTCTAATCAGATATCCCAACCCCTTGTTTGTAGTTGGATTTTTCTTTGGGCCACCAGCTCACAAATAATGACATGGAGACTTATTATTAATTATGAAAGCTTGGCCTTTAGCTAAGGCTTGTCTCAATTAGCTCTTATAACTTAAATTAACCCATATTTTTTAATCTATATTCTGCCAAGTGCCACATCTCCTGATTCCTCTGGGTCCCCTTGTATCTCTTGCATGCCTCCTACTTCCTCTCTCTGCCCGGAAGTGCCGTCTATACCTCCTGCCTAGCTATTGGCCATCCAGATTTTTATTACAATATACCTTCACACAGTGTACAAATACCCCACAACAACGCTTGTTCCCCTCCCTTCTCCCTCATCCTCTGTCTCCTGTCTTTGTCCCTTATCCCTGTTCTCTGTCCCTCTTGGGCAAATAAATCTCCTCTGTACTGCAAACTTGGTCTTTGTGTGTCCTGTGATGACTCCGGTCCTTGCATTTCCTCCTTGGAAATGCTCTCAACCTCCTTTGAGGTAGAACCTCTCACTGGCCTGGAACTCACTAATTGGGTTAGACCAACTGGCCAGAGGGCCCCAGAAATCCTCCTGTCTCCCCAGTGCTGGGGTTGTAAGAGTATCCACCACACCCAGAATTTTTATGTGGGTTCTGGGAATCTAACCCATGTTCTTGTGTTTTCAAGGCAAGGGCTTTACAGATGGAGCTGGAGCCTTTCCTCCAGACCCCGATATCATATTCTCAGTTCTTAGATGAGATCTGGGCATGGTGGCACACACTAGTCATCCCTTCGGAGGTGGAGGATCAAGAGTTCAAGGTTATCCTTGCCTGTGCAGTGAGTCTGAGGTCATTCTGGTCTCCTAAGATCCATCTCAAAAAATCAAGAAAGAAATAGACAGATGGACAGTGGTGGCACATGTCTTTAAATCCCAGAACTTGGGGAGGCAGAGGCAGGTGTTCGAGGCCAGCTTGGTCTAAAGAGCAAGCTCCAGGACAACCAGGACTACACAGAAAAACCCTGTCTTGAAAAACCAGGCTGGGCAGTGGTGGCTCACGCCTTTCATCCCAGCACTCGGGAGGCAGAGCCAGGTGGATCTCTGTGAGTTCAAGGCCAGTCTGGTCTACAGAGTGAGTTCCAGGAAAGGCACCAAAACTACACAGAGAAACCCTGTCTCGAAAACCAAAAAAAAAAAAAAAAAAAAAAGAAAAGAAAAAAAAGAAAAAAGAAAAATAGATAAAGTTTTTAAATAAAAAAGTGCAAGAAGTGCAAGCTTTTATATATATATAAATTTCAGGGAGAGAAGGTATTTATGAAGCCTGGGCCCAGGATTGCCCCTGGGAGGTTCATGTCTCTTTCCTGGACCTCAGTGTTTTGTAGGTGGCTAGTCTCCCAGTGGCCTGGTCCAGAGGACCCTGAGCATCCGGTTTTGTTTTGTCTGGTGGCTTTCGCTGGCCACGCTCCCTGGCTGGCTGCTGTGGTGTGGAGGGCCTAGTTCATGTGCTCACCTTAGATGAGTAGATGGTGAGCGGGGTCTGAGATGACGGCAGCAAGGCCACATTGAACTGCTCGGGGACATCAGTGACTGTTGGAATTTTGTACTCCTCTGGGCTCCTGGAGTACAAGACACCTTCCGGAGAGTAGTGCAGCTCTTCAGTGGTATAAAGGCCCATTCCTTGAATAAATGCGCCTTCTATCTGAAGGGGAGGATGGCAATTTTAAGCCTGGTGGCAAGGTATCCTTGTGAGAAGTTCTTTATCTACCCCTCAACCACGCTCAGGAAGGGGTTTCCACTGAAGTGGTCCAGCACCTACCTGCCCAACATCAATGGCCGGATTCAGGCTGCAGCATGCATCCATGACAATGTCTGTTCTGATTTTCTGAGACAAACAAAAATTACCTCTTTATAGAAACTTGAATTAAAATACAATTTCAAGGGGCAGAGGATATTGCTCAGTATTAGAGTGCTTCTTTAGTATGCACAAGGCTCTAGGCTTGATCCCTAGTATTACACACACACAAAAAAAAAAAAAATAAAATAAATAATAAAAAATACTATTTTCAGGTTAGCTTAGAACATAAAGACAATTGTTGCCACAGATGGTGACCTTGAGTTCAAACCCTGGACCCATATGGTGGAAGGAGAGACTTCAATTCCGAAAGATGTCCCCTAACCTCCACATGTGTGCTGTGGTGTATGCGTTACCTCCTCCTCAATAAAAAAAGAAGAACTTCAAAGAGCTTTTTGCTATTCCAGAACCACTGCCCCGAGCCTTATCAGCACTGGAACTGGGAAGATGGCTGACAAACTTCACTTGTGGTGCCAGGCCTGGCAGTGACCTGGAAGACCTGCACGTATTGTTTTGACTTCTGCAAAGTGACTCCAAAGTCCGGGGCGTGTTGGCGTGTGTGAGTGAGTCACCTGGTAAATAACTGAGCCTGCGTGTCCCCCTGATTCTCTCCCTGGCTTCACTGCTCTAGTAGGATTCGTGAGCGTATCTAGTCCTGGAAAGGGTTGGATGCAGGTGGTATTGTTGACATTTTACTGAGAAAGTCATGTAGTACATGGTGTGTATACGTTTAGGGGCTTGGAAGATTTTAGAAGGGGTCAAGGTCGGGGTCGAGGCCAGCTCTGGTTCTCAGTCTTTGTGGGTCTGCTCCCTTCTCTGAGAGACAGTGAAGCTATCAGGCCTTCTGTTTTGTCACGGTGTGTGTGTGTGTGTGTGTGTGTGTGTGTGTGTGTGTGTGTGTGCACATTGGTTGCTGAGGGCCTCAGAAAGCTCCTAAGTATCTCTGGGCTATCTCAGGAATACCTCTGGACTTTACTTTGCCCACCATTCATTAGTATTTATTCTGGTAACATCTTTCTTTGTTTAGGCTTAATATCTGGGCTTCTCCTTTCTAGTCTTTTTTTTTGTTTTTTCTTTCAAGACAGGTTTTCTCTGTGTAGTTTTGCGCCTTTTCTGGAACTCATTTTGTAAACCAGGCTGGCCTCGAACTCACAGAGATCCGCCTGGCTCTGCCTCCCGAGTGCTGGGATGAAAAGCGTGAGCCACCACTGCTCGGCCCTTTCTAGTCTTTGCATTGGAAGTCCCTCCCGTCCTCCCTTATTCCTTCTTCCCTTCCTCCCTCCCTCCCTCCCTCCCTCCTCCCTCCCTCCCTCTCTCCCTTCCTTCCTTCCTCCCTCCCTTCCTTCTTTCCTTTCTTCCTTACTTCTTTTGAACAAGTTCTCTCATGTAACTCAGGCTGGCCCAGAGCCTAGCTGTAAATGGCCTTTTCAAATCCTTCTGCCTTGTACCTTAAAGGGCTGGGATTACAGCCATGCGCCACCACACCTAGTTTCATGCAGTACTGGGACTGGCATGCAACCGAGGGCTTCCTCCATGATAGGCAAATATCCTATCACCTGGACTATAGTCCCAGCCCTTCTCTTGGTAGTTTTTGAAATTGAGTCTTGCTGTGTAGCCCAGGCTGGCCTTGAACTTGTGGTCCTCTGGCTTCAGCTGCTCAAATGCTGAGATTGCTGGTGTTTCCCTACCATGTCCTTAGCTGGCAATTCTCTTCTGACTCAAATCCTGGTCTCGGGCCCTAGAAACAGCCTTCTTTCTCCACCTGGGTAGAAAGGGAGGCTGGAGACACCTCAGCCCTCCTCGGTGGACATTTATTTACCTTGGCACTTGGTGTGGTTTGTGCTGTGGGTTCGGGGCAGGGGAAAGAGAGGGTGACTCAGCTGATGGACACCTTTGGTTGCTGGCCACAGACCTCTCCAGACGACAGTGCCTCACAGCACATCCATAGTGGGCTGGCGACTTAGTGTCTCTGGTTTCTGGTTGGTTAACGGAAGAAGTTTTGTCTCATCAAAGAGCAAACTGTCGCCGGGCGGTGGTGGCGCACGCCTTTAATCCCAGCACTCGGGAGGCAGAGCCGGGCGGATCTATGTGAATTCGAGGCCAGCCTGGGTTACCAAGTGAGTCCCAGGAAAGGCGCAAAGCTACACAGAGAAACCTTGTCTCGAAAAAAAAAAAAAAAAAAAAAAAGAGCAAACTGTCTTTAAGAGTTTAACGTCATACTGAAATTTCTGGACCTTTAGGTATACACATAAAGTGTGAGCCACAGAAAAGACCAAATTTTAACTCTACGACACCATAAATTCTGGAAGATTCCTGTGTTTGTTTCTTTAGGTAGAACTGACAGATAAGTACGTCCCAAGAATTGCGTGGGGCATATTTCTGCTGGAAGCGCATTTTTTGCTTCCTTGAAATTCAAGTTTAATTAGACAACCCATGTTTTTATTTGCTAAATCTGGCAACACACCTGTCAGTGTGGAGGCTCTTATGACTAGCTGGTCACCCAAACCAGCTTCTGCTAAGATGGAGCCTCAGGAATGCAGGGACCCTGGCACCTGGGCCTTGGAGGGGAGCCTGAGGCAGGACTCAGGTTCACCTCCAGGGCCGCTGCAGAAATACCGTTAACTATGTGTGTGCCTCCATGTGAAAACCACAGGGAAACAGTCGAAAACAAGACACGAATAATCCATCTGTGATCGCATGAGTAATCAATCCTCTTTAAAATGATCTCACATAAAAAAATGGAGCCGCAGAGGCCCGCAAGATGGCTCAGCAGTGAGGGGCGCTTGCTGCCATGCCTGACACCCTGAGTTTGATCCCCAGGACCCGCGTGGTGGGAGGAGTCAGTTGATTCTCACACGTTCTCTTCTGAGCTCCGGGAGTGCCACATGGCATGCCCCCCTCAGGAAAAAGAAAAAAGCTAAAAGAGGTCGACACAGTATAATGCACCAGAAAGAGAAAGGGATGTTCTCTGCAGACATCCCTTCATTCACTGTGTCTTCAAACTAGCTTGTTCACGGGCTGGGGGCATGGCTTAGTCGGCAGAGTGCCTGGGGGCCGACCATGCACAAGGCTCTGAGTGTGGTCTCTAGCACCTGCAGAAACTGCGCATGCCTACACGCGATGCTTATAAGTCCAGCATTTGAGAGACAGAAGCAGGAAGATCAGAAGTTCAAGGTTATTTTGATTGCTTAGGGAGTTCAAGGCCAGCCTGGGCTACCTGAGACCCCGTCTCAAAAAACATTTTTTTCCCTTAGGATATTGAAGTAGAAAAGAAGTTAACTAACAATAAATAAATAGAAGTATTTTGATATGATATGGCCGTTATAATTTTCATAACGTAACAACTTACTACACTTTGGTTATATCTTATCTACTTGATACTGCCCTCTTAGTTTCCAGAAGGGCAGCTGGAGTATAATTGACAGGTTTGTCGTTTATGGGACAAGCTGATCGTGATTGTGGCTAGACGTGCTCCCTGTCTTCAGTAGGTGGCTTCTTGATGACCAAGAGCAGGCACAGCATTCTTTCCAGACCCCACCCCACCCTAGTCTGTTCCTTTAGACTTCGGTCCTGCCCTGAGAATAACGACTACGGATGAACCTCAGCTCTGCTACTAACTGATCTCCCGCTCAGACTGGACAACTTGTCCCCCTGAGGAATAAAACCCACGTTGGGGGGAAAACTTTGGAAAGCAGCTCTGTCATCTGAAATGATAACTTTAACACACGAATCACATTCAGCCGGTCACAGACATTCCTTTTTGTCTACTATACTGTTATTTTAGGTGACAATCCCAAGAGAAGACTGGATGTCTTGCAATCCCCTTGGAAATGAAATGATTATCTTCTCTTTTGCAGATTATGGGGTGGCACTGGGTCACTTTCTGCACAGTGCGGTTGGTTAGTTCTGTTGCTGACCTAACTGCCCGGGCAATGTTAACTCAGCGTACCTTGTGAGCGCCTGTCAGGCAGTCAATTTCAACCTCAGAACACGCAGCCCCATAGACATAGTACGGGAACGGGTCTCCCTCCTGCTTCTCCCAGTCCATGAAGGCCTTGTAGCCCCTGAGGGAATAAAGTCCTTTAGAAAGGGCATGAGGAAGAAAGCAAAACAATGTCCACACTTTAAAAAAACTACCATAGTTTACAGTAGCATTTCAGCTGGCTGAAACTCATTTCAACCAGTTTTTGGTCGTTTTGTATTTTCTTCTTTAGCTCTTTTCAACTGTTTTTTTTTTTTTTTTTTTTACGTCATTCAAGCTGCTCCCTGTATTCACCTCGACGGCCCTCTGCCTCCCTTTTCAAGAGGGTACAGCTTGAGCTGTGGGAAGGATGTCAAAGATGGAGAAGATAGAGATGTTTGTTCTGGGGCTGACAATTTGAAATTTGACCTTGGGTCCTGTCTGCACATTGGGAAACCCCACTAATTTGGGGCTGAATTCCCAGAAAGCCCCCATCGAATGGGCTAACCTGAGCCACAGGGGACTTGGTAATAACGTACCAAGGCTGATACAAGAGGCCTGGTGATTCAGGCCGTTCATTTACACCTGAGGATGTAGTCAGTGGTTACAGGTCTTGTTTTGATTTTAGTATTAATTTTTGCAGAGCTGGGGTTTGAACCCAGGGCCTCTCCCAAACCAGACACGCACTCTCCCACTGAACTGCATTCCTACCCTGAAGATGTGGCTCAGACTGAGGGCTGGATGGGCTTTTCTGGGGTCACCCTGGGCTGCTCATCACCTCTTCCCTCCTTTGCCCCATGAATACTTCCTTTTGCGCATGCGGCGTGCATAGCTTGGTGGCTTACTTGGTTAAATTTTAACCATAGTGCCATATCCTTCTTGAATCTGATAGTCAGCTCTTTGCTTCATGTATTTAGTTGACATGAATTTATTGAGAACCCCCGCCCCCCCATTGGTTAACACTGCATCTATGAGGACAAATGGTTTCTCACCCCACCCCCCAAACCTGCTTCCAAGGAGCAAGGTTTTATGACAAAGGAAGGGAGACTGGTAAAGCTGAGTGACAAGTTCTGGGGATGATGTCTTTTCACGACTCACAGTAAAGAACAGTGAGGTCAGCAGTAGAGCATTTCCTTGACATGTGCAAGGTCCTAGGTTCAAACCCCAGCACCAGAATAAATAAATAAGTGTAAATAATATTAATAAATCAGTGTTTTTAATCCTATACGGGTTAGTAATTATTTAATATTTCTTTAACTATACATACCACTCAGAGGCTTATGTGAATTCACAGAATTTTGGGCCTAGAATAGACTCCCCATAATTATATAGTGCAATCTTATTTATGAATAAGGACTGAGGCCCAAGGCAATTGGATTACCTTATATTCTCTTAGCTAAGCCAAGATATTGTTTTGAGTTTTACCTGAAGTATCCAGTGGCTGAAAGACTGATTCTTTGTTCAAATGCTGTTTCTATCTGTGGAATGGGCATATTTAAGGGAGATTAAATGGATAATAGTATTCATTAGGTGAAAATGAGCATATTTCATCTGCTAAAATTGACGCCTGCTCCTTGACGCTGATGCTCTGCCCTAACAGTACCCATCATAGCTTTTTTTCTCAACTGGGATATGACAGTTTCCTCCAGTTGTTTTTGAAAGCCTGGAGTGAACAATACAGATTAAAATCCCATGATTTATCCATGGTATAGGGAACAAGTTCAAAAGTTACTTGAAAGGGTGGCTGGAGAGATGGCTTATAGTTAAAAGCGCTTGCTGCTCTTGGAGAGGGACCTGCCTTAATTCCTAGCACCCTCTGGCAGCTCACAATTGGCTGCCATTCAAGTTCCAGGGGATCTGACACCCTCTTCTGGCCTCCACAGGTACTACACACAAGCAGTACACTTACATATGCACAGGTAAACACAAACAAAATAAAAATTAATAATTCTTTCTTGTCGTTGTTTTTCCTTCTCTCTGTCTCTCTTTTGAGACAGGGTTTCTCTGTGTAGCTTTGGCTGTCCTGGAACTCACTTTGTGGACCAGGCTGACCTCAAACTCAGAGATCTGTCTGTCTGCCTCTGCCTCCCGAGTGCTGGGATTAAAGGTGTGGGGCACAAACCTTTAATCCCAGCACTCGGGAGGCAGAGGCAGGCGGATCTCTGTGAGTTTGAGGCCAGCCTGGGCTACAGAGTGAGTTCCAGGACAGGCTCCAAAACTACACAGAGAAACCCTGTCTCAAAAAACCAAAAACCAAAAAAAAAAAAAAAAAAAAAAAAAAAAAAAAGGTGTGTGCCAACATGTCTGACAATAAATAAATATTTTTTAAAAAGTTATTTGGAGTTAATTTTTTAGTGTTAACAACATAAGGTGTGTGTGTGTGTGTGTGTGTGTGTGTGTGTGTGTGTGGTAATTATTCTAGTGAAAAAGTGTAAGGTATTGTGAACTTGGATTAGGTGAGTTATTTCCTTTGATACACAGTTCTCTTCCCTACTGAAAGCATCAGCGTTTTTGTGTGGCTTATGGAGGCTCTTTTCTTCTTTCCTCCACAAGCAGAGTGGAAGGCTTCTGGATGCTCCTCATACACAGCCTTTCCTCTTCTGGGAAACTGCCCTTTCCTGTGTTAGCTCTCCACACACCCCGGCACAGCCCTCTCAACCTTAACCGAAACCCGCTCACTTGGAGAACTTTCCAAAGTTAGGGACAGAGACAGCATCTGCTCTTAACCCGTGGGTCGCGACCCCTTTGGGGGTGGAGTGCCCTTTTCACAGGGGTCACCTAAGACCATCACAAACACAGCTGTTTGCATTACGATTCCTAACAGTAGCCAAATTACAGTTATGAAGTAGCAGTGAAATAATCTTATGGTTGGGGGGTTGGTCCCCACACCATGAGGAACCGTATTAAAGGGTCGCAGCATCAGGAAGGTTGAGAGCCACTGCCCTAGAGGAAGCGTTTCTGCTTTGGGTGGCTGCTCACCGCTGTGGCACTTAGCACTGTCTTGGGTTGCTATCTCACATAAAACAACAGATTGAAAGAGGAACACTTACCCAGTCTTTCCATGTGCCTTCTGGATTCTTCTTAATGACGGGCTCAAGACGTTTCAGAAGGATCTGACAGGCATTCTTGAAGATGTAAAGAAGAGAGCCTGGTGGTTAGGACTCGTGCCAAAGGGTCTTCAGCGACCGCAGGTCAGCAAGCGCTCACAGAGCACCTGCCCCTCAACTTTGGGAACAACAGATACCCAGCCCAGGCCCTGGAGGTTAGCACCAGTCCCAAGACTCACTCTCCCCACCTTGCCTCACTTCCTATAGAAATAACCCAAATTTCTACTCTCAGACTCTCATAAATATCGAGGCTTTACGTCTCCCTTTCTTTGCTTAACTACATCTTTGATATTTATTTTGTCTTTCTCAGTTATTAAAGTAAATGGAATAAACATATTTTCATTGAAATTTGTGCTTGCTACAGTGACAGGCCACTATCCCTCTGGGTTTGAAGCATTCAACTCTCTGCCCATCCCTCAACCTGTTCCTCTGTCTATTATGAAACCACTATCTAAAGGCCCTGGCTTTGGGTTCGAAGTGAGAAAATAAGAAAATTGATTTTAAGACATGCATGCAGGCAAAACACTCATATACATAAAATAAAATGTAAATCCTAAAAAAGTGGAACTAAAAAGCCAGGCGGTGGTGGCTCACACCTTTAATCCCAGCATTTGGGAGGCAGAGGCAGGGAATCTCTAAGTTTGAGGCTAGCCTGGTCTACAAAGTAAGTTCCAGGACAGCCAGGACTATACAGAGAAACCCTGTCTCAGGAAAACAGGGCAGGAGGGGGGAGGGCTGGCGGGGGGGGAAAGTAGGTCAGGTGGGTCACAACTTTAATCCCAGCACTGGGGAGGCAGAGGCAGGTGAATCACTGAGTTCGAGGCCAGCCTGGTCTAGGATGGCCAGGGTCTACACAGAGAAGCTCTGTCTTGAAAAACAACAACAACAACAACAAAACAAAACCAAAAATCAAACCAAACCAAACCACAACACAGAACTAACTGTAAACCCAGTTTCCAATCCTAAAGCTAGATGTTCTAACCCTTAGCTAGGCTGGCAACCCCACACTGCCTGACCTGCTCCCCTCTTGTGTTAGAGTGTACCCCAAATATAAACTCATGACTTTGAGCTTTTCATATATTTGTTCTGAGAAAAACCCATTTCATGTGACTGAAATGATGAGGCTGGGAGTTGCATTGAAGGTAGTGGGGCGGCCATCAGTCTGGACGCCTGACAGACCAAAGACTCCCTCTGGACTCAAACATGTGCATGAAAGGGACTTGTGTGTCTGCTCCGTTATATTCTGGGTCTGTGCATTACTTCACTTTACTCTAACTAATATTTACTCCCAATTTTTTGGCTGCCTAAACTTTTGCTAGTGACTATGGTGATTTGAATGATAAATATCCCCCATGGTCTCCGGTAATTTGAATTCTTGGTCTCCAGTTGCTGCTGACTGGGGAGGCTTAGGGAAGTGTGGCCTTGCTGGAGGAAGTAGGTCGCTGGGGGTGGGCTTTGAGAGTTCCAAGAGTCCCTCCATTCCCAGTTCATTCTCTGCTTCCTGCCTGAGGTTTAAGAGGCGAGCACTCAGCAGGTGCTCCAGTTACCATGCCTGCCTGCTGCCATGTGACCCCACTGTGTGCCATGGT